>NC_041381.1:607409941-607497042 GCF_002162155.2 Triticum dicoccoides | reverse complement strand
TCACTGTTCATCCAGAGAGGCAGCATCGATCGGCTTCAGTTAGCAGTAGTAGCGAAGGAATCGATCGCTCGATCGGGTTCAGTAACACGTAGCCTGCAGTGCAATCGCTCGGGTTCAGTTAGAGCCCAACGCCTCGCTCGGGTTCAGTTAGAGCCAACGCCTCGCACACACGCGCGCACGTGTACAACAGAAACGTGCATCGCTCAGCCCCCGACCTCCCAAAAAAATTTCCTCCCCCTCGCTTCTACCACGGTTTTTTCCGTCATGGACGGACCAAAGAATGTCATGCAGCTGCGTCTCCGGCCCGCCAAGGACGAAAAGCCCATTTTCTGTCATGATTTTTTGTCATAGAAGTAGGAGCCCACCACATCTAGGATGATACCGGGTTTTGTCACAATTATCGTCATAGAAGTGTCATATGTATGACAGAAAAAAAATTCGTTCGGCCCAAAATGTCACGGATGTGTCTTTTTTTGTAGTGCTACCGAGGTGCCACATCTTAAGCAGAAAGTTGATGTGGCGGATGATGACATCACTCTTGTTAAGAGGCGGCTCGACGAGGCGCAGAGTATGTCTTTGGGGCATTCCATACATGCTAGTATTATAAAATGAGCGTGATATGATTACTTGTATATGCATAACTGTAGATAGTGCCACCGCAGTTGAAACCCTTCGGGCAGAACTTGCCCGGGCCAATGAACAAGCCAGGATGAGTAATGCGGCTGCCAAAAAGGTAGCCGCCGAATTAAAAGTCGAGCGGACTACTCGGCGTTAGTGCGAGGAGAGGATATCTACCATGGCACTTGAGCTGAAGAATGTCACTAGCCGATGCCAAGTTCTTTAGAAAGATAACAAAGCTAAAGCGGCCGATCTTGGCAAGGCCTTACAAGAGGCGAAGGAAGCTCGGTCTGAGTCTGGAGCAGCTTAGGAGGAAATCCGACAAGCTGGGGAGATCGCGGCTAGTAAGCCCATTTTATTGCAAACTAAGTTTGGCGATCTGAAGTATGTGCCGCTTAATCAGCTGTGGAGTTCTCCAGACGCCTTTATGGACCTGCCGAAGAGTGTTGTCGATGCGAATCAGTTTTTCCACGCACAAGAAGCACATGAGACGAAAAAGTTGTTTTGGTCGAAATTTGACACGCCGAAGCATCAACTGTTGAATGAAGAGATGGTCCAATGGACCGAGATCCACAGGTTGTCCGGCACTGCCATGAAGGACGTCATAGCCCGGATGTGGCCAACTGAACCCATTCCGAATAGTTATTTCGGTATGGTGCGGCAACTTGTTAATGCGGTGTTGCGTATCGATGCTATGAAGCGGTCAACGTGCATAGAAGGTGCACGGATGGCCCTTGCCCGTGTCAAGATATACTGGGCGAAGATGATGGTCACCGATATTGCAGCGCAGAGTCCACCCGAAGGCAAGGACCTTAACATGCCAGAACACTACTTTGAAGATGTCCTAGAGGGTGCCCGCTTGATAGAGGGTCAGTGCTCGAAGAATATTATGTTCGAGTAAAGTGTATCAAAATTGTAATAACAATATTATGATATATTTAAGGGTATGTTTTCATACTTTTTGCCCAAAAAGTTTTGGTGCCTCCTGTGTGGTCGTCTTTATATGTATAATCTGAAAGTTTGCAGTCGTCGGCTTCAGCCACCTCGCGTATAACATGGGGGTGTTCGGGAAAGCACTTGATCACACTTGACCCAACGTCTTAGTCTGTTAAGGAGGAGTTAGTGTGGTGAACTAGGCAATCAGATTATAGATCTTTAACACTTTCACTTAGCCATAGGAGTTTGACGGTGGGGCTACTATATAGCCCCGGTATGTCCGCGATTATCCGAATATGGTGCGTGTACATACGTGACCAGAAGGACAGTCCTTCATTTAACACGGAGGGAATCGCGAAGATCCCGATGAGTCATCGAGTGTTTGACCAGCTCTCGCCGCATCATGATAGTCAGTTTTTGGCTTTCTCTACTGAGGTGCTCATCTGGACGAGCCAGGACACAATCGTAGTAGTTCTCCCTTTACTACCCTAGCCGATATAGCGGAACATAAGGCAGTGAGCATAGGAGCCGGGCAACCCAACTATTGACCAAAGACATGATTCGAAGCTGATGCATATAAGGCCAAACTCGCGACGCCGAACACTCCCTACAGGTGTCCGGACTTTTCAGTATACACCGGGCTAAATGCAGCCCCTGGTGATAAACCCTGGTATCAAGGCACGTATGGCAATCCGGCGTGGGGAAAGAGCATGGGTGATGAGAGCATAAATCTCAAAACACAATATGAACCGAGTTGCTTCTATAACATCCACTTTAGTACGGCAAGCCATATGTTTACAGATGATGCCGATATCTTTCTTGGACATTTTACATGCCAGGAAAGTATAAAACAAAAGGAGATAAAAACAGGTTTACACAGGGTCTTAATCTAAAAAGGAAACCTTAATGCGGGGCCCTGCTGCACAACTGCACCTTTGTCTCCGTTGTGAAGTGTCCTTGAAGGGTATAGTATGATGGCCATCTGTAGAAAGGAAAAAACCAGGTAAAAAGAATCTGGTGTGGCCGTAAGTAAAGCTGGTTTGTTTTAATGAACCGTGAAATATAGCTTCTCGGGTCCGAATAGGGTCGATCTGAACTATGGACCTTTTGTGTGCAGTGTGCCCCCATCGCCGCGCAAGTAATTTCGAGTGTATATTTATGTATACGTGGCACATATGTGGTCTCCTTATGGGACGGTCGATTGGGGTGTAGCTGCTAATCGAGTTCAGGTTTATCTGAGTTGTCGCACTGAGGTGTGCCGGATTCGTTTAGCTGGGTCCACGGTCTTAAAGACCGAGAAGCTACTCGGCTTGAATAGGCCATTTTGTGCTTCGACTACTAGAGCCGCCGTGTATTCTTCTGTATGAAGAGAACACTCCATATTTCCACTAACCGTGATGACGCCACGTGGTCTAGGCATTTTGAGTTTTAGATAAGCATAATGCAGGACTGCATTAAAACGGGCGAAGGCCGTTCTTCCGAGTAGTGCATGATAGCCACTTCGCAATGGAGCGATGTCGAAGATTAGTTCTTCGCTTTGAAAGTTGTCGGGGGAGCCGAATACGACATCCAATGTTAGAGAGCCCGTGCAGCGGGCTTCCACGCCCGGTATAACTCCTTTAAAGGTAGTGCTGCTTGGCTTGATTCTTGACGGGTCTATCCCATCTTGCAGATAGTGTCCTAATATATCAGATTGAGACTACTGCCGCCATCCATCAGGACTCGGGTGAGGTGGTATCCGTCAATTATTGGGTCGAGCACTAGGGCAGCCGAACCCCGTGACAGATACTAGTCGGATGATCCCTGCGATCAAAGGTGATCGGACAGGCCGACCATGGGTTGAATTTAGGGGCGACGGGCTCAACATCATAGACGTCTCAGAGTGCGCCTTTGCGCCCCCTCTTTGGGATGTGAGTGACATAGATCATGTTCACTGTTTTGATCTCCGGCGGAAAATTCTTCTGTCCCCCCGTGTTCGGCTGGCGAGGTTCATCCTCGTCTTTGCTATGAGGTCCCTTCCCTTTGTGTTCGGCATTGATTTTTTCAGCCTGCTTGAAGACCCAACATTCTCTGTTGGTATGATTAGCCGGTTTATCGAGAGTGTCGTGGATCTGGCAGGGCCTGTCTAGGATTTTGTCCATATTGGATGGATTGTCCTTGTTTCCTTTAAATGATTTCTTCCGTTGACCGGGTCTGGAGCCCCTGAATCCGACGTTTACCGATGTATTATCTGGGCTTTCTTCATTGTTCTGGCGCTTGTTTTTGTTGCGGCGTGGTTTTCCATTGCCATCCCTAACCTCATATGTGTCGGGATCATTGGTGCTGCTACGGGCTAACCAGTTGTCTTCGCCCATGCAAAAGCGGGTCATGAGTGTGGTTAAGGAAACCATGTCCTTGGCTTTTCCTGGCTGAGGTGTCTAGCTAGCCATTCGTCCCAGACACTGTGTTTGAAGTCTGCTAAGGCTTCGGCGTCCGGACAGTTGACGATTTGGTTCTTCTTAGTGAGAAACCGGTTCCAAAGCTTACGGGCTGATTCTTTGGGTTGTTGGATTATGTGACTTAGATCGCCTGCATCCAGGGGCCGGACATAGGTCCCTTGGAAATTGGCCCGAAAAGCATCCTCAAGTTCCTCCCAGCTTCCTATGGAATTTTCAGGGAGGATTTTTAGCCAGTGCCGAGATGGTCCTTTTAACTTGAGGGGTAAATATTTAATGGCGTGGAGATCATCTCCGCGGGCCATGTGGATATGAAGAATAAAGTCTTCTATTCAAACCGTAGGGTCCGTCGTTCCTTCATACGCCTCGATGTTTACGGATTTGAACCCTTCTGGAAAATCATGTTCCACCACCTCATCAGTGAAGCACAGGGGGTGTGTGGCACCCCTGTATCTAGCTGTGTCATGGATTGGGTCCGACGGTTGTGATGTTCGGTATTGGTTCCAAGATGGTAGATGGCTGGCGTATTTTGTTTGATAATCGTGATCCCATGTAGGAGCATGTTCCCTGGATCCGTAGATGGACCTAGTTTTGCCAGCTTTTTTGTCCAGGTCCTCACGTAGATCATGTTTCTGGTCCTGGGCCGCGACCTTCCTTCCTTTCCGGGGAGGGGGTGCGGGCTTGTGTACGGCATTGCTAGCTGCTCTGTCTCAATCATGAGGTGGTCGGTCCGGCCTGTTGGTCGTATTGTTTTTCGGCGGTATAGGCACGATAGCCTCGTCATGGAATTCAGGTAGCAGCTTACGTTTTGGATAGCTCTTTGTTTGGCGGTTACCACCATATTTTTCCTCAGCGTCTAGCACTTCGTTCCACTTGTCGTTGAGCGTATCCTGTGCGTCTTTAGGCCATTGCTTCTGCTTCTTCAGGCTCCTTGCAGTGGCGATAAGCCGTTGGTGGAGGCGTTCTTGTTCTAATGGTTCTTCTAGGATGACAAATTCATCATCGCCCAGGCTGATCTCCTCCTTAGAGATAGGTTGGTAATTGCTGTCTTCGGTGTCGCTGTGGTCGGACATCATCTTCGGACTGTGTTCACCGTCCTCTTGCACGCCCTGCTCCAACGCTGGGTCTGCGGGGTCTTCGTCTTGGTTGAGGTTATTATCATCATCCGTGACAGTGTTGCTGTTTTTCCTTTTGCTGGATCGAGGTTGGTGCTTGCGACGCCGATGTTTGGGAGGTTCATCGATAGGCATGTTGTTCTCGGTGTCGGCCTCATTCTCCTTAGGTGTGTCCACCATGTATATATCATATGACGATGTAGCTCTCCACTACCCTAAAGGTGGTGGTTTTTGTGCCTCCTCCTCTCCGGCATCGTCGTCCATACCGTCGATGTCCTCGGAGTCGTAACCGAGCATGTCGGCTAAGTCTTCGACAGTGGCTATGAAGTGGATGGTGGGTGGGAAACAAAGTTCTTCATCATCCGCTTCCCATTCGAGCCGAACATAGTTCGGCCGAGTGTCCCCCGACAATGAGAGGGATTTTAATGAGCTTAACATGTCACCAAGAGGCGAGTGCCGAAAGATGTCCGCAGAGCTGAACTCCAAGACAGGCGCCCAATTAGGTTTGATAGACGTGGATGCACGAGGTTCGGAACCCATGGCCGGAGATGAGTCCTAGGTTCCGATGACAGAGGCCCAGCTCGATGTTGGGTCTGTGTGTGGCTCGAGCACCGCTGAGTCTGCGGCCTCTATGGCGGGGTTTAGCCTCCTGTCTTCGGACGACGTAGTCCGCTCCAGCTCTAGGGCCGGAGCAGTCATAGGCGCTATCTCCAGCGCACGGCCGGATGACAGATCTAGGTCATGTTCATTGTGGTGGCCGGGGACAGCCGTTATGGGCTCAAACCCATCAAAGATCAAGTCTCCGCGGATATCGGCCACAAAATTCAGGCTCCCGAATCTGACATGATGGCCAGGGGTGTAGCTGTTGATCTGCTCCAGATGGCCAAGCGAGCTGACCCGCAGTGCGAAGCCGCCGAATACGAAGATCTGCCCGGGGAGGAAGATCCCCCGTGGACTATGTTGTTGTAGACGATTGATGGAGCCATCAAGCCTTCTGATGACGACGCAGCGGAACTCTCAATGAAAGCACCAATGTTGGTGTCAAAACCGGCAGATATCGGGTAGGGGGTCCCGAACTATGCGTCTAAGGCTAATGGTAACAAGAGGTGGGGGACACAATATTTACCCAGGTTCGGGCCCTCTCTATGGAGGTAATACCCTAGTTCCTGCTTGATTGATCTTGATGAATATAAGTATTACAAGAGTTTATCTACCATGAGATCGTAACGGCTAAACCCTAGAAGTCTAGCCTATGAGGTTATGATTGTTATGGCTAAACCATAGAAGCCTAAACCCTCTGGTTTATATAGACACCGGAGGGGACTAGGGTTGTACAAAGTCAGTTACAGAGAAAGGAATCTACATATCCGAATCGCCAAGCTTGCCTTCCACGCAAAGGAGAGTCCCATCTGGACATGGGACGAAGTCTTCTATCTTGTATCTTCACAGTCCAATAGTCTGGCCAAAATATATAGTCCGGCTATCTGAGGACCCCTTAGTCCAGGACTCCCTCACACACGATGCCCGGGTTGAAGCCTAGGGCGCCCTCCAGGAAGTCCAGGAAGCCAGAAAATCGCGGCGGGTAAGGCCTTTATTATGCAGAGCAAATATGTGAATAAAAGGTTCCTCTAACTAACCCGGATTTGGAGTTCTCCAGGGCATTTGCGGATCTGCCGCGTAGCATTTCAGACGCTGTAGAGTTCTTCTGAGCCAAAGAGGGGAGCTCCATGGAGGAGCTGTTTTGGTCGCAAGACCTTGCGCCAGAACATTTGGTGCCCTTTAGCGATCAGCTAAAACAGCTGGTTGAATTGCATAGGGTGGACGAACTAGCCATGAAGGATTTAATAATCCGGCTATGGCCTGCCGAAGCCATACCCAGAAGCTACTTCGGGCTCGTGAAGTGGCTGGTCAATGCTTGCCCTCGGTTTGATGCCATCAAGCGGTCGGTCTGCATTGAAGGCGCCGTGAAGCTTGCGACCGAAGGACCGCCCGCTGGCAAGGAGCACCGCACACCTGAGCTGTATTTTGACAATGTCCAAGAGGGATCCCGCATTGTGGTGGAGCAATGTGCTAAGGATATTATATTTAAATGAATACATTCATGTTATCATGTCCTGTACCATGAAACAAGGTCGTGATGTAATATAATGCTTGTTTTTTTTTAAATTTTGCCTCCTGTGCGGCCGTTTTCATTGAATCTGAGACTTGGCCAGTCGTCGGTGTCAGGACCCCGATCATATGCCACACCGATCTAGCATGTAACACCTCATATCACTTTGCGGCCTCACGCACGGTATTCCCATGGGTGTCGCCTTACCAGGCCCGGGACCGTTTGCGCCTTTTGGCTCACATATATGATAGTGTTGCTAGCATCCATATGACAAAGAACCCGGGCTGACATGGCTAGTCGTAAACCCAAAGTGGCACCAACTTACAGGGACAAGCATACATGACCCAGCAACGAACGTGTCGGTCATCAGCGAGTGAATCCGGGCTGTACCAACTGGGCTAGCAGGACTCCGGAGAATCCGGGCTATAGCAGGCTAACGGGACTCCGTATGACACCGCGTGACATTTCCCCGAAGGGATAGACATAGGAACGAAGAAGGACACATGTCGGCTAGCCTAAGTGTTCCAGAGCAGTAGCAAGCTACCAGGGCTCAGTGGAAACAGTAGGAGACATTTCCCGGTAAGAGAGGCTACCAAGGATAAACAACTAGATAATCAGATCCCACACATACCAAGCATTTCAATAACATACACACAATATGCTCGACATGTGCAAATACAACATGGCATCACAACATAACTCTACGACTCCAAGTAATTATTCAATAGGCTCCGAGGAGCGAGATATTACAAACATGAGTCTCATGACCCATCATTCAGAGCATACAAGTCAAAGCACAAGAGGAAGCTTAACATGTCTGAGTACAGACATCTACAAATGAAAAAGGGTGAGAAGCCTGTCTATCTATCAGATCCTGCCAAGGGCACAAGATCATAGCTGAGGTAACAAGCTAAACGTCAAAGTCCAAGCGGTACTACTAGTCAGACTGAAGTCTCTCTGCAAAAACATAAATTAAGCAACGTGAGTACAAATGTACCCAGCAAGACTTACATCAGAACTAACTACATATGCACCATTATCAACAAAGGGGTGGTGGGGTTTAACTGCAGCAAGCCAGCTTTGACTCGGTGGCTATCCTGAACTACGACTGCAAGTAACTCTTTTGAGGTGGCGCACACGAGTCCACATATTCACCATATCAATACACCACTATGGATCCGCTCTCGTCTCCCTACGAGAACGCCATCCATAGCACTCATGCTTATCTTGCGTATTTTACAGTATCCACTTTCACTTGTCTATGAACTGTATAGGCAACCCAGAAGTCCTTTACCGCGGACATGGCTATTAGAATAGATCATATTAACCCTGCAGGGGTGTACTTCTTCACACACGCTCTCGCCACTTACCGCCGTTTACACGACATGTACTCGGCAACCATCAAGCGGAAGCCCAGCAAGGGTATCGGCCACGACCTGACTAACCACACAAGTCTCTTGTCCAAGTTTATCGCCTATTCGGGTTCCATCCGCAAGGAGATCCGGCCGGGGTGTCGCTCACGGCCCCAAACGATGTGTGCAAGGTTCCCAAGCCCACCTCGACGGGTGGATCTACGCTTGGTACACCGTGCCACGGTGCCTAGTCTGTCCCAAGCCCACCTGTATCGGGTACCACTTGGTAGACTACTAACACAACCTACAAACACCAGAAACTAGTTGCAACTCCTGGACATAGATCATGTTGATTAATAAGTCGAGAGGGGTCGAGTTATCGGAACCCAATGTGTGGTAGTAACTGTTCATGGATCACAAACACAGAACTCAGTTCCTAAGGACGGCTTCAATGAGACAACCCACCATGTACTCCTACATGGCCTCTCACCGCTACCTTTACCAAATCGTGTTCACACACTTAGCTCACACATAGTAGGATGTGTTCACACACCTCCAATTCATCCCCAATGAATCAAACCTGACTCAACTCTAAGGAGTAGCAGGCATGACAAACAAACATGAATGAGTAGGCACATCAGGGCTCAAACAACTCCTACTCATGCTAGTGGGTTTCATCTATTTACTGTGGCAATGGCAGGTCATGCAGAGGAAAAGGGGTTCAACTACCGCAGCATGTAACAGTTGAATCGGTGTTGTCCTAATGCAGTAAAAGAGGGCAGGAGCGAGAGAGTGGGATTGTATCAGAATGAACAAGGAGGTTTTGCTTGCCTAGCACTTCTGAAGATAATATAGTTCTTCATCGGTGTCATCGATCACATCATCGGTACACGTCTACTGAGAGGGGACAAGCACCGACAAACAAAGAAGAAACACAATCAATGCAATGCAACAATATGATGCATGAATGTGACATGGCAATATGTTGTGGTTTGTGCTAATGCAACTAAAACCAGATTAAATGAAGTTGGTTTGAATCCAAGATTCAAATTCAAACTCCACATGTGGTTATTTAAACGCCATTTAATTGCATTGTCCTAAACAGTAGTCATAAGTTGTTCTAACATGCATGAAAATGGTACAGATGGATAGATTGGATTTTTCTGATAATTTTTCATATATAAATTATTTCATTTGGAGTTACGGTTGAATTTATATGATTTTTAGAACTTTTAAATATTTTCTGGAATTTATTGAATTAAATTAAATCCAGAAATCAAATACTGCGTCAGCGTGACGTCAACAGGTCAACTGCGCTGACCGAGGTCAAACCTGACCTGTGGGTCCTGCATGTCAGTCTAACAGTGTCGCGGTAGAGGCTGACCAGTGGGGCCAGGTCAACGTTGAGGTGGCAAGATCAAACTGACAAGTGGGCACACGAGCATTAGCTTAAGTTAAAGAGGGAAATAACCCTGTGGTTAATTAAGGTATGGGGCCCGGCTGTCATTGACCCCTGGGGGTTTTAAAGCGTGGTAGTTAGCCCCTAATGACGTGCCACGTCGTCAAGGCTGGGGTTAGGCCGTCGGCGACCATCCAGTGCGGCGGCAGCTCGCTGGGGTGGTGCTAGGGGCAGCGGCTGAGTGCTCTGAGGGCACCAGGAGGGAGCCCTCGCTCGCCCGCATCTAGGGGCGCAAGCGGAAGGATCCAGGGCAGCGTGTAACTGCAGCGGCGACGAGCCGGGCCGCGGCCGGAGCTCGGAGGTGCTTCGAGAAGGCGCCACGGGGCACGACAGGATAGGTGAGTGGGTGCGTTCGGCTCCTGGGGGCTTTCTGAGCACGAGGGTGGGCTCGGACGCAAGCGGAGGCGGCTAGAACGGCGACAACGACATGCGCGGCGGAGCCAAGCTCTCGGCCATGGCGGGGATGCGTCCTGGAGCTCGCAAATGTGAGGGAAAAGAGAGGGGTTCAGATAAGGAGCTCACTACGAGGTCGGAGAGAAGCTCGGCGGGCTCGGGGGCGTCCTGCGTGCGGCGAATCGATGGTAGTGGTGGTCAGAGCCCGAGGAGGAAGACGATGCTGGTGTCGGTGTTGCAGGGCGTCCGGGCTTGCGCTTGTTGAGGGGAAAACTTCACGGCGTCGAGGCGGACGGCAGGGTCAGCACGGAGAGGCACGGGATCGGCTATAGCTGCGGTGGTGTGGACGGCGGCGACGAACCCGTTCGGGTAGGATGGGGAACAGCGAGGGAGAGGGCAGGGGGGAGAGTGAGAGAGTTCCAGGGGGTGGCGTGGCGTCTCCACCCGCGGACAGGCTCGAAGGGGAGGCCGCCAGCACGAAGCAGGAGGTGGAAACCATAGGTGCATGCGCGGGCGACACGGCGTCGTCCTCTTGGCAGGAGCTAGGAGATGACTGCCAGAAGGCCAGGTGGGCTGGGCCGCCAGCTGCGCTGCACAGGACCTGGGCCAGCCAGGTAAGTCCCTCTCTCTCTCTTTTTTATATCTGTTTGCTTTTCTATTTTTCTGTAAGTGTTGGGCTTTATTAAAAATACCAGAGCACTTCTAAAAATCCTGAAAATAATTGTGGGCACCTTATGAAATATATTCAACATCCCACATTTAGTTTCAGAATTATTTGAGCAATTAAATTATTTATAGCATTCAAATGCCCAAATTCAAATACTTTATGAGTTAATTCAAAAATCCATAAATGGCCAAGAAATATGCTCATCATTTTTGGTAGAGGTTTTCACCTTTATCAAAAATCATGAACATTTCCAAAGGCATTTTGGATTCATTGAAGATTATTTTAGGTTGAACCTATTTGATTTGATCTGGTGCTAGGGTTTGAACAATCCCCATTTCAAGTTTAAATGAAATTTAAACATGATGCAGCAACCAAGCTAGTCCAAGTGCATAGCAAGGCTAGGGACGTGACAACTCACCCCCACTAAGGAAGAATCTCGTCCCGAGATTCAAGCGTAGGGTAAGATGAAGGGGGAACGCAAACTAACACAATCTTCACGATCCAGGGTGCACTTCATAAGAGCGTTGATTCGACCACCATCATTGTCTCGAAGTCTTGCTCTGAGAACTCCATCCAACATGACAACGAGAAGAAAGGAAAACTCTAGAAGAATCGATCTTCTCGAAGATCGAGCAACTCACGGAATGAGACATAGAACCATCTCTCGGGCTCAGACACGAAGCATACAACTAGAGTTATGGAGTGAAACAGATGACGAATGTTCACTAGATAGACAACAATTTCACACCTAAGAGGGTGGTGAACGGTTGTCAACGTAGCGAGGAGTTGAGTTGCCATGATACCATAACGATGCATCTTAGGGAAGGTGACTCGTAGAAATATCCCCTTAGGTGGCAAAAAGAATTACCTTTGATTCAGAGATCATTGAAACTCTTTATACCAGCCTAAGACAATTCTCAAGCGATCGTGTGGAGGGTTTCGGTAGAATGGCATACCCGGATTAGAATGGATGATGTGCATTACCTTGTTGAAAACAACACAAGGGATGATTTTAGTAACTGGGGAGAAGCTCAACAGTGGAGAGTGAGTTCACTGTTTGAAAAGTTATAGCATAACTGAGGAAACTGAGAGCAATCCCAGTTAGTGCCGATGATAACACCTAGCGTGTGTGTGCTCTCAAGAACTTGAGCATTTCCATATCCATCAAGGTTTTACCAATATCCGTGTCAAGGATCCTGGCAACACAACGTACTACCATGATGAATACCGGTGGAAGAGATGCGGATGCAAAGAACATAACACCGTCTCAGATTTCACCTTAGCCAGGCCAAGGAACAAAATCTGGATGATCGACCGAGAGACATCTATCACTCCTCTTCTAATGTTCTCCTTGATGTGCTATCGCAACCCATTTATAGATATGGTTTGATAACTAGGACATCAAGTAAAAGGTCAGACTTCGGGAGCGCAAGAATCCATAAGGAGTAACTACTGGAGTAAATCCTACGAAATCCTTATGGGGAGGTGGCCAACTTCCTCAATCAAGATACTACAACAATAGGTCTTCCGGCTGGGTGTGTTCACCACGACATCCACTTTACCGGGTTACAGAGAGACCAATATAATAGTTCTTGGGAATTATTCCAACCATCATATCTGCCTGAGATTCAGATCTGGTTGGTGTCAGGATATTCCAGACTCACATGTCTGAAAACAAGAGTTGCAACACAAGTCGACGAGATAACGTTGCGAGATTCTCGGGAGATGAACTAGGACAGCAAGCTCCAAAACATGAGCTGGTTCTGCTACACACATGTGAACACGTTGTCCCAGACAAAACATGATCACATGGTAGTCTTACAATAAAACACTACCGAGTTTCGGTGGGGAACCAGCATCGAGGATATCGAAGTCCTTGTGCACTTATCGATGAACTTCTTATCCTTGAGCAAGTCAATTAGTGGCTTGGCGTGCTAGGGACACATATAGAATGGAGGTAGCTAATCTCACAATCCAATGTATACTTCGCACATGCATGACTGACTTGGGATGATTCCAAAGGAAGCAAAAACAATCTTTCTCGGATCCATGGTGGCCACTTACACCAAGTGCACGTGAATTAGAGAAAGTCATTTCTTTCATCCGAACATATACCTCATGAATGGAACACGGAGTTAATGTTTACAAAAGTTTCCAACACTAGATGGATGTTCAACATGATCATGGAGAAGGTAAAATGCTGCTGATGGGCTCAACAACAAGTCATCTGGATGACCATATAAATGGAATTCCATAATTATGTGAACAAGGACATAGCATTGGTCATACCCAAAAGATGTAATGGTGTATGCTCGAGGGATAACCGCGAGTAAGACAACATTACGAACATCGTTGGTTCTGATTTGATTTGACGATAGCCCATACTCAAATCAAAGTTTTTATAAGACAATAGGTCCAACAACTGATCACAGGGACCAATCGATGAAGATATCATCTTTCTTCAACTAACACACCAACACCAAGATATCCCTTTGAAACGAACTAAGTTGGGTAAGCTTTTATCTTCCAACTCTCCAAGTTGTCGTTTAGCTTAACCAACTAGCTCAGGGGTATCCAACACGGATTCTTGGAGAAAGGGTGGTTTACAAGGAAACCAACATAATCATAAACTTAACATAGTGGTCAAGGGACAACCTGGTAATACTTCCGAGAAGATATTCGGGAAATCACGAACCACCGATATGTTACTAAGCTCGAGAACAATCTTCCTTTTCAGGGCAAGACGATATGATCAATAGAGCGAAGATTTGAAATAATCCTAACTCATTGATCAAGGAGTGCACCAGGAGAATGGACTAGGTAGCACGATCAATCTTAGAATGATGATTCAATAACCAGCATGCTAAGAATGAAATTATTGTCCTTTAACTACCAAGCAGCGGAGTTGCTACTGAGTTCACACATCACGATTCACTTGTCAGCACTCCGGCTGCAACAACACGGAACCGAGGAATGAATAAGGATGGCGAGAAGTATCACTACGTCAAGAATTCACAAGAGATGGTGCAATTGTCATGACAATCCCAACGCAAAGAGGGTAACACTCCAAGGTGGAACAGACCAAAAGCTTGATTGCATTTGATCTGTGGAATACAACTGCTTTGACCCAATCCTAGAAATGGATGAGGTACTGGAGTTTGTTTCTCCTAGTCATTCTGAACTAGAATGGCTTGACGGACCACAAGAATGATAGGCACCGACGAACGAATGCACACATAATCTAGACTATCGATTGATAGCCAATGGTCGGAATACAAATGATGAGTAACAACTCAAGGAACATATACTTTCTGAGTTGTGGATGCATAGGTCGAGCAAAGCTTAACATTTCTTCTGGATAACCCATGCAGAAAAGGTAGGACTGGCAGGGTCACAATATAGAATGGAGAACTCATCGAGATCACTCTGGTTGTGATCCTTGGTTCAAAGAACTTCTGCCATAAGTGGTTCATAGTATTTGGAAGAAGGAAATACCACGAGCCTCGAGGACTATCACAAAGGTTACTAATAACCTAAAGGAACGAGCAAACACTATCAACATGAAGTGAGTAGGGTGAGTATCGGGTTCAGAACCCGGAAATAGAATACCTACTAACTAAATGGCATCACAGGATGCTTTCGAGAATGATGGCCAGAATCATCACACTGGGAACACGAACATGGCTAGATTACTAGATGATCCCCTAAGACACCTAGGGTCATAATAATAACTCCAACATATATGTCGAGGCAATAGAGCACCTCAACTCACTGATTAGTGTGGTTAACCTGGCCCAAAGAACATCGGGAACGGGAAGAAGGGATTTGCAAATGCATCAGACTATTTAGAAACCTGGGATGACTCGGATAGCATAACGGCTGTAAATGCTCAAAAAGATTGCAGACATGATAGAAAAATGGTGGCATAGCCACTCAGAAGCACAATATCAAGGTTTCGAGATCAAAAATTATCATAAGGAAGTAGTAGGAACTGAACCGAGGCTTAAATCCAACAATCTTACAAGTCTACGGATTAGTAACACGTGATCCTAATAGAAAGATGAGAAGCCTAGTTCCTTAACCCCGTAGGAAAGATAAGATGACTCGGATCAGAGGGCATGAGGTATAAGGAGTAAAAAGAGCCTTACTTTTCATCCCACAATCAATTCCCTTATATAACTAAAGAATTTCTAGACTCGACTTCAACCAATTTGGATTGGTAAACCTACAGGTAGTCAAGCTCTGATACCAAAGCTGTCAAGACCCTGATCCTATGCCACACCGATCTAGCATGTAACACCTCATATCACTTTGCGGCCTCATGCACGGTATTCCCACGGGTGTCGCCTTACCAGGCCCGGGACCGTTTGCGCCTTTTGGCTCACGTATATAATAGTGTTGCTAGCATCCATATGACAAAGAACGCGGGCTGACATGGCTAGTCGTAAACCCAAAGTGGCACCAACTTACAGGGACAGGCATACATGACCCAGCAACGAACGTGTTGGTCATCAGCGAGTGAATCCGGGCTGTAGCAACTAGGCTAGCAGGACTCCGGAGAATCCGGGCTGTAGCAGGCTAACAGGACTCCGGATGACACCGCGTGACATTTCCCCGAAGGGACAGACACAGGAACGAAGAAGGACACATGCCGGCCAGCCTAAGTGTTCCGGAGCAGTAGCAAGCTACCAGGGCTCAGTGGAAGCACTAGGAGACATTCCCCGGTAAGAGAGGCTACCAAGGATAAACAACTAGATAGTCAGATCCCACACATACCAAGCATTTCAATAACATACACACAATATGCTCGATATGTGCAAATACAACATCGCATCACAACATAACTCTACGACTCAAAGTATTTATTCAATAGGCTCCGAGGAGCGAGATATTACAAACATGAGTCTCATGACCCATCATTCAGAGCATACAAGTCAAAGCACAAGCGGAAGCTTAACATGTCTGAGTACAGACATCTACAAATGCAAAAGGCTGAGAAGCCTGTCTATCTATCAGATCCTGCCGAGGGCACAAGATCGTAGCTGAGGTAACAAGCTAAACGTCGAAGTCCAAGCGGTACTACTAGTGAGACTGAAATCTCTCTGCAAAAACATAAATTAAGCAACGTGAGTACAAATGTACCCAGCAAGACTTACATCAGAACTAACTATATATGCACCATTATCAACAAAGGGGTGGTGGGGTTTAACTGCAGCAAGCCAGCTTTGACTCGGTGGCTATCCTGAACTACGACTGCAAGTAACTCTTTTGAGGTGGCGCACACGAGTCCACATATTCACCATATCAATACACCACTATGGATCCGCTCCCGTCTCCCTACGAGAACGCCATCCATAGCACTCACGCTTATCTTGCGTATTTTAGAGTATCCACTTTCACTTGTCTATGAACTGTATAGGCAACCCAGAAGTCCTTTACCGCGGACACGGCTATTCGAATAGATCATATTAACCCTGCAGGGGTGTACTTCTTCACACTCGCTCTCACCACTTACCGCCGTTTACACGAGATGTACTCGGCAACCTTCAAGCGAAAGCCCAGTGAGGGTGTCGGCCACGACCTGACTAACCACACAAGTCTCTCGTCCAGGTTTATCGCCTATTCGGGTTCCATCCGCAAGGAGATCCGGTCGGGGTGTCGCTCACGGCCCCAAACGATGTGTGCAGGGTTCCCAAGCCCACCTCGACGGGTGGATCTATGCTTGGTACACCATGCCACGGTTCCTAGTCTGTCCCAAGCCCACCTGTACCGGGTACCACTTGGTAGACTACTAACACAACCTACAAACACCAGAAACTAGTTGCAACTCCTGGACATAGATCATGTTGATTAATAAGTCGAGAGGGGTCGAGTTACCGGAACCCAATGTGTGGTAGTAACTGTTCATGGATCACAAACACGGAACTCAGTTCCTAAGGACGGCTTCAATGAGACAACCCACCATGTACTCAGTCGAGTGGGATTGTATCGGAATGAACAAGGAGGTTTTGCTTGCCTGGCACTTATGAAGATAATATAGTTCTTCATCGGTGTCATCGATCACATCATCGGTGCACGTCTACTCAGAGGGGACAAGCACCGACAAACAAAGAATAAATACAATCAATGCAATGCAACAATATGATGCATGAATGTGACATGGCAATATGATGTGGTTTGTGCTAATGCAACTAAAACCAGATTAAATGAAGTTGGTTTGAATCCAAGTTTCAAATTCAAACTCCACATGTGGTTATTTAAATGCCATTTAATTGAATTGTCCTAAACAGTAGTCATAAGTTGTTCTAACATGCATGAAAATGGTACAGATGGATAGATTGGACTTTTTTGATAATTTTTCATATATAAATTATTTCATTTGGAGTTACGGTTGAATTTATATGATTTTTAGAACTTTTAAACATTTTCTGGAATTTCTTGAATTAAATTAAATCCAGAAATCAAATACTGCGTCAGCGTGACGTCAACAGGTCAACTGTGCTGACCCAGGTCAAACCTGACCTGTGGGTCCTGCATGTCATTCTAACAGTGTCGCAGTAGAGGCTGATCAGTGGGGCCAGGTCAACACTGAGGTGGCAAGGTCAAACTGACAGGTGGGCACACGAGCATTAGCTTAAGTTAAAGAGGGAAATAACCCTGTGGTTGATTAAGGTATGGGGCCTGGCTATCATTGACCCCTGGGGGTTTTAAAGCGTGCCGGTTGGCCCCTAATGACGTGCCACGTCGTCATGGCCGGGGTTAGGCCGCCGGCGACCATCCAGTGCGGCGGCGGCTCACCGGGGTGGTGCTAGGGGCAGCGGCTGAGTGCGCTGAGGGCACCAGGAGGGAGCCCTCACTCGCCCGCATCTAGGGGCGCAAGCGGAAGGATCCAGGGAGGCGTGTAACTGCAGCGGCGACGAGCCGGGCCGCGGCTGGAGCTCAGAGGTGCTTCGAGACGGTGCTACGGGGCACGGCAGGACAGGTGAGTGGGTGCATTCGGCTCCTGGGGGCTTTCTGAGCACGAGGGTGGGCTCGGACGCAAGCGGAGGTGGCTAGAACGGCGACGACGACATGCGCGGCGGAGCCGAGCTCTCGGCCATGGCGCAGATGCGTCCTGGAGCTCGCAAATGCGAGGGAAAAGAGAAGGGTTCGGATAAGGAGCTCACTGCGAGGTCGGAGAGAAGCTCGGAGGACTCAGGGGCGTCCTGCATGCGGCAAATCAACGGCGGTGGTGGTCGGAGCCCGAGGAGGAAGACGATGGTGGTGTCGGTGTTGCAGGGCGTCCGGGCTTGCGCTTGTTGAGGGGAAAACTTCACGGCGTCGAGGCGGGCGTCAGGGTCAGCACGGAGAGGCACGGGGTCGGCTATGGCTGCGGTGGTGCGGACGGCGGCGACGAACCCGTTTGGGTAGGATGGGGAACGGCGAGGGAGAGAGCAGGGGGGAGAGTGAGAGAGTTCCAGGGGGTGGCGTGGCGTCTCCACCCGCGGACAGGCTCGAAGGGGAGGCCGCCAGCACGAAGCAGGAGGTGGAAACCTCAGGTGCATGCGTGGGCGACACGGCATCGTCCTCCTGGCAGGAGCTAGGAGATGACTGGCAGAAGGCCAGGTGGGCTGGGCCGCCAGCTGCGCTGCACAGGACCTGGGCCAGCCAGGTAAGTCCCTCTCTCTCTTTTTTTATATCTGTTTGCTTTTCTATTTCTCTGTAAGTGTTGGGCTTTATTAAAAATACCATAGCACTTCTAAAAATCCTGAAAATAATTGTGGGCACCTTCTGAAATATATTCAACATCCCACATTTAGTTTCAGAATTATTTGAGCAATTAAATTATTTATAGCATTCAAATGCCCAAATTCAAATACTTTATGAGTTAATTCAAAAATCCATAAATGGCCAAGAAATATGCTCATCATTTTTGGCAGAGGTTTTCACCTTTATATAAAATCATGAACATTTCCAAAGGCATTTTGGGTTCATTGAAGATTATTTTAGGTTGAACCTATTTGATTTGATCTGGTGCTAGGGTTTGAACAATCCCCATTTCAGGTTTAAATGAAATTTAAACATGATGCAGCAACCAAGCTACTCCAAGTGCATAGCAAGGCTAGGGACGTGACAGTCGGCTTCAGCCCCAACATAGTTAGTATGGGGGTGTTCGGGATGGAATATAAACACTCTTGATCCAATGGTTTGGTCCTTGAAGGAGGTGTTTAGCGCAACGAACCAGGCAATCGGACTATGTGGCTTCATCACCCTCACTTAGCCATAGGAGTTTGACAATAGAAATTTAGGTGCAGCCCCTAGTATTCGTAATTCCGAAATTGGGGTGTTGTAAACACCTGATCGGATAAAAACCAATTCATCGCATAATGTGGAAAAAATCGCAAAAGATTTTTAACCTCTCGAACAGCTGACCGGCTCGTGCCGCATCATGACAGTCAGTTTTCGGCTTTCTCTACTAAGGTGCTCATCCGGATGAACCAGGACACAATCACAGTAGTTCTCCCTTTACTACCCTAGCTGATATAGTGGAATGTAAGGTAGTAAGCACAGGAGCCAGGCAACCCAACTATTGACCAAAGGCATGATTCGGAGCCGATGCATATAATGCAAAAGTTCAGGGTGCCGAACTATCTGTAAAAAAGTGTTCGAACTTTGTTGCCGTATTATGGGGCGTAATGAAGCCCTTGGCAAATTAAGACGTACCAGAGTGTATGGGTGCAATTGATAAGAATATCAAGAAAAATGAAGTAATAGGCTAATGCCGTAGAAATTGGGCCGCAAACAATTTTCCATCATAGTTTGATTAATACGTTGTAACACCCACGATGCGGCTATATCTCCCACGTGTCGAAGCACGACTTAGAGGCATAACCGCATTGTGGTTTTGTCGCAAGAAGGGTCATCTTCACACAATCCCATGTAATGAACAAGACTGGGATAAAGAGTTGGCTTACAATCGCCACTTCACACAATGAACATATAATCATACATCATTCAAAGTACACGCATAGTCCGACTACGGACGAAGCCAAAAGAAAAGAAGATAACCCAACTGCTAGATCCCCGATCGTCCCAACTGGGCTCCACTACTGATCATGAAGAAACAAAACATAGCAACAACTAAGATCTTCGTTGAGCTCCCATCTGAACTCGGTTGCATCATCTGCACTGGTATCATCGGCACCTGCAACTATTGTTATAGTATCTGGTGAGTCACGAGGACTCAGCAATCTCAAAACCCGCGAGATCAAGACTATTTAAGCTTAAGGGTAGGAAGTGGTAATGAGGTGGAGGTGCAGCAAGCACTAAGCAAATATGGTGGCTAACATACGCAAATAAGAGTGAGAAGGGAAGCAACGGAACGGTCGAGAAGCCAGAAGTGATCAAGAAGTGATCCTAAAGACTACTTACGTTCATACATAACCCAAAACCGTGTTCACTTCCCGGACTTCACCGAAAAGAGACCATCACGGCTACACACGCGGTTGATGCGTTTTAATTAAGTCAAGTGTCAAGTTCTCTACAACCGAACGTTAACAAATTCCCATCTGCCACATAACCGTGGGCACGGCTCTCGAAAGTTTATACCCTGCAGGGGTGTCCCAACTTAGCCCATCACAAGCTCTCACGGTCAACAAAGAATATTCCTTCTCCCAGGAAGACCCGATTAGACTCGGAATCCCGGTTACAAGACATTTCAACAATGGTAAAACAAGACCAGCAAGACCACCCGACTGTGCCGACAAATCCCGATAGGAGCTGCACATATCTCGTTCTCAGGGCACACCGGATGAGCAGTCCGTACAACTAAAACCAGACTTCAAGTTTCCTTGAGGGGGCACTGCAAAGGGCTCTAGTTTGGACCAACACTCAGAGGAGCATTGGCCCGAGGGGGTTAAAATAAAGATGACCCTTGAGTCTGCAGAACCCAAGGGAAAAAGGCTTAGGTGGAAAATGTTAAAACCAATGTTGGGCCTTGCTGGAGGAGTTTTATTCAAAGCGAACTGTCAAGGGGGTCCCATAAATCACCCAACCATGTAAGGAACGCAAAATCAAGGAACATAACACCAGTATGACGGAAACTAGGGCGGCAAGAGTGGAACAAAACACCAGGCATAAGGCCGAGCCTTCCACCCTTTACCAAATATGTAGATGCATTAATTAAATAAGAGATATTGTGATATCCCAACCTAATCCTGTCCATCATGAAGCAATCTTCAACTTCACCTGCAACTAACAATGCTATAAGAGGGGCTGAGCAAAGCGGTAACATAGCCAAGCAATGGTTTGCTAGGAAGGGTGAAAAAAAAAGTTAGAGGCTGACATGGCAATTTGGGAGGCTTGAAGAGCAAGTGACAGGTAGCGCAGCATAGCCATAGAACGAAGCAACTAGCAAGCAAAGATAGAAGTGATATCGAGGGAAATGGTCATCTTGCCTGAGATCCCGCAAGGAAGAAGATCGAGTCCATGAAGAAGACAAACGCACGTAGTCGAACGAATCCTCACAACTCCGGAACGAAACCGAAGCTAACGAAATAAGCAAACCGGAAAGAAGCAAACAACATAGTAAACAAACAACACAAGCATAATCATGGCATGATGCACAATCAAGTATGATGCATGTCCGGTTTAATGAGGCATGGCATGGCAAAGTGCAACAAACAATACTACAAGTTAAGTGGAGCTCAATATGCAACAAGTTGCATATTGACAAAACACCACATTGACATATTTAGTTTAATCTCGTTATAAGCTACTCAACAATATTAAACTTTATTAAACATGGCAAGGGGTGAAGCATAATTAAACTACCTATTTAGGCAAGTTTAAATGAGGACGGAACAACAAACAACAATTCCAAAAAATCCCCATGTGTTATTTAGCAATTTAATGCAAACACAAATTTAAACCATTTTAAATGTTGTTAACATGATGCGGATGACATAATCAAGGTTTATGCAAATTCTACGAAAATGTTGACATGAGCATGTTATGAAGCATTTGGTCACCATGGCGGAACGAAAAGGGTGCCACGGCGGCGAAACGAAAATGGTGCCACGGCAACATTTCGATGATCCGACAACTCGTCGAGATGTCGGTGCAAAAGAAAGTGGGCTTGAGCGAGTCATGCAAGGATGGTGGGGTGCTCCCGGATTCCGGGTTCCCAGGGGACGGCGGCATGGCAACGAGGAAGGAACGTGCAAGGATCAATTCGGGACATGGTGCAAACACGGGCATCTCATACATCACTCATGCATTCGTACACGGGCGGTCGTCTCGTCATTATACCTTTGAAGCGTGCGTTTTCAGGGCGGATCGAGTTCGTCGAGGGAAGTAGTGGTACACGGGCCGTAGAGGAAGTAGTCGTTCTCGCAACGGTAGTGGAACACGGTCGTCGTGGAAGTAGTGGTACTCGCGGGCTTGGCGACGGTAGTTGAAGTAGTCGTTCTCGCGACGGTAGTCGTTCACGGGTCGTAAATGTTCCCGGGTCATGGGTAGAGGTACATGTTGATGGTCGTCGTGGTACTTCGCGAATCCACGTAGTCGTACACAACTTGACGCATCCAAACGAAGCAACACAAAAGGCCTCGGGTCATGGTCCTGAACTTCAGGAGGTCAACGGTCGAAGTGGCCCATGCGAGCACTCACACACGGGCAAGAGAGCGAGCGCTAATGCTCACGCGAAGAGCAGGGAAAACAGAGGTCGGCGGCAGGGACTTGGCATCGGTTGGTGCGGGCGAGCAGAGATGCGTCCTCCACCCCACTCGAATGAAGCAGAGGCGGGGCAGGGGGCTTGCAGCGGTGCGAGATCCGCCGAAGATGAAGAGGGTGGCCACGGGACGGGTAACTGGGTTGGCGGGAACAAGCCAGATCCGAGGCCAGGGAGGTGGTGGAGCTCCATGCAGAGGTAGCTCACAGCAGATCATGCGGAGGCAAGGCGGGGTCCTGGTTCAGACAGAGAGAGAGAGATGTGAGATGAGGGTGATCCGGGGAAAAAAGAGAGAGATGGGAGGAGAGGAGGGCGACGGGTCCTGGTCAGCTGCTGCTTGTCGGCGTCGCGTCCCCGATGGTCAGCCGACGCGAGGGAGACGAGGTGAGGAGGAGCGGCTCGGGTGGAGGGGTTGAGGCGATGGGAGGAGCGGGCGGTGGCGCGGGAGCCTCCTGAAGCTACTGGTGGTGGCGCTCGTGGTGGCTGGAGACGGGTCGCAGGCGACAGGGTGGCACGGGGGCACGCTATGCAGGGAGGAGCTTGGGCGACAGGGACGGCGGAGGGAGGCGATGGCGACGCGGGGGAGAAGGAAGGGTGAGGTGGAGGCCAGCAAGCGAGGAGATCGAGCAGGAGGGATGGCGGCGCTGCGGGGAGGAGATGGGGATCGAGCGAGGAGGTGGGAGGATCGAGCATTGCCGGCGCTGGAGGGAGGACGAGGGAGAGATGGAGATTGATGGGAGTGAAGAGGAGGTCGGGCTAGGGTTAGGATTAGATAGGTGGGCTGACTTGCTGGGAGGCCCAATTGGCCAGCTGGGTTGCTGGGCTCTCTTCTCCCTCTCTCTTATTTTCTAAAACAGATAATAACAAAGAAGAAAAGAAGAAGGAAGGAGGTGTTGGGGAAGAAGTTGGACACGCAGATAATTTTCTAGGACTCACAAAAATGTGCTTGTTCCGAGAAAATAGAAAAGACCATGATTGAAAGATTGAAATTCAAACTCATTTGATTTAAATTCAAATGATTTGAATAGGAAGTGAGGGTTGGGAAGGTCCAAAAATGTTCAGATTTTTGGTGGAGCTTCGGAATATGATGAAAGAATATATGGCAAGGTTGGAGACCGAGAATTAAGATAACAAAGGCATTGGGATAATTTGCAAGTGTGTTATGGTGATTTCCAAATTAAAGAAATATTTAATATAGCTCCCTAACAATAGTAGGAGACTTTGAATATGTTTTAAAGAAAAATCACCATGTGAATATCCCTCGATTTAAATAGATCAACGATCTATGTGCAATTTATTTAGGTGAGTTTGAAAAAAGGGTTGCGTGATGACATGATGCAATGCACATGATGCAAGGATGAATGCAAAGAACAAAACAAATCACACGACGAATCTCGGAATACAAGGAAGGCATCTGGAGCGTCGGTCTCGGGGCGTTACATACGTCAAAGCGTATTTGTACAAGTAGTGCAATAAGCAACAGAGCTATTTAACATGCCACGACCAAGCGAGAGCTGCGTGCGGGTCCTTAAAACAGGCATAATGATCATTTAAAGAGACCACCTGGAAATTCCCTTATATGTCAATGCTTCTTGCCGTCTGGGTGTATCCATCCCTTGATAGGTCCGACAATCAGGCCACTAGGAAAGGCCTGGGAAAAAAGTAACCTGAAAAGAAAAAGGAAAAGTGAAAGTATGTGGGTCCAGGGGAGGTTGAGCCGTATTATGGACCACGATCTAGTTGTGCCTCCGTCTATGCCCATGGTATTTTGAGTGTGTAGTTATGTACGCGCGGTACGAATGCCGTTGTTTGGTCGGGAATGGGACGGAGGCCGAATTGCTAAGAGCTTGACTGATGATGTTATGTACCTAGGGTAGGGTCATGGACCTATCTAGGATACCATACCCAAGGACATCCTTAGACGAAGCTACCTTCCAGTCGATCAAGAGAGACTTCACTCGACCGGCTAGAAGACATTCGACGAACCTAAAGACACTCGACCATGAAGACTCACTCGACCATCAGGAGTTCAGGATCTACTCTGTATCCAAACGGTCTGTAATTAAGTAGTCTTAATGGTCATGATGACACTTTATGTAGGGTGTTACCAGTAACGCCCGGCCTTAATGTACTTTAATCCTCTGCTACGTGGGTTGGCTGGGGTCCTGGCATCCTCTATATAAGCCACCCCCCTCCACTGGTAGAAGGGTTCGCACCCCTATAACTCATATACACATAAACCAGTCGACCGCCTCCGGGCTCCAAGACGTAGGGCTATTACTTCCTCAGAGAAGGGCCCGAACTCGTTAAACACTCGTGTGTACAACTACTCCATAGCTAGGATCTTGCCTCTCAATACCTACCCCCCATTCTACTGTCAGACTTAGAACCACGACAGTTGGCGCCCACCGTGGGGCAGGTGTCTTAGCGACTTTTTGGAGAAGTTGCAATTTGTCCGATTGCCTTCATCATGGTTTCCGGCGGAACTCTGGTCGAGGGCCGCGAGATCCGTCTCGGCGCGCTTGCTTTCATCGCTGACGACTCCGCTTGGCTCCAGGAGGCACCACTCGACATCGACATGCTCCCCGTCCGCGGGGCGACGCACTTTCGGGCGGGTGTCCGCAACGTCCTACTGCGGCAGCCGTTGACCCCATACCGGTCGACTCCTGTGCCGTCTTCCCTCCCTGTCTCCCGCCAGCGCAAGCGCTCTGGTCGGTCGAGGCTTCAGCGATGGGTGAGACACACGGTGGCTCGCCAATCGGCCACCACCCAAGTCGCGGTAATTGAGCCCGACGAATCTCTCTATGGCCTGTTCGACCTGTCGACTGGCTCCGTAGAGACTGCATCCGAGTGCGATAGCAGTGATCCAGCGGCGGAGGTCCTGATGGTCAACGGACCTCGTAGCCCTCCCGGTTTCCCCCGCAATGACGGGATGGACGATGGAGGCGATCCCGCTCAGGCCCACGAAGAGTATCAGCCCAAGCCGCTCACTTCTCAGCAGAGAGAAGAACTTCGCTGTCGGAACATGGATGCCCTGCATACTCCCATTGCAGGAGAAACCCCTGAGGCACGTGCCCTGGAAGAGGCGCGTTTGGCCAACTTGGTTGAACGCACTCGACTGGAGAACCTCCAGCGAGCACTCGACGAGCGTGCGCGTTAGCGAGCACCCAACTCCCGCCGACGTCAGCTCTTTCCGCAACCAACTCAGGTATATCGAACCCCGATTCAAAATTTGGCAGCTGCAGCCCGTATAGTGGAGTCAATTCAGCCCTCTCAGTCGGAGGCTGGAAGAGGCTTGATGCAGATCAGAGATTTGCTCCGGGCGGCAGGAGATCAGAATTCAGCCGTGTCTCAGTCGGAGGCTGGAAGAGGCTTGATGCAGATCAGAGATTTGCTCCGGGCGGCAGGAGATCAGAATTCAGCCGTGTCTCAGTCGCGCAACAGGATTCACAGTCGATCCGTCGCTGCGAATACTGTTCAGTCGGCTCACAGCCCAAGGTCACCTCCGAGGCGAGTGGGACGTAAAGGCCGGCGGGACCACTATGTTGATCGATTTGATCGTGATGACAGGCGTCGAGTGCCCACTCCTCCCCCGAGAAGTGGGTCTAACGCCCATCGGCAACAAGATGACAGACGCCAGCTCAGTGTTGGGCGGAGGGCTCCAGTCGACCCCAGAGAGCCAGGCTTTGACGCGAGGTCCATCATCGTGCAAGGTTTGGTCAACCGGAACAGAGCTCATAGAGGTGGCCATGACAGAGATGTGCCCACAAGCAGCCGAGTCCACGTTTCAGGTCCAGAATGCTTTAGCAGAGCCATCAGAGCCGCAGTGATACCCCCCAACTTTTGGTTGGCGACTGGAGTGAGTAAGTTCACCGGAGAGTCTAAGCCTGAAACTTGGCTTGAAGACTACCGGGTGGCTGTTCAGATTGCTGGCGGTAATGATGAGGTGGTCATGAAGCATTTGCCACTTATGCTAGAGGGTTCAGCCAGGGCGTGGTTGAATCAGTTAGCTCCCAGCAGCATTTACACTTGGGAAGATCTTTCCCGAGTGTTCGTCAGGACGTTCGAGGGAACTTGCAAGCGACCGGCCGGATTGACAGAGCTGCAAGTTTGCGTACAAAAGTCGAGTGAAACACTGAGAGATTACATCCAGAGATGGATCACTTTGCATCATACTGTAGAGAATGTGTCAGACCACCAAGCGGTCTGCGCCTTCAAGGATGGCGTCAAGAACAGAGAGTTGGGCCTGAAGTTTGGTCGAACTGGAGATATGACCCTGAGTCGGATGATGGAAATAGCCACCAAGTACGCCAATGGCGAAGAAGAGGACCGACTCCGGAGTGGCAAGTACAAGCCGAGTCAGTCGGAGAAAGGAAATTCCAGTCGGAAGTAGAAGCGGAAGGCCGAGCCAGCTGCTCCTGGAGAGGCTCTGGCCGTGACTCAGGGTAAATTCAAAGGGAAGCCCAGAGGATCTTGGAACCCCAAGAAGGTGAAAGATAAGGAAGGTAATGACGTGATGGATCTACCATGTCATATCCACACGAAGAAAGACGAAGAGGGTAACTTCATCTACCCAAAGCATACCACTCGCCAGTGCTGGCTCTTAATCCAGCAGTTTCAAGGAAAACAGTTGAAAGACAAAGAGAAGGAGTCAGACAAGGCTGAGGACAAGGAGGACAGTGATGGAGAGTACCCTCATGTTAACTCCACTTTGATGATTTTTGCTGATGTAGAGAGCAAAAGTCGACTGAAAGTGATCAACTGAGAGGTCAATATGGTCGCCCCGGTGACACCAAACTATCTGAGATGGTCGCAGACTCCCATTACTTTCGACCAGTCTGATCACCCTACTCACATTGCCACCCCTGGGAGGCAAGCACTGGTGGTCGACCCAGTCGTCGAAGGCACTTGACTGACGAAGGTATTAATGGATGGCAGCAGTGGATTGAATATACTGTATGCAGAGATGCTCAAGGGAATGGGCATTCCGATGTCCAGGCTCAGTTCCAGCAACATGAGTTTTCACGGAGTCATCCCAGGAAAAAAGGCTGAGTCACTCGGCCAAATAGCTCTGGATGTACTGTTCGGCGACTCGAAGCATTTCCGCAAAGAGAAGCTGACATTTGAAGTCGTGGATTTCCGAAGCGCCTACCACGCTATTTTGGGAAGACCAGCCTATGCCCGCTTCATGGCTCGACCATGTTATGTGTACCTCAAGTTAAAGATGCCTGGCCCCAAAGGCATGATCACCATCACTGGCAGCCGGAAGAAGGCAGAAGAGTGTTCCCAGAAAGGCTCAAAGATTGCGGATGACCAGATAACAGTGGTAGAGCTGGAAGAATACAAGAAGAATGCAGATCCGAGTGATTTGCTGCGGGCCAAGAAGCCCGCCACAGAGTCAGCATTTCAGTCGTCTGGGGAGACGAAGCCAGTTCATATCCACCCGACTAACCCCAATGTAGCTCCGACCCATATTTCCACAACACTCGACTCTAAATAGGAAGAAGCGCTCATCTAGTTCCTCCATGAGAACTGGGACATCTTCGCATGGAAGCCAACTGACATGACGGGTGTTCCCAGGGGGCTGGCTGAGCATCGCCTTAGAGTTGACTCAAAAGCGAAACCAGTTAAAGAACATCTTCGACGGTCCGCCGTTCAGAAGAAAAAAGCCATTGGCGAGGAGGTGGCTCGACTCCTTGCAGCAGAGTTCATCCGAGAGATATACCACTCCGAGTGGCTCGCCAATGTCGTCATGGTTCCCAAGAAGGACAACTCACTTCGCATGTGCATTGATTTCAAACATATCAATTGGGCCTGCCCGAAAGATCATTTTCCTCTCCCTCGCATCGACCAAATTGTCGACTCGACCGCAGGATGCGAGAGATTGTCTTTTTTAGACCCTTATTCCGGGTATCATCAGATCCGTCTGTATGGACCTGACAAAATCAAAACAGCTTTCATCACTCCATTCGGGTGCTTCTGCTATATCACCATGCCATTCGGCCTCAAGAATGCCGGAGCCACGTTCATGAGAATGATTCAGAAGTGTTTACTCACTCAAATCAGTCGGAATGTGGAAGCGTACATGGATGATATCATGGTCAAGTCGCGAAAGGGTTCCGACCTATTGACTGACCTAGCTGAAACATTTGCCAATCTCAGAAGGTATGATATCAAGCTCAATCCATCGAAGTGCACATTCGGAGTACCTGGCAGAAAGTTACTCGGTTTTCTCGTTTCAGAACGAGGAATCGATGCTAACCCAGAAAAAGTTGGCACCATACTCCAAATGAAACGCCCTGTGCATGTGCACGACATCCAGAAGCTTACTGGATGCTTGGCCGCTTTAAGTCGATTAATCTCTCACCTCGGTGAAAAGACATTGCCCCTTTACCGACTTATGAAGAAGGCAGACAAGTTCGAGTGGACTCCAGAAGCTGATGCAGCATTTGCCGAGTTAAAAACTCTGCTCTCCACCCAGCCGGTGCTTGCTGCTCCAATCAGCAAAGAGCCTATGTTGCTTTATATTGCAGCCACAGGACAAGTCGTCAGTACAGTACTTACGGTCAAGCGGGAAGAAGAAGGGAAAGCCTTCAAAGTTCAGCGCACAGTGTATTATCTCTCTAAAGTTTTGACCCCATCGAAGCAAAGATATCCTCATTATCAGCAGCTCGTATACGGGATCTACATAACCATGAAGAAGGTTGCTCATTATTTCTCTGATCATGACATTACAGTCGTCAGCGACGCACCATTGTCAGAGATTCTGCACAACAGAGATGCAACTGGTCGAGTGGCTAAGTGGGCGATTGAACTCCTTCCCCTTGATGTCAAATTCGAGGCAAAGAAAACCATTAAGTCCCAGGCTATAGCAGATTTCCTTGCCGAGTGGATTGAGCAACAGCAGCCGACTCAAGTTCACTCGGAGCATTGGACCATGTTCTTTGATGGCTCTAAGATGTTAAATGGTTCTGGTGCTGGGGTTGTTTTGGTTTCCCTCCGAGGAGACAAGCTCAGATATGTGCTCCAGATCCACTTTGATTCCTCCAATAATGAAGCAGAATATGCAGCACTCTTGTATGGGTTGCGCATGGCCATTTCACTCGGCGTCCGTCGTCTTATGGTTTATGGCGACTCAGATTTGGTGGTCAATCAGGTGATGAACGAGTGGGACGTTAGAAGCCCAGCCATGACTGGATACTGCAATGCAGTGAGGAAGCTCGAAAAGAAGTTCGAAGGGTTAGAGCTCCAGCACATACCCCGACTGAAAAATCAAGCAGCTGACGATCTGGCGAAGATAGGATCCAAGAGAGAAGCCATCCCCAGTGATGTGTTTTTGGAGCATATCCACACTCCGTCAGTCATAGAAGATCCTTTTACCGATGAAGCTCCGCAACCTAAGAGTGTTACGGACCCGACTGAGGTTGAAGTCCCAGCAGTGGTCGACCTGATCATGGAAGTTTTAGTGATCACTCCAGATTGGACAGTACCATATATCGTGTATATCTTGAGGAAAGAACTCCCGGAGGACGAAGAAGAGGCTCGACAGATCGTCCGCCGATCTAAGGCCTTTACCGTGATAAGAGGACAGTTGTACAGAGAAAGCGCGACTGGAGTTGGTCAGAAATGCATAACACCGGAGGAAGGTCGAATAATCCTTGACGGCATCCACTCGGGGACATGCGGCCATCATGCCTCCTCTCGGACCATCGTGGCCAAAGAATACCGAGCCGGATTTTATTGGCCAAGAGCGCATGAAATGGCGAAAGAGATAGTCGACAAGTGCGAAGGATGTCAATTTTACTCCAATATGTCGCACAAGCCCGCGTCAGCTTTGAAGACTATACCACTCGTCTGGCCCTTTGCGGTGTGGGGTTTGGATATGGTCGGTCCTTTGAGAACAGGCAGAAGCGGTTTTACCCATGTGCTGGTAGCAGCCAACAAGTTCACTAAGTGGATCGAAGCTAAACCCATCAAGAACCTCGAAGCCAGTACTGTTGTCAGCTTCATCAGAGAATTGATATTCAGATATGGAGTCTCGCACAGCATCATCACTAACAACGGGTCAAACTTTGACTCCGAAGAGTTCAGAGCTTTTTGCATGTCTCAAGGCACACGAGTCGACTATGCTTCAGTCGCTCATCCACAGTCGAATGGTCAGGCAGAACGAGCCAACGGTTTGATTCTCAAAGGGTTGAAACCCTGTTTGATGCGTGATCTTAAGCATGCGGCCGGTGCATGGGTCGACGAACTTCCTTCGGTGCTTTGGGGGTTAAGGACCACACCCAACCGGTCAACTGGAAGAACTCCATTCTTCCTAGTCTACGGAGCTGAAGCAGTCTTGCCAAGCGACCTTCTCCACAATGCTCCCCGGGTCGAGCTCTACACCGAAGCTGAAGCAGAACAAGCGCGGCAGGATGCAGTCGACCTTTTAGAGGAAGAAAGGGAGATGGCTCTGATCAGATCAACCATTTACCAACAAGACTTGCATCGCTTCCACGCCAAAAACGTGAAGAGTCGAGCCTTCCAGGAAGGAGATTTAGTTCTCCGAGTGGACCAGCAGAAACCACACAAGCTTGCCCCTTCTTGGGAAGGTCCCTTCATCGTCACCAAGGTTCTCCACAATGGAGCATACCGTCTTTACAATGTTGAGCATCAGATCGACAAGCCCCGAGCTTGGAACGCGGAGCTTCTCCGCCCCTTTTACACTTAAGTATTCACTCGGATGAGTTGTAATAAAAGTACTTCTGTAGTTTATTTATCAAAGACAAGAGCTTTATAATTTTCCCAGTAATCGTTGTTTCTTTTGTCCACTCAAAACAATCCCCCAGTGGGTGGCTTGGCTGCGAATCCGATTCGCCCAAGTCTGTAAAAAAAAATCCTAACCGAGTGGTGAGCCAGTCTCCCACACGAAGGCTTAGCTGCGAAACCCGTTTCGCCTAAGATAAATAAAATCCTGCCGAGTGGAAAGTCAGCCTTCCACTCGGAGGCTTAGCTGCAGTCCAAGTACTCGCCTAAGATAAATAAAATCCTGCCGAGTGGAAAGCCAGCCTTCCACTCGGAGGCTTAGCTGCAGTCCAAGTACTCGCCTAAGATAAATAAAATCCTGCCGAGTGGAAAGCCAGCCTTCCACTCGGAGGCTTAGCTGCAGTCCAAGTACTCGCCTAAGATAAATAAAATCATGTCGAGTGGTAAGCCAGCCTTCCACTCGGAGGCTTAGCTGCAGTCCAAGTACTCGCCTAAGATAAACAAAATCCTACCGAGTGGTAAGCCAGCCTTCCAGTCGGAGGCTTAGCTGCAGCATTGCGCTCGCCTAAGCACAAATACAACGTGCGCTCTGCAAGGGGGACGAGGTGCAGGTCGACTGCTACCCTCTCCTTCCGAGCTACGCCACAAGTACAACATGCGCCCTGCAAGGAGGACGAGGTGCAGGTCGACTGTTACCCTCTCCTTTCGAGCTACATCACAAGTACAACGTGCGCTCTGCAAGGAGGACGAGGTGCAGGTCAACTACTACCCTCTCCTTCCGAGCTACGCCACCAATACAAAATCCTACCTAGTGGAGAGCAAACCTCCCACTCGGGGGCTTAGCTGCAGCCCAGTGCTCGCCTAAGTTTTTGAAAATCCTACCGAGTGGAGAGCAGACCTCCCACTCGGGGGCTTAGCTGCAGCCCAGTGCTCGCCTAAGTTTTTGAAAATCCTACCGAGTGGAGAGCAGACCTCCCACTCAGGGGCTTAGCTGCAGCCCAGTGCTCCCCTAAGTTTTCTGAAAATCCTACCGAGTCGAGAGCAAACCTCTCACTCAGGGGCTAAGCTGCAGCCCAGTGCTCGAGTCGAGAGCAAACCTCTCACTCGGGGGCTTAGCTGCAGCCCAGTGCTCGCCTAAGTTTTTTGAAAATCCTACCGAGTCGAGAGCAAACCTCTCACTCGGGGGCTTAGCTGCAGCACAATGCTCGCCTAAGTGTATTGGGGAGCAAGTCGATTGCAATGAGCGCTTCGCTTTAACCTGCAAAAGACGCCTCAAACCAGATGCAAACATATTCAACGTCGAATCCAAGTTCGGATAACACCTAACGGAAACGAAAGTGCTCAGGCGCTAGGCCTGTTAAGGTTTGTCGGTTACAAAACTCACTCGGCATACCGAGGCAAATTTAAAAGTATCAAGCTCAGAAGTTTTTTACCCCTCTGTGGAGGGCTGGAAGGTGCAACAAACTCGTCCAGATCAATTCCATCTGCAATCTGAGTGGCAGCAGCAATGAAGGTCTCCATGAAAGGTCTGAAATCGTGCTTCTTGGTGTTAGCCACCCTAAGAGCCACCAGCTTGTCCGCTCGCACATCCTTGCAGTGAACGCGGACCAGAGACAGAGCAACATCCGCACCGCACCTGGCCGAAGACTTCTTCCACTCCTGCACTCGACTTGGAACCTCGTTCAGTCGAGTCATCAGGGACTCGAGGTCGTTCTGGAGTGTCTCTCTTGGCCAGAGTGTTGTGTCGATGCGAGAAGTTGCGACCTTCAGCCTTGCGAGATAGTCGACGATAGCGGCAACACGAGATTCAAGCCGGAGCACGTTCATGGCGACTTCATCTTTCACAGGAGAGTTGATGGGGTCCAGGTTTACTTCCAGTCGACAAGTCTCCTCTTCAAAGTTCTGACAAAATTCTGCAAGCACAACCACCGAGTCAAGACAAACAGTCGGAGGTTATAATTAAAATATTTGTTTAATACAAAGGATTACCTTCAAGCATGAGGAACAACTTCTTGGCGAGTCCACCCAGATAAGCCTCTAGATCGTTCTTCTTTCTCTTCAACTCACTGGCCTTGTCATTCAGGGTAGTCTTGTCACTTTTCAGTCGACTGACCTCCTGGTTGGCAGCATCAAGAGCAGCTTTCAGATTGGTGTTTTCTTCTGCAAGCTTGGTCACTGAAGCCAGCTTCTCATCCACAAGCCTGGTCTTCTCTAAAGCAGTTTTTTGCATCTCAGCCAAGTCAAGCTCTTGCTTCTTCATGGCATCCCTCACTTTGTCTGCAAAGTTATAGTGAGATTAGATTCGGGAACAAGTGAGAGGCAAAGGCAGTCGTCAAAGGCCTCACCAAGCATACCTTTAGCTTCCTCCTTCGCCTTCGTCAAGTTCTCTTGGGCCAGTTTCAGATCGAGCTCGAGCTGAATGTGTTTGTTCTCCAACTCAGTATAACGAGCCGCGAGGTCACAGGATTTCCACGAGGAACCAATCGACAGATGTCAAAGACAATTCACTTCCGAGTGAATAACGAAAAATCATAGCCTTTCTAAGACTACGGCCGAATGCAAACATTCGACCATAGTCTCGGGGACTACACCCAGTGGGTGCACTCAGCGTGCCCCCACTAGTTTCATCAGTTAGAGTCGACCAGTCGACCAACAACACAAAAAAAATGGGAGATGTTCTTCAGACTATAGTCAACTGCCCGCAGTCGACCACAGTCTCGGGGACTACACCCAGTGGGTGCACTCAGCGTGCCCCCACCGTCTATGAATCTATTCGACCTAGTCAAGTAAGGAAAAAACTTAAGACATAAAGCCTATGGTCGACTGCCAGCAGTCAACCATAGCTTTGGGGACTACACCCAGTGGGTGCACTCAGCGTGCCTCCACTAATCCGGAATTCCAATCGACGCACCCAGTGGGTGTAGGACAAACTCTAAAAATTTCAGAAGGAAGAGTTTGCAGATATCATATCCTAACAGAACAGGCAGTGACCGACTGACCTGAACATTACTCTGAAGAGCCGAACTGGCGTCATAGGCGGCCTGGCTGGCTTCTCGTATCGCCTTCACTTGCTCCATCATGACCCCCGCTTGGCGGATTGCTTCTTTAGCAGCACTAGCTTGGTCTTCAGGAACAGGGTAGGTTCAGAAAAGCGAGGGTTGAGCAGCACTCGACGACGAAGGACGAGCACTCGTCAACGGCACCGCAAAGGTTACAGTAGGCCGAGTGATATTGTCTCCCTCCACGACCAACGTCTCGGGTGCTGGCACGTCCTGAGTCGTCTTGCCAGCAGACGCCTTTTTGCTCCTCCTCTGCCTTGGTGGTTCCTCGTCATCATCGTCGGGAAGATCGATAACAATGTTAGATGAAGCTGCAGAAATAATAAAAATTAGAGATAATAAGTCAGTCGACTGAAAACGGCATCACGAGAGTCATACCAGGTTTTGAGGTAGAAGCATCCTCCATCTCGTGGTCTTCAGCCCTGGCCGAAGTATCGGAAGTAGCAGCGCTGCAGTTCCAAAAGTCAGTCGATTGGCCCATGAGGCGACCAAGAACAAGTTCATGAAACGGGGAAAAGTCAAGACTACCATTACCCTGAGATAGTGGGGATCACCATCTTCATCTTCGGCAAGACCTTCGCAGGTTTCGACGGTGCCACTCGAGATTGCTTCGGAGCCTTCTCAGTCGGCGCCGGAGAAGTAGTCCGAGGGCACTTGGTCGACCGGGTAGCGGTCGCGACCCCCTTACCACGCTCAGTCGCGGGATCATGGGCAAGCTTCGAGCGTCTTTCCGAGCGGAGAGGTACAACTTCCTCCTCCCTCTCCTCTTCTTCCTCCTCACCAGAGTCATCGCCCTCGTCATCGTCGTCAGCATCCGAATCCCACTCCTTCAGGCTTTCGCCCCCGCTTCCTTCCTCCTCCTCAGTCAGCGTCTGCGCTCCATTGGGCATCGAGTATAAATCAGTGATGGCCTATCAGACAACAAAGCAAAACAAAGATCAATCGACCAATTCGCGGCAAAGCAGAATGGATAAAGCAAGATTACAATCGGAGATAAGCGGCCATACTGCGTCCGGCGTATAAGTACAGTCGAGTGGCGGGATCCTCCTAGCCCCTCGAGGGTTGTCCTTGTTCCCTGTGATGGCGGCCACCCACCTCTCCAGCATGGCGTCGTCGATCGCTTCTGGATGGACCCGAGTGGTGTCTTCGGTACCGCAGTACAGCCACATCGGGTGGCCTCGGTACTAAAGCGGTTGGATGCGCCACCTAAGGAAGACTTCCAGAAGATCCATGCCCGTCACTCCGTCCCGAACGAGTTGGACCACGCGCTCCATCAACATTTTTACCTCGGCTTTCTCCTCAGGAAGCACCTTCAGAGAAGACGGTTTGTCCACTCGGTCCATGGAGAACGGAGGGAGACCAGTCGACTGCCCCGGCGTCGACTCGTCTTGGCAGTAGAACCAAGTCGACTGCCACCCTCTGACCGACTCAGGAAGGGTCATGGCCGGGAAAGTGCGCTTATTCCTCAACTGAATCCCAAGACCCCCGCACATCTAAATAACCTTGGTCCTCTCATCGTCCGGACTCGCCTTTTTCACTGTCTGTGAGCGACAGGTGAATATGTGCTTGAAGAGACCCCAGTGTGGTCGACAACCCAGGAAGTTCTCGCACATGGACACAAAGGCAGCAAGATAGGTGATGGAATTGGGATTGAAATGGTAGAGTTGCACCCCAAAGAAATTCAGAAACCCTCGGAAGAAAACACTCGGCGGCAGAGAAAAACCACGGTCTACATGAGTGGCTAAGAGAACGCACTCACCCTCCTGCGGCTGCGGCTGACACTCGGTCCCCGGAAGCCTTGCTGACCCGTGGGGGATCAGTCCCTCATTGGCTAGGTCATTGAGATCTTTCTCAGTGATGGTCGAGCGGATCCAATCCCCTTGGACCCAACCCTTTGGCAGGCGGGACCTTGACGACGATCCACCCCGACTGGACGGTCTCCCCTTCGCTTTCCCCGTCGCCGTCGCCTTCTTCGCGCGCTCTAGGGCCACCGTCTTCTCCTTCACCATTGTCGCCGGCGAAGCGCGCGAGGAGCGGATAGGCGGAGGCGAGAGCAGGCGCAGTGGGCGGAGGCAAAGAGGGAGGAGAGAAGAATGGGAAGGCACTGTTCAAAAAACCCTCCCCCGGCGCTTTATATAAGGACGCTTCCGAGTGGCTGACTAGTGGGTCCGAGCGATCCTGTCACATCCCGAAACATTCGCGCATGCATGATACGTGGTGAAAAAGGCGGCGCGGAAATCGAGGCGTCCACGCCTTATCCCATCCGATTGCCGCGGTCCGCCCTGCTTCGCGCGCTTCCCAAATTTCAGATCCCGTAGAATCCGCTAAACAGCAGATCAATCTGTCAGACGATATCTTTCTTGCGATCCGTCGCTCGGAAGTTCACCAAAGTTCAAAAAGTTCACTCGACAGAAGACAAGAATGGATCAAGGCGACTGAAGGAAAAGTTGACGCCAACGCCGAAAGAAAAATCGCCGATCCAAGATACGACATAATCAAAGCATAGGAAATGGGTCGGAGAAAATCATCAACTCCTTCCTCACTCGAACCTCGATCCATTCGGGGGCTAATGATGATGTTATGTACCTAGGGTAGGGTCATGGACCTATCTAGGATACCATACCCAAGGACATCCTTAGACGAAGCTACCTTCCAGTCGATCAAGAGAGACTTCACTCGACCGGCTAGAAGACACTCGACGAACCTAAAGACACTCGACCATGAAGACTCACTCGACCATCAGGAGTTTAGGATCTACTCTGTATCCAAATGGTCTGTAATTAAGTAGTCTTAATGGTCATGATGACACTTTATGTGGGGCGTTACCAGTAACGCCCGGCCTTAATGTACTTTAATCCTCTGCTACGTGGGTTGGCTGGGGTCCTGGCGTCCTCTATATAAGCCACCCCCCTCCACTGGTAGAAGGGTTCGCACCCCTGTAACTCATATAGACATAAACCAGTCGACCGCCTCCGGGCTCCAAGACGTAGGGCTATTACTTGCTCAGAGAAGGGCCCGGACTCGTTAAACACTCGTGTGTAAAACTACTCCATAGCTAGGATCTTGCCTCTCAATACCTGCCCCCCATTCTACTGTCAGACTTAGAACCACGACATTGACTGTCCTGCTGCAGAGTAGTTCGGACTCGTTTGACAGTGTCCGGGAGCTTGGCTGCCGAATTAAGGTTCTGCCTAAAAAGGCTGCTCTGTACTTCTGCTGTGAGGGCAGCGGTGTGCTCCTCGGTATGGAGGGAGCGTTCCGTGTTTCCATTGATTGTTATGACACCGCATGGTCCAAGCATCTTGAGCTTGAGATAAGCATAGTGCAGCACCGCATTGACTCGAGCGAGTGCGATTTGTTCGAGCAGTGCGTGATAGCCACTGCGGAAGGGGATGATATCGAAGATCAACTCTTCGCTTCGGAAATTGCCCGGGTATCCGAAGACCACCTAGTGTGATTGAGCCCGTATAGCGGGCCTCTACACCTGGTATGACACCTTTAAAGGTGGTTTTTGTGGGCTTGATCCTTGAGGGATCAATACCCATTTTGTGCACTGTATCCTGATAGAGCATGTTCAGGTTGCTGCCACCGTCCATGAGGACTCGCGTAAGATGGAATCCATCAATGATTGGGTCGAGGACCAGTTCGGCTAAACCACCATGATGGATACTGGTCGGATGGTCCCTGCGATCGAAGGTGATCGGGCAGGACGACCATGGGTTGAACTTTGGGGCGACTGGCTCCATCGCGTAGACGTCCCTGAGTGTGCGCTTGCGCTCCCTCTTAGGGATATGGGTAGTGTATATCATGTTCACCATTTTAACTTGGGGGGAAACGTCTTCTGTCCCCCTATGTTCGGTGGCCGGGGCTCCTCGTCATCGTCCTTGCTTTGCGACCCCTTCTCCTTGTTTTCGGCATTTAACTTGTCGGCCTATTTAGAAACCCAACAGTCTCTGTTGGTATGATTGGCTGGTTTATCAGGAGTGTCGTGGATTTGACATGGGCGATCGAGTATGCAGTCCAAGCTGGACAAGCCTGGATTGTTTCTTTTATATGGCTTCTTCTGCTGATCGGACTTAGAGCCACTGAATTCGGCGTTGATCATCGTGTCCTTGGTGTTGTCACCATAGTTTCGACGCTTGTGTCTGTTGCGTTGGGGCTTGCCGTTGCTATTTCTGGCTTCACAAGTGCCAGGCTCCCTTGTATTGTTATTGCTACGGGCTAGCCAGCTATCCTCGCCCGCGTAGAAGCGGGTCATAACCGTTGTGAGGGCTGCCATAGACTTTGGCTTTTCTTGGCCGAGGTGTCGGGCGAGCCATTCATCATGGATGCTATATTTAAAGGCCGCTAGGGCTTCGACATCCGGACAGTCAACAATCTCGTTCTTCTTAGTTAAGAACCTAGTCCAGAATTTCCTGGCTGAGTCTCCAGGTTGTTGAACTATGTGACTTAAGTCATCGGCATCTGGAGGTCAGACATATGTACCCTGGAAGTGAAAGTGTGTTACGTCGACTAGAGGGGGGTGAATAGGCGATTTTTATGAATTCTTCACTGAGGAATTTCAGGGTGAGGAAATTCCTAAGAGTAGAACTACTTGCAGTGGAATAAGTACTCAGGTATAAGCATAACAGAGCAATAGCATAGTCATCATGATGAAATGAAAGACAAACACAGAGTACAGAAAGCGTAAACAAAGAATAGGCAGGATGAAGACAAACTAACTGAAGAAAGAGGATTGAGGTATTAGAGAAAGTCTTCAGTCAAAGTCTTCAAATAGTAATGATCAGGTTTATCAACACATAACTGAGGAAATGAAAGGGTTGAGGAAATACAACCAGTAGGCTTGGTGAAGACAATGAATTGGTAGACCAGTTCCAACTGATGTGACAGTTGTACGTCTGGTTGGTCACTCGGCAATCCACAATTCCTCTTGGATGCTCAGACCATGACGCCTAACCGTCTGGAGGATACACAGTCCTCAAAGGTAACAAGCGTCGGTTCCACACAGGAACAATATCTTCAGTGATGCTCAATCACTTTGGGTTTGTAGGTTTGGGTTTGCGATTTGGGTTTTCCTCACTTGATGATTTTCGCTCAAAGTCGGAGGATGGGATGCTCTCAAATGACAAGTGTCAGTTTCTCTCGAAGAAGCCAACCAGCTAGTCGTTGTAGGGGGCGGCTATTTATAACCTAGGGAGCAGCCCGACATGATAAGACATAAATGCCCTTCCAGGATATGACCGTTAGGTGGGTAGATATTTTGGGACAGCTGGCACGTAGCACAGCAATGGTCGGATATTTGTGGTTCGAATTCCTCAGGGCTATCATGTTCCTCACTGTGTAGGCAATCCGCACTAGAGAATTCCTAACTCCTCAGTCAGAACAAATTCCTCAGAGACAAGAAGATCTTTGTCTCTGTCAGTGAAGAAATTGACTGAACTGATATGAGATTTCCAATGGCCTCACTCGAAGGATTGGGTAGGTGTAGGATTTTCAGATGAGCATCACTTGGAAATCAGTTTCCTTAGTATTACCTCGACCCCCTTTAACAGTATGATGTTTCCTATGACTCAAGAAGAAGAAAATGAAACTATGAAAACAGAAGTCTTCGCGCTTCATAATCCTCACATGAATATCCAAGTCTTCAAGGTCACACCAATTTCTTCACTTTCAAAGTCTTCAGGAGAACAAAAGTCTTCAGTCGAAGACATTCATTTTTAGGGGTCGACTTTGACTGTAAATATCAAACTCCTCATCGACTTATAGAGCCTGTGTACACTCACAAACATATTAGTCCCATAACCTATAAGTCTTCAATACACCAAAATCACTAAGGGGCGCTAGATGCACTTACAATCTCCCCTCTTTGGTGATTGATGACAATATAGGTTATGTTTTCAATGGGGAAAACATATGAATTGAAATTGATCAATATTGAGGAATTTGATTGCAAGATATAGAAGAACTCCCCCTGAAGATGTGCATAGTGAGGAATCTGCTTTTGAAGCAATGCACATTTGAAGAGTAGAATCATGGAGAACTCCCACTATATCTTGTAATTCATACACACATTTAACATATCGTATGAAGAATTTGGAATGCATGATGAAATATGGTGACTGATGTAATTCAGCATGCGTGCATAACATTAATGAGGAAATAGCATGCAGAAAAACATAGCAAAAGTATCAGGTCACCATCGGACTTAAGTTTACAACTCAATCAACAAACACTTCAGAAGAGCGAGAGTTGCAACTTAACGACAAAAATGCCCATATACATAGACCCGCTTGAAGACTAAACTCAAATTTCTCCCCCTTTGTCATCAAATGACCAAAAGGGACGAAAATTGAGGACTAACACCCCTGAAGAATTTCATCATGAAGTCGATGGAGGAGCATCAGTGTTGTTGTGGTCAGTTGTTGGAGTAGGGCCTGCCGCAGTGTCATCCAAATCTTCATTTTCATCTGTCTCGTGGGATGAGGAATATGAGCTGGGCACCAAGGGAGGAACTTCAACTTTCTTGAATTTCTTCAGTGGAGGCTTAGACCAGCTGAAGTCCTGCTTGAAACCCATCTGCTTGAGATCCTCATCACCGTAGAGATGAGACAGAATAGCCCAGGTGTGATCTAAAACTTCATTGAGGTAGTAATGGTTCTTCTTCACTGAATTATATGTGGCGGTCATGTTGTGAAGAATTGAACCAAACTGACGTTTGACCCATTTATGATTGCGATCCACCTTTTGATGAAGACTGAGGAGTAGCTCACGATCAGTCATCACCCTTGGATCTGTGGCTTGAGGACTTTGCTTTGAGGCATTGGCGGCAGAGTCATGAGTAGCAGAGTCATCATTGGTGGAATATGAAGCAGCTTTGCGAAACTGTCCATCCAATGGACGAATGCCCTCATCAATAATAGCAGTGGCCTTGCCCTTTTCATCCGCTGAGGAAAATGTCCGCTTGAGGACTTCAATCGGGGGCAAGTAGCTTCCATGGTTGAGTGTGTCAGCTTTTTAGTTGAGTGAAGACCTTGATCCGAGGAATCTCATAATCCAAGGAGCATAAGGCTTCAACTCAAACAGGGACATTGCAACATTTGCCAGAGTCCTCATGAAGAAATCATGGTGGTTTACTGGAATACCATGCATGATATTGAAAAGCAGATTCTTCATGATGCCAACAACTTCTTCATCATTTGAGTCATGACCTTTGATTGGACTCAAACTCTTGGTCAGAATGCGATATATAGTCCGAGGCACATATTGAAATTCCTTCACAAGGAACTTTGTCCTTGAGGCTTGACCAGGCTTCAATGTCTTCATCAATGCTTGCATGAAGTGATCAGATAGTTCAGTTTCATTGTATATAAGACGCGCACCTTCTGGGGGAGGACTGACAAGCATGGCATGAAGCAATTCAGTGGCCAGTGCCTTATAGTGGGTATTTTCTGTCATCCAGTCTAACACCCATGAGTTCACATCTTTAGCATTGCCAGTGATGTGCAGCATCGCATAGAACTGAAGAATGAGTTCTTCCTTCCAATCACAGATGTCAGTGCAGAAGTTTAGCATACCAGCATCATGAATAGCAGCGAGGACTGGAGTGAAGCAAGGCAGTGATTCCATGTCCAAATGAGGAATATGCTCATGGTCGAAGACTTTGTCCTTGTTGAAAAGCACTGAAGAATAGAAGTTGGCTTGGCTGGCAGTCCAGAAATGCTTCCTTCTCAGACAAGCAGAGTCTTATGGATTGTACTCACTGAAGAATATGTGCTCATTGAAGAAAGCATCAGCCTTGAATTTCAGAGTCTTGGAGAATGGATTCTTTGGCTTAGGCTGAGGAGTATCAGTCAGTTGAAGCACAATCTCGGGAATCTCAATCTTAGGAGCCGCAGGCTGGGGAATTTCAATTTCTGCTTCATTTGCAGCATGGGCCTCCTTTTCTTCATCAGCACTAGTGGATGGAATCTCTTCATTAATGGAAGGGGCAGTAAGAATTTCTTCAGAGCCCATCTGAACTTCTGTTGGTACTGGGGACTGAGGAATTTACTGCAGCGGGGTGAACAGAGTAGAGTTGGGGTGCTGACTGTCCCAAAAATGATCGTCCATCACAGGTGTGGTGCTCCCAATGTCCACATCCTCATCCACTTCCATTTCTTCAATGTCGGCCTCTTCAGTTGTGAATTGAGGCATTGGCGATGATACCTGGGGAGTTGAAGTGAGAGTATCAACTTCAATTTCTTCATCCATCTGCTCTGTGGAAGCAGCAGAGGGATCTTCTTTAGCAGATTCTTCATGAATCTAATATTCTTCTCCAAAAGGAACAATTTCCTTTGATGGCATGCTTGAGATAGGAATAGCATCGATAGGATTCTCAATTGAGCTAGTCAAAATCTTCTCCTTCTTGGGTGCAGAAGACTCTGAAGCAGCAGATGCTTTCCTTTTCTTCAAAGCGGCATGCTCCGCAGCTTCAGTTTTCTTCACTTCCAGAGTAGAAGGAAGAACTGGGCTTGGTGTTGGTGCAGGCGGAGCAGATGAAATTGGAGCAATTTCTTCAGGCACAACTGATGCAGTTGGCCTATCTTGGGCTATTTCTTCAGGCGCAGCAGTAGATGCTTCAGCAAGCCTTGCTAGTTCTTCAGGCGCAATGCTAGTGGTTGCCCTGACAGTTTCTTCGGAGGCTGGAATTTCTTCAGCAGCCCTGGTACTTGCAGATTCATCAGCAGCCTGATTTTCATCAGCGGTGCTGGCATTTTCTTCAGTTGGCTATGCAGAAGCTTCAGCCCAAGGAACTTCATCAGTTGAAGTGAATTTCTTCGCCAATTTGACAAATCTGACCTTGGCTCCCAGCCACTCTGCTTTGTAAGCGTCAAATTCATCATTGGGCTTTTTTATATCTGCTTGCAGAGCGAGGAGTTGTTCACGCGAAAGGTTGAGAACATTGTCCTTTAGATAGCAATGTTTCTTATATTGTGCTTTCTTCACAAGTCTGGCTTGATCATATTTCCACTTTTCTTCAGGTATGAACGCAGTCAACATGTGACTTTGTCCAGGAGTGAGGCTTAGCTCTGGCAGAGGAGTGTTCGGATCCTTGTGCCAAAGGTCAATAAAATCCAGGATCTTCCTCAGATCCAATAGAAGGGGCACAACACTCCCTTTGGCTCTCGCGGCCCGCTATTGTCTGTCCTTGATGATATTGGCTAATTCTTCATCAACAGCTTCATCATCATCAGATGCAATTTGAAAGACCACCTGCTTCTTGTGAGGGCTTGGTCTAGTGCCTCGTCCAGCAGTAGCCTTTTTCTTCAGCGGAGAGGGGCCAGTTGAGGAAGGATGGGCTGAAGAACTTGCAGAAGCTCCTGAGGCAATTCATATGCCTGTTGTCCTTTGGCATGTGGCGAGATGCACAGGTGCCTAGGACTTTGTCGGAGGAGCTGAGGGTTTTGAAGCCCGAGGAACTGGTGCAGTTTGAGGAATTTTCCTTGGTGGCACAGAGGAGCTTGGCCGTGAGGGCATTATTGAGGAACTTGGCTGTGAGGGCATTGCTGAGGAAGTTGGTTTTTTAGCAGGCTTCTTGGGCATGGCCTTCTTGCTTGAAGAAGCCTCAGCAGCGGCAGCGGCAGCGGCAGCAGCAGAATCTTCATTGAATTTCTTCACTGCTTCTTTGGCCTGCTTGGCCAGCTTTGCTTGCCGCCTGGCCCATTCATCAGTATAATCCTCACCACGTTTAAGGCTTGTTGGATCAGCTCTCTAGCCAGGTGCCAGTGGAGGTCTTGAGCATGGAAGGTGAAGAGCGAATTTCTTCATGTATTTGGGAGTAACATATCTGTACTCCCTCCATTCTCTTGCGCATCTTTTTTTCAATCCTCTGTATGCGCACTTTGCGCTCATTCTTAGTCTCCTTGCCGTGAGTTGCCTCATCAGGTGTGCACTACCCTGCATAGATGTCCGCGGGGATCTCAAAGGCAGTGTTGACTTCCAGCTTCTTTCCTCCTTTCTGAGGCCTTTTACCATCTGCCATTTTCTTCAGCTGAGGAATTTGAACAATTGAGTTCTCTGAAGAAGTGTGCAGCTTTTCTTCCAGGAACGCTACAAATAAGTTAAGTTGATGAGAACCTAGTGATTCAGCAGCAGACATGTGTACCATTTTCATCAGTGCATAGATGGCCATTTGTGGGCATGGGGATTTTGACGCCTTTGCAATCTTGCATGCAAAATTTCCTCAACACATCCTTGAGGTATTTCTCCTGAGATATGAATATGCCATTGTATTGTTGACGAATTTGAAGACCTAAGAAGAATTTCAATTCTCCCATCATAGACATTTGATATTCTTCACTCATCATATAGGCAAATTCATCACTGTAACGTTGGTTAGTACTGCCAAAGATAATATCATCAACATATATTTGGCACACGAATAATTCATCATCATATGTTTTGGTGAAAAGAGTTGGGTCAAGTGAACCGGGTTTGAAGCCTTTCATCATGAGGAATTCCTTCAGTGTGTCATACCACGCCCGAGGTGCTTGCTTGAGGCCATAGAGGGCCTTGTTCAGTTTGTAGACGTGATCTGGAAATTTTGGATCCTCAAAACCTGGTGGTTGAGCAGCATATACTTCTTCCTCAAGCTTACCATTAAGGAATGCACTTTTCACATCCATTTGATGTAAGATGATATTATGATGGTTAGCATAAGCAAGCAATATGCGAATAGCCTCAAGTCTAGCAGCAGGTGCAAAAGTTTCATCGAAATCAATTCCTTCAACCTGTGTGTAGCCTTGAGCTACAAGACAAGCCTTATTCCTCACCACGAGGCCATTTTCGTCTTGTTTGTTGCGGTAGATCCATTTGGTACCAATGATGTTGTGCTTGCGTTAGCCTGGTCGCTTGACAATGTCCCACACATTGTTGAGCTCAAATTGATGCAATTCATCTTGCATAGCTTGAGTCCACTCGGATTCCATGAATGCTTCATCAACTTTAGTGGGCTCTGTGATAGAGTCAAATGCAAAATGCCCACAAAAGTTAGATAAATGTGAAGCTTTTGAGCGCATGAGAGGACCTGGTGCATTGATGCCATCGATGATCTTCTCGATCTGCACTTCGTTTGCAATGCGAGGATGTGCGGGTTGACGACTTTGCTTAGGCCCAGCAACTTCTTCAGGGCCAGTTTCTTTAGCAGCAACAGCATGATTTTCTTCACGATCCAGTATGACTTCTTCAGCAGATTCTTCGGTAGGGATGATGTCCTCAGTAGCTTTGAACTTGATGGATTCCTCAGGTGACATTTCATCTAGCCCAGGAGGTAGGTGCTCTCTTTGCGAACCATTAGTTTCATCAAACCGCACATCTACAGTTTCAACAACCTTGTGACGATTGATGTTGAAGACTCTGTAGGTGTGCGAGTCCTTTCCGTAACCAAGCATAAAACCCTCATGTGCTTTTGGTGCAAATTTAGAGTGATGGTGAGGATCTCTAATCCAGCATTTAGCACCAAAGACTTTGAAATAACTTACATTGGGTTTCTTGTCAGTGAGGAGTTCATATGAGGTCTTTTTGAAGAATTTGTGAAGGTATACCCTGTTGATGATGTGGCATGCAGTATCAATTGCTTCAGGCCAAAAGCGCTGAGGTGTCTTGTATTCATCAAGCATAGTGCAAGCCATCTCAACAAGAGTTCTGTTCTTGCGCTCCCCGATGCCATTCTGCTGAGGAGTATAAGGAGCAGATAACTCGTGAGTAATACCAAGTATATCAAGATATTCATCGAGGCCATTGTTCTTGAACTCGGTTCCATTATCACTCCTGATATGCTTGATCTTCACACCGAAGTTGGTAGAGGCTCTTGAGGAAAATCGTCTAAAGACTTCCTACACTTCATTTTTGTAAGTGATGATATGCACCCATGTGTAACGAGAATAGTCATCAACTATGACAAAGCCATATAGTGATGCAGAGCTAGAGAACGTGGCATAATGAGTAGGGCCAAAGAGATCCATATGAAGTAATTCAAAGGGACGAGAAGTGGTCATGATAGTCTTCGAGGGATGCTTGGCTCTGGTGATCTTCCCAGCCTCACAAGCCCCACAAAGATGATCTTTGAGGAATTTTACACCCTCGATGCCAATGACATGCTTCTTCTTCGCGAGTGTATGCAAGTTCCTCATCACAGCATGACCAAGTCGTCGATGCCATAACCAGCATTCTGAAGCTTTTGCAAGTAGACATGTGGCAGGCTGTGGTCCTGCAGAGAAATCAACAATATACAGGTCTCCTTTCCTAAAGCCTTCGAAGACTTTGGAGTTGTCAGATTCCATTAGCACAAGGCAACGATATTTGCCAAAGACAACAACCATATCAAGATCACAAAGCATTGAGACAGACATGAGGTTGAATCCTAAGGACTCGACAAGCATGACTTTGTCCATGTGTCTATCCTTTGAGATTGCAACCTTACCTAGACCCAATACCTTGCTTTTGCCTTTGTCAGCGTAGGTGATATGCTTCAGATGAGCTAGTGACAAATTAGTGTCCATCAACAAATTCCTGTCACCAGTCATGTGATTTGTACATCCACTATCGAGGACCCACTCAGTAACTTTGGGTTGTTCATCCTGTAGATGAATTAGTGCAACTTACGAACCCATATACTTCATTGGTCAAGAATATGCTATCAATTTCATCAACAGTAATATACATAGTAATATGAGGACGTGAGAAATGAATGATTCATTTCTACATGATTATCTTGCGTCCTTTCAAGCACATTCAGGTCTCCAGCAAATTCTTCAGACAATTAAGTTCGTTTGGAGATCTGACCCTGCATAAGAGATCAGTTCTTTTTCTTCACCACCCACATCTAGAGGGGTGGCAAAGAATTCATCATTATGCGAGCTCCATAAAAAAGGATGGCATAGAAGCCAGTGCACTTCGTTTCACAGAAGAGTGGTTAGGGTAAGCATATGAATAAGTAGAGAAATTCTTCAAGGACTTATGAACATAATGGTTTGAAGAATAATGCACATATTCATGGCCCTTAGACTTTCCTTGCGAAACAGAAGTGTTAGCATGATGATGTTCATATGAGGATTTTGATCCACGTGAGGAATTTGATCCATATGAAGAATTTGGTCCATATGAGGACTTGGATCCATATGAAGATTTTGATCCATATGAAGAATTTGATCTGGGGTTCCTATTCTTCATGGGTGGTGTCATGGTGACATTCACCTAAAGGTTTTCAAGGCACCTTTTAGGAACCCAGATTTTCTTCATAGGGGGACTGTTCCTGCAGTTAGTTCCAACATATCGAGCAAATACTTCACCATTTTGATTCTTAAACAGTTTATAGTTTGAGTCAAATGACACATCAGAGGAATATGAAGAATCAAAGGTAAAGCCAGATAAGGTGCATGGATCTACAGGAGGTCCTTTCGCAGCAACCCATGAGGTTTTGGGATACGGATCAGGTTTCCAGTAGGTCCCATCAGCATTGACTTTCCTCTCTAAGGCAATACCCTCTTTCCTAGGGTTCCTGTTCAAGATCTGCTTTTTGAGCACATCACATTGAGTTTCCTTTGAGGTTTTCTTAAATGCCTGTCACATACAATTCCTTCAGCCCTGCATTATCGTCAGTGATACTTGTGGTATCCTCAGATGAGGAATTTGTGACCACAGAGACAGTTGAAGAATTTGCAGCAATGGAAGCATTTGAACATTCAGGTGATGAATTAGTAGATTCGCGCTCAATGCATTTAAGACATGGTGGAATAAATTTTTCCTGAGCGGAGCTGATCTTTTGAGCAAGCAATGAATCATTTTCCTTCTAAATATCTTCATAACTCGCTTTTAACTTCTCAAGATCTTGCTTTCTCTAAAGAAATTCATAAGAAAGCTTCTCATGATCAGTTAAGAGAGTGTTATGATGATTTTGAAGGTTATCAAACTTAGACTGGAGTTTTTGAAGACTATCAGTCAAAGCCTTAGTTCGATCCAATTCCTCGCCCAACATATATATCATCGCTTTCATCAAGCATGTTTTGAACTTTTTCAAGAGCTCTTTGTTGTTTAGTAGCAAGGGAAGCAAGTTTGACATAGCTGGGTCCAAATTCATCACCGATTCATCATCACTAGATTCGGAGAGGTAGCAATCAGTTACCTTGGCACCCTTTGCCATAAGGCATGGTGTAGTGGATGATGATTCAGGTGCAAAAGTCATCTCCTTGAGTGATTCCTAGAAATCCTCAAACCAAGGATCATGACGAGTACGATGACCTTCATAGACTTCAGAGAGTCGGCCCTAGATAAGCTTCGCATGGTTGAGATGCATGATGTTACTGAACTGATTTTGGGACAAACAGGAGCAGATAACATCCTTCGCCGTGAGGTTGAATAGAGTGTACCTGCGAATATCATCAGCCTCCGCCATCTTGCAGAGATCGGTGAGACCAATCTCGGTGACGGCCCACAGTTCGTTGTTCATCGCCATGAGTCGCTTCTTCATCATGGCCTTCCACTTGGGATACTCATGACCGTCAAAGATGGGGCATGTCACTTTCTTCATTACTGTAGTCGACATAACTAAAACTCCAGGTGGTTAAACCAAAATCACACAAAACAAGGGAGTACCTTGCTCTGATACCAATTGAAAGTGCGTTACGTCGACTAGAGGGGTGTGAATAGGCGATTTTTATAAATTCTTCACTGAGGAATTTCAGGGTGAGGAAATTCCTAAGAGAAGAACTACTTGCAGCGGAATAAGTACTCAGGTATTAGCATAACAGAGCAACAGCGTAGTCATCATGATGAAATAAAAGACAAACACAGAGTACAGAAAGCGTAAACACAGGATATGCAGGACGAAGACAAACTGGCTGAAGAAATAGGATTGAGGAATTAGAGAAAGTCTTGAGTCAAAGTCTTCAAACAGTAATGATCAGGTTTATCAACACATAACTGAGGAAAGGAAAGGGTTGAGGAAATAGAACCAGTAGGCTTGGAGAAGACAATGATTTGGTAGTCCAGTTCCAACTGTTGTGACAGTTGTACATCTGCTTGGAGCGGCTGAGTATTTAAACTCGAGGACACACAGTCCCGGACACACAGTCCTCACCGTATTCTCCTTGAGCTAAGATCACACAGACCTCGCCCAACAGTAGTGGTAAGTCTTGACATGTGACTTCCAAACCTTCACAGACTTGGTCACTCGGCAATCCACAATTCCTCTTGGATGCTCAGACCATGATGCCTAACCGTCTGGAGGATACACGGTCCTCAAAGGTAACAAGCGTCAGTTCCACACAGGAACAATCTCTTCAGTCATGCTCAGTCACTTTGGGTTTGTAGGTTTGGGTATGGGATTTGGGTTTTCCTCACTTGATGATTTTCGCTCAAAGTCCTCAGAGGATGAGATGCTCTCAAATGACAAGTGTCAGTTTCTCTCAGAGTAGCCAACCAACTAGTGGTTGTAGGGGGGGGCTATTTATAGCCTAGGGAGCAGACCGACATGATAAGGCATAAATGCCCTTCCAGGATATGACCATTAGGTGGGTAGATATTTTGGGACAGCTGGCGCGTAGCACAGCACCGGTCGGATATTTGAGGTTCAAATTCCTCAGGGGCTATCATGTTCCTCACAGTGTAGGCAATCCCCACTGGAAAACTCCTAACTCCTCAGTCAGAACAAATTCCTCATAGACGAGAAGATCTTCGTCTCTGTCACTGAAGAAATTGACTGAACTAGTATGAGATTTCCAATGGCTTCACTCTAAGGATTGGGTGGGTGTAGGATTTTGAGATGAGCATCACTTGGAAATCAATTTCCTTAGTATTACCTCGACCCCCTTTAACAGTATAGTGTTTCCTATGACTCAAGAAGAAGAAAACGAACTATGAAAACAGAAGTCTTCGCGCTTCATAATCCTCACATGAATATCCAAGTCTTCAAGGTCACACCAATTTCTTCACTTTCAAAGTCTTCAGGAGAACCAAAGTCTTTAGTCAAAGACATTCATTTTTAGGGGTCGACTTTCACTGTAAATATCAAACTCCTCATCGACTTATAGAGCATGTGTACACTCACAAACATATTAGTCCCTTAAGCTATAAGTCTTCAATACACCAAAATCACTAAGGGGAACTAGATGCACTTATAGGAAGTTGTCGAGGAAGGCGTCTTCCAAGTCCTCCCATCTGCCAGTTGAGTTTTTGGGCAAACTGTTCAACCAATGCCGAGCGGGTCTGAGGGAGTCCTGGACTAGGGGGTGTCCGGATAGCCGAACTATCATCATCGGCCGGACTCCAAGACTATGAAGATACAAGATTGAAGACTTCGTCCCGTGTCCGGATGGGACTTTCCTTGGCGTGGAAGGCAAGCTTGGCGATACAGATATGTAGATCTCCTACCACTGTAACTGACTCTGTGTAACCCTAGCCCTCTCTGGTGTCTATATAAACCGGATGGCTTTAGTCCGTAGGACGAAGAACAATCATACCATAGGCTAGCTTCTAGGGTTTAGCCTCCTTGATCTCGTGGTAGATCTACTCTTGTAATACCCACATCATCAATATCAATCAAGCAGGACGTAGGGTTTTACCTCCATCAAGAGGGCCCGAACCTGGGTAAAACATCGTGTCCCTTATCTCCTGTTACCATCTGCCTAGACGCACAGTTCGGGACCCCCTACCCGAGATCCGCCGGTTTTGACACCGACATTGGTGCTTTCATTGAGAGTTCCTCTGTGTCGTCACCGATAGGCTCAATGGCTTCTTCGATCATCAACAACGACGCAGTCTAGGGTGAGACCTTCCTCCCCGGACAGATCTTCGTATTCGGCGGCTTTGCACTGCGGGCCAATTCGCTTGGCCATCTGGAGCAGATCGAAAGCTACGCCCCTGGCCGTCATGTCAGGTTTGGAAGTTTGAACTTCACGGCTGACATCCGCGGGAACTTGATCCTCGATGGATTCGAGCCACAGCCGAGCGTGCCGCACTGTCACGACGAGCATGATTTAGCTCTGCAGCCGGACAGTATCCTGGAGGCTGCACTCGAGTCCGCTCCGATCTTCAATTCGGAGCCGTCTGCGCAGATCGAGGACGGATGGCTAGACACCGCCTCGGGGGCCGCAACCTCTACGGCGATAGAGCCGAACACTGATCTTGTCCCTCATGAAGCCCGTGACTCCGAGGTGCCGGACTCCTCGCCGGACTCCGAGCCTCCCGCGCCCCCTCCAATCGAATTCGGTTGGGCGCCGATCATGGAGTTCACCGCTGCGGACATCTTTCAACACTCACCTTTCGGCGACATCTTGAGTTTGCTAAAGTATCTCTCGTTATCAGGAGAGCCCTGGCCGGACTACGGTCAGGACGGTCGGGATGCGGACGACAAAGAAATTCAACACCCACCCACCACCCACTTAGTAGCCACTGTCGACGATCTAACCGACATGCTAGACTTCGACTCCGAAGACATCGACGGTATGGACGACGATGCCGGAGACGACCAAGAACCAGTGCCTATCGGGCACTGGAAAGCCACCCCAACTCATGACGTATACATGGTGGATACACCAAAAGGAAGCGATAATGAGGAACAACGGGACGTGGCGAAGGACAACTCCCCCAACAAATAACCAAAACGGCGACGCAAGCGCCGCCCGAAGTCCCGCCTTGATAAAAACGGCACCCATGCGGACCCGGCCCTAGAGCAGGGCGAAGTAGTGGACGGCGAACATGCCACCAAGCAACCATCCGAACATGATGAACTGGACAAGCAACCCATCCCCGGCGAAAACAAGAGCCTAGACGATCTCACGCCGAACACATCACCAGAGCATAAGAACCTTCATAAAAGGCTCGTCGCCACTGCAAGAAGTTTGAAGAAGCAAAAGCGGAAGCTCAAAACAGCGGAGGACGCACTCAGAATGAGATGGAGCAAAGTACTCAATACCGCAGATAAATATGGCGCTAGTCACCAGGCAAAGAGCTACCCAAAGCGCAAGCTGTTGCCCGAATTTGACGAGGAGGCCTTAGAGCCCCCGCAGTCAAAAAAGAAAGAGGCCGCCTGGCCGGATAGACAACCAGATGACAGGCTAAGAGCAGCAAGGGGCGCCGCACACAAGCCGACACTCGATCAGCATAAAGATCCTCGGAAAAAGGATGACCCGGTCAGGTCTATCTACGGGCCAAAAAAGAAGACTCCAGGAAGCAACATAACCCGCCGAGCGTTTGAAGACAATGGCACACCCAAACACAGGGGCGCCGCACACCCACTATGTTTCACCGACGAGGTACTGGATCATGAATTTCCAGCGGGATTCAAACCCGTAAACATAGAGGCATATGACGGAACAACAGACCCCAGAGTCTGGATTGAGGATTATATCCTACACATACATATGGCCGGAGGAGACGATCTCCATGCCATAAAATACCTACCCCTCAAGCTCAAAGGGCCAGCTCGGCATTGGCTCAAAAGCCTCCCAGAAAATACCATTGGAAGATGGGAAGAGCTTGAGGATGCGTTTCGAGCAAATTTTCAGGGGACTTATGTCCGCCCTCCGGATGCAAACGATTTAAGTCACATAACTCAACAGCCCGGAGAGTCGGCACGCAAATTCTAGAACAGGTTCCTCACCAAAAAGAATAGTCGATTGTCCGGACGCCGAAGCCTTAGCAGCCTTTAAGCACAACGTCCGAGATGAATGGCTCGCCAGACACCTCGGCCAGGAAAAACCAAGAACAATGGCCGCACTAACAAGCCTCAGGACCCGCTTTTGTGCGGGGGAAGACAGCTGGCTGGCTAGATGCAGCACCAGCGACCCGAGTACGTCCGAAGTCAGGGATGGAAATGGGAAATCATGATGCAGAAAATATCAGCGCCGGAATAAGGAAAATGGCCCAAATAGCACGGCGGTCAACACCGGATTCAAAGGCTCTCGGCCGAACAATAAAACACTGCCCCTCAAGGACAACAGTGACGAGCTATCCAACCTAAAAAAATTCTGGATAGACTATGTCAAATACATAGTACCCCCGGGAAGCCTGCAAACCATACCCACAGGGATTGTTGGGTCTTCAAGCAGTCCGGCCGACTCAACGCCGAACGCAAGGGGCTCGACACACCAAGCGAAGACGACGAACCCCACAAGTAGCACGCCAGAAAACAGAAGACTTTCCCACTAGAAGTCAAAACAGTGAACTCACTTCATGTGATAACACGAAAACATAGTGCGGCACCTGCCATACCAGGACACCGTCCGCAGAACAGGGATAGACCCTACCAAAATTCACCATAGTAGCACTTCCTTCAAAGGAGCGAGGCCAGGCCTTTAAGCCAATTGTACAGGCTCTGTACCACTAGAGGTTGTGTTCGGTTCATCCGACAACCTCCATCGCGAAAAGCTCACTCTCCATATCGCCCCATTTAACAGTGGCCCTCAAGCACTACTGGGACGTGAAGCTTTCGCCCGCTTTAACGCAATACCATATTACACGTCTCTTACGCTTAAAATGCCCGGTCCACGCGACATAATCTCATTAAACAGTAACTCTGAGTGTTCCTCGACCACGGAGAACGTGAGACTGCCTTGACAGCCACACACTAATCTGACCTTGCAGGTCAAAGCCCCTAAAAACAGGTCATTCAGACCTCGGACACGGTTAGGCGAGTCCGGCGTAAATAAACAAGGGGCTTCCCAGCTGCATACCCCTTTACAAGGGGCCGCGCGTATAAACGATGAGAGCCAATAAAGCTCAACTTCATTCATCTTCCAAATTATACTTTATTTTACATACATCTTTTGCACGATATTTCTTCCAAACTAAGTCCTTCTCTTTTACAGATGAAGCACGTGCTACACCCGTCCAGGATACAGCACAACGGAGACACAGGCGCAAACATGCAGCAAGGACCCGTTGCAAGGATTCTTTTCAGATTAAGACCCTGCGTAAACCTTTATTACTGTCTCTTGTTGATACACATCCCCTGGTTTCCTACCATAACCGAGGAGAAGGCTGGCATTTTGGCATCGGCCGCGTCAGAAGTTCCCGCCTGTACCTGGACAATACGGGCTTAGGGCATTGTTCTGCCCGGTATCATAAAGACCGAACACCTCAGGGAGTGTTCGGCGTCTCGAGTTAGGCCTTATATGCATCAGCTCTGAATCATGTCTTTGGTCAAATGTTGGGTTTGCCCGGCTCCTGTGTTTTGCTGCTTTACGTTCCGCTCCATCGGCTAACGCGGCACCAGGAGAACTACTGTGATTGTGCCCCGGTTCGGCCGGGCGAGCACCTCAGTAGAGAAAGCCGAAAACTGACTGTCATGATATAGCGAGAGACTGGTCAACCACTCGATCGACTATTGGAATGTATAAAATTCCTTCGCTTTGACGAAGGACCGCTTCCCGGTCAGGCACATACGCGCCCCGAGTTCGGAGAGCATGGTGCCTCTAGGGGCTATATAGTAGCCCCACTATCGAGCTCCTATGGCTAAGTGAAAGTGATAAAGCATTATAGTCCGGTTGCCTAGTTTGCTATGCTATCACCTCCTTCAAAGGACCAAGACGTTGGATTAAGTGTGAAAAAGCGCTTTTTTCAAACACCCCCGCACCATGTGCGTGGGGGCTGAAGCCAAAGACTGCCATCTTTCAGGTTATTCATACATATACGGCCGCACAGGAGATAGTTCAATACCTGAACGCACAACTATAAAAAGGCGTTGCATTATAAACATGATCTCAGAAATCATACATGTCATTTAAACATAACATCTTTCGAGCACTGTGACTCTATTAAACGAGCGCCCTGCAGAACTTCCTCAAAATAGTGCTCGGCGGGTAATCGGCTTTTGTCCGAACCCCGGGATGCAACAGCGGTGGCATCCATATCCGCCCAGTATGTCTTCACACGGGCGAGAGCCATCCGTGCACCTTCTATGCATGTCGACCGCTTCATCGCCTTGATATGCGGCACCGCCCCAAGGAATTGCTGCAACAAGCCAAAATAACTCTCAGGCTTGGTCCTTTCCGGCCACAGATGAGTGACCACATCCGTCATGGCAAGTCCAGACAATCTATTCAGCTCAGCCCACTCAACTAGCCGATCACTCAACGGAAGTGGACGCTCCGGACTATGGAATTGAGACCAGAAAAGCTCTTCCATTTCGTGATCCTTCTGGCTTCGAAAGTGCACGACTGCGTCCGCCGCACTCGCCGCCAAATCCAGATAAGGATCCTCCGCACGCACAATCGGCCCTGCTGAGCATACTTCGGATCCGTGAACTTCCTACGCAGCATGAAGGGCTTTCCAGCTGCAATGTCTCCGGCCTGACGCAGTTCCTCCTTCATAGCCCGCATCGCACTACGGGCATCCTTGGCTTCGGCAGCGGCCTTCTTCAGGTCCTCTTGCTCTGCTCGGCGTTCTCTTTCAAGAACCTCATAGCGGTCGGCAGCATCTTTTAATTTCACGGCCATTCTGGCCATCTCCTCCCTGCTTAGGCAATGAGCAGCCTTTTCGGCTTTTAGCTCTTCCGCTGCCTTCGAGGCAGCCACATCACTTTTCCTGGCTTGCTCCTTGGCTCGAGCAAGCTCTGCTCGAAGGTCTTCCACAGCAGCGGCACCATCTGCATCAAGCATACAAATTGTAAGGAACGGGCATCAGCTCCCTTACTAGGGAACCGCGGAGCAACCACCTACCCTGTGACTCATTAAGTCGTTTATTGACCAGCACGATGTCCGCATCCGCAACATCGAGTTGCCTCTTTAGCTCGGCAACTCCATCAGTCCGGCTGGCCACCGAACGTTCCGCCAACTGCATAGGAAAGGCGACATTCTATAACTGAGATTATGATCCTCGGCACGTTGTCGCTTTCGACAGCATACCAAGTCTCAGGGGCTACTACCTATACAGGGCGCACTCCATGTGCAAACCTGTCAAAAGGTATGTCATTTTTTGCGTACCTCAAACCCCGTCAGCAAACTTCTGGCGGCCTCATACAACCCGCTCTCGGCGGATGAGATCCTTTCAATCACCATACTCATTAATGTACGGTGATCTTCTGAGATAGACGCCCTCTTGAGCAAATCCTGCAGCTCCACCGGCCGTACTCCAATGGGTGCCGAACTCCCCGGCCCCGCCAGACTCGGGGAGACCCTCCGTGACGGCACCTCAGGGTCGTCCGCCCCGCCCGACGGGGCGGCAGATGGAGGCGTTTCGCTCTCCATCAACTCCGGACGAAGGTCCCCCGAAGATGAGCTCTGCTGAGATGGGCTGAGATCCGAACTACAAGGTGAAAACTTCGGTTACCCTTAGAAATAAAGTAGGGGTGTCCCCTATTACAAAATCCCCCCTTTTCACTTACGGCTCGCTGGAGGGCCGATTCATCTGAGGAGACAGTGCGGCCGGGGCTCTTCCCGGCACAGGACCTTCCGGTGCAGATTGCTTTCCCCGCTTTGAGGCCTTGGCCTCCGGGTCTTCGGAAGTGGTCCTCTTCTCCCCTTGGAAGGAGGGACTCTCGATTCCCCCCTTACTGAAAGCCTCCTTGGCAGAGGTGGTAGTCTCCCTGTGCCCCCCTTCGCCCTCCTCTGAAGGCGCAACCTCCAACATTTTGACTAACACGGGACCCGGCGTGGTCTCAGGGAGGGGGGGCGGACACCATATCAGTTTTGCTTGCGCTATCCACTCCTGTCCAAGGGATAGCTGGTCAAACGGCAAACCCGTGATAAATAAATGGACAATATGTCCGGACACAGGGCTACTTACTTGAGTATCCGGGCGATTGCAGCTTAGGCCAGCGTCCTCGGTCAAGTCCGGACGCATCTCTTGCGATCCGAAGAACAGTTTGTACATCTCTGCAGGTGTCAAACCCATGAAGTGTTGGAGAGCTCGTGGCCCCTCTGGATTAAATTCCCACAGGTGGAGGGGGCGACGTTTGCAGGGCAGAAAGCGCAGAATCAGCATAACCTGTGCCACTATGACCAGATTAATCTCCCTTTCTTGGAGGCCTCAAATCCGGTCCTGCAATAGGGGTACGTCTTTGGACGGCCCCCGGTTAAGCCCCTTGTTGACCCATGACGTCAGCCGTTGTGGAGGGCCCGAGCGGAAGACGGGCGGCAGCCTCTGCCTGCTGCCCCTGGGAGCGGTGATATGGAACCACTCCTGTTGCCACAAGCCGAGCTCCTCCTGAAAAGAGCCCTCGGGCCATGGAGCATTGGCCCTCTTGCTTATAACCGCCCCGCCGCACTCTGCCTGGCGCCCCTCAATCATCTTCGGCTCCACGTTGAAGGTTTTGAGCCACAAGCCAAAGTGAGGGGTAGTGCGGAGGAAGGCTTCGCAGACGACAATGAATGATGAGATGTGGAGGATGGACTCCGGAGCCAAGTCATGGAATTCCAGCCCATAGTAAAACATGAGCCCCCTCACGAAGGGATCCATCGGGAAGCCTAAACCCCGACGGAGGTGAGACACGAACACGACGCTTCGCCGGGCTCGGGAGTAGGAATAACTTGCCCTCGGGCAGGCAACCTATGCGAAATCTCGTAGGTCAAGTACTTGGCGTCTCTCAGCTTTAGCACGTCCTCTTCCGTCACATCCACCGGCCTCGTAGGTCGGAGCCGGACATTGTCGAAGGTCGAAAGTACCCGAATCTGGAGCCTTGGGTGTTGGGACTTGGAGCGAGAGGCGGATTTGATTGAGGATTGAAGAAAAAGAACGGGCCTTGGTCTCATTATAAAGAGGGAGAATACCCAGAGCCGTCCCCGCGACCGTTTGGAACCCGCCTTCGATGGAGGAGGCACGGCAACGGGCGCGGTCGGGTTACCCACGTCCGTATTAATGGGAATCCCGGAATAAGGGGAACACGATCTCTGCTTCGACAAGACGTGCCAAGGAAACCACTTCGCTAAACGCGCTGAGGTCATACAATAAAAACAATTCTAGTAAAGGCTTGGTAGTGGTGTGACGTCACGCCACCAAATACGTCAGCAGATTGAACTTGTGTAATATTATTCTCTCTACGGTGGTACCTGGAATTTATTTTGCAGAGCCGGACACTATCCTGGTGTTCACAATCTTCTATAAATTATTCGGAGAAGGAACCCGCCTTGCAATGCCGAAGACAATATGCGCACCGGACTCGTCGTCATTGAAGCCTGGTTCAGGGGCTACTGAGGGAGTCCTGGACTAGGGGGTGTCCGGATAGCCGAACTATCATCATCGGCCGGACTCCAAGACTATGAAGATACAAGATTGAAGACTTTGTCCCGTGTCCGGATGGGACTTTCCTTGGCGTGGAAGGCAAGCTTGGCGATACGGATATGTAGATCTCCTACCATTGTAACCGACTCTGTGTAACCCTAGCCCTCTCCGATGTCTATATAAAACGGATGGCTTTAGTCCGTAGGACGAAGAACAATCATACCATAGGCTAGCTTCTAGGGTTTAGCCTCCTTGATCTCGTGGTAGATCTACTCTTGTAATACCCACATCATCAATATCAATCAAGCAGGACGTAGGGTTTTACCTCCATCAAGAGGGCCCGAACCTGGGTAAAACATCGTGTCCCTTGTCTCCTGTTACCATTTGCCTAGACGCACAGTTTGGGACCCCCTACCCAAGATCCGCCGGTTTTGACACCGACAGGGTCCCTTGGGTTTTAGCGGGAGGTATTTGATGGCGTGAAGATCATCACCACGGGCCATATGAATATGGAGGAGAAAATCCTCAATCCATACCGCGGGGTCTGTTGTCCCATCATATGATTCAATGTTCACGGGTTTAAACCCTTCTGGGAATTTATGTTCCATTACTTCATCATTGAAGCAGAGGGGGTGTGCGGCGCCTCTATATCGGGCAAAGTCGCGGCGTAGCTCGGATGGAGTTCGTCTACGGTTTTCGGCCCGGGTGTGGTTACGTTTGTCACGTCCGATCGGATGGCCATTGTTGTGCATCGGGGCACGCCCCCGCGATCCATAGATCGATCTGGTCTGACCTGCTCTGTTTTCCAGGTCATACCACAGGTCATATGTGTATCCCCGAGCTGTTGTGTCTCTGTTTTTACAATGAGGTAGTGCGGGCTGGTGTTCGGCCTTGGTTGCCGCTTTGTCCTAGCCACGTGGTGGTCGGTCAGCCGCATTATGTGCTGGTAGGACAGGCTCCAGCGCCTCGTTGTCGAATTGGGGTAACAATTTGCATTTTGGGTAACTTTTGGTTGGGCACTCGAGGCCGTATTCCTCGGCTGCCAGGACATTAGTCCATCTGTCATTGAGTAGATCTTGATCAGCTTGAAGCTGCTGCTGTTTCTTTTTCAGGCTCCTTGAAGTGGCTATTAGTCGGCGCTTAAAGCATTCCTGATCGACGGGCTCCTCAGGCACGATAAAGTCTTCATCTCTGAGGCTCACCTCATCCTTGGAGAGTGGAAGATAATTACTGTCCTCCGAGTCTTCGTTAATGGCCTGTTCATTGGGGCTGACTCGCCCATCCTCCCATTAATCATGTTCATAAGTTGGTTCAACGGGGTCTTTGTTGTCTTTGGCATCGTCCGGAGTATTATTTTCTCCTGTGCCGGTATTGCTGTTTTTTCCACGATGTGGTCTAGAGCGGCGCTGACGTCGGTGCTTTGGCTATATCTCAGGAGGCTTATCCTCGACTGGATCCTTTTCACTGTCGCCGCTGTTCTCTTTGGGTGTATCCACCATGTATACGTCATACGAGGAGGTGGTTGTCCAGCGCCCTGTAAGAGGTGGTTTTTGTGCCTGCTCCTCTCCGGCATCGTCGTCCATACCATCGATGTCTTCAGAGCCGTAATCGAGCATGTCGATTAAGTCTTTGACAGTGGCTATGAAGTGGGTGGTGGGTGGGAAGCGGAATTCTCCGTCAACAGTTTCCAATCCAAACCGGATATAGTTCGGCTGAGAGTTCCCTGATAAGGAGAGGGCTTTTAATGAGTTTAGCACATCGCCTAAAGGTAAGTGCCGGAAGATGTCCGCGGAACTGAATTCAACGATCGGCGCCTGATCAGATTTGATGGGCACGGATGCACGTTGTTCGGAACCTATGGCCAGAGACGAATCCGAGGTTCTGGTGACACAAGCCCCACTCGAGGTTGGATCTGTGTGCGGCTCTAAAGCCGCTGAGTCTGCAGCTTCCGCAGCGGGGTTGAGATTCCTGTCCTCGGAGGGCGCATTCTGCTCCGGATCTAGGGCCAGAGCAGTTACAGGCGCTATCTCTTGGGCACGGTCCGATGACGGATTTAGGTCATGGTCATCGAGGTGGCAGGGAGCAGCTGTCATGGGCTCGAATCCGTCGAAGATCAAGTCTCCGCGGATATCGGCAGCGTAATTCAAGCTTCCAAACCTGACCTGATGGCCAGGGGCATAGCTATCGATCTGCTCTAGATGGCCAAGCGAGTTGGCCCGCAATGCGAAGCCGCCGAATATGAAGATTTGTCCGGGGAGGAAGAGCTCCCCCTGGACTACGTTGTTGTAGATGATTGATGGAGCCATCAAACCTTTTGGTGATGACACAGTGGAACTCTCAATGAAAGCACCAATGTCGGTGTCAAAACCGGCGAATCTCGGGTAGGGGGTCCCGAACTATGCGTCTAAGGTTGATGGTAGCAGGAGGCGGGGGACACGATGTTTACCCTGGTTCGGACCCTCTCTATTGAGGTAATACCCTACTTCCTGCTTGATTGATCTTGATGAATATGAGTATTATAAGAGTTGATCTACCACGAGATCGTAATGGCTAAAACCCTAGAAGTCTAGCCTATATGATTATGATTGCCTCTACGGACTAAACCCTCCGGTTTATATAGACACCGGAGGGGACTAGGGTTGTACAAAGTCGGTTATAGAGAAAGGAATCTACATATATGAACACCAAGCTTGCCATCCACTCAAAGGAGAGTCCCATCCGAACACGGGAAGAAGTCTTATGTCTTGTATCTTCATAGCTCATCAGTCCGGCCCATGTCACATAGACTGGACGGCCGAGGAACCCTTAATCTAGGACTCCCTCACTCCCTTCTACCATGGTTTTTTCCGTCATGCATGGCCCAAAGAATGTCATGCGGTTGCTTCTCCGGCCTGCCCAGGACGAAAAGCCCATTTTCTGTCATGATTTTTTGTCATAGAAGTAGGAGCCCACCACATCTATGATGATACCGGGTTTTGTCACAACTATCGTCATAGAAGTGTCATAAGCATGACAGGAAAAAAATTCGTTCGGCCCAAAATGTCACGGATGTGTCTTTTTTTTTGTAGTGCGTGGTCCAACGATCCACCACCACCCAAATTCTTGGCCAGAATTATACAACAGTTTGAGCTGAATCGCCAGTTCATGGAAGGAATGATGGCTCGGTTTCCTCGTCCGGATATGAATTAGCAGCCAGCCCTAGTAACTCTGCAGGACTTCATGCGCCTCAACCCGACCATCTACGGCAGCTCAACTCAGCCCCTTGATGCTGATGACTGGCTCTGCGACATCACATATGAAATGGAGTCTGCTAGTGTTGGCCCTACCAGCTATGTCACCTTCGCATCCTTATTCCTCAAGGGCCCCGTTGCTCAATGGTGGGACAGCCACAGGCGTACCCTACCTACTGGAACGGTCTATTGGAAATATGCCCTAGAGGCAATAATAAAAGTGTTATTATTATATTTCTTTGTTCATGATAATAGTCTTTTATTCATGCTATAACTGTATTATCCGGAAATCGTAATACACGTGTGAATACATAGACAACACCATGTCCCTAGTAAGCCTCTAGTTGACTAGCTCGTTGATCAATAGATGGTTACGGTTTCCTAACCATGGACATTGGATGTCATTGATAACGGGATCACATCATTAGGAGAATGATGTGATGGACAAGACCCAATCCTAAGCCTAGCATAGAGATTGTGTAGTTCGTATGCTGAAGCTTTTCTAATGTCAAGTATCTTTTTCCTTAGACCATGAGATTGTGCAACTCCCGAATACCGTAGGAATGCTTTGGGTGTATCAAACGTCACAACGTAACTGGGTGGCTATAAAGGTGCATTACAGGTATCTCCGAAAGTGTATGTTGGGTTGGCACGAATCGAGACTGGGATTTGTCACTCCGTGTAAACGAAGAGGTATCTCTGGGCCCACTCGGTAGGACATCATCATAATGTGCACAATGTGACCAAGGGGTTGATCACGGGATGATGTGTTACAGAATGAGTAAAGAGACTTGCCGATAACGAGATTGAACAAGGTATTGGGATACCGACGATCGAATCTCGGGCAAGTATCATACCGTTAGACAAAGGGAATTGTATACGGGATCGATTGAGTCCTTGACATCGTGGTTCATCCGATGAGATCATCATGGAACATGTGGGAGCCAACATGGGTATCCAGATCCCGTTGTTGGTTATTGACCGGAGAACGTCTCGGTCATGTCTGCATGTCTCCCGAACCCGTAGGGTCTACACACTTAAGGTTCGATGACGCTAGGGTTATAAAGGAAGCTTGTATGTGGTTACCGAATGTTGTTTGGAGTCCCGGATGAGATCCCGGACGTCACGAGGAGTTCCGGAATGGTCCGGAGGTAAAGATTTATATATAGGAAGTCCTATTTCGGCCATCGGGACAAGTTTTGGGGTCATCGGTATTGTACCGGGACCACCGGAAGGGTCCCGGGGGTCCACCGGGTGGGGCCACCTATCCCGGAGGGTCCCATGGGCTGAAGTGGGAAGGGATCCAGCCCAAAGTGGGCTGGGGCGCCACTTCCCTCATGGCCCATGCGCCTAGGGTAAAGGGGGAACCCTAAGGAAGAGTCCTAGGAGGGGAAGGCACCTCCTAGGTGCCTTGGTGGGGAGGGAATCCTCCCTTGGCCGCCGCCCCTTTCCCATCTAGGGCTGCCGCACCCCCTAGGGTGGGAACCCTAGAGGGGGCGCACCCTCCTCCCTCTTCCCTATATATAGTGAGGCCTGGGGCTGAACATAACACGTGATTCGATCTCTGCCTGTTGGTGCAGCCCTCCCTCTCTTTCTCCTCATATCTCGCGGTGCTTGGCGAAGCCCTGCAGTATTGCCACGCTCCTCCATCACCACCACGTCGTTGTGCTGCTGCTGGATGGAGTCTTCCTCAACCTCTCCCTCTCTCCTTGCTGGATCAAGGCGTGGGAGACGTCACCGGGCTGTACGTGTGTTGAACGCGGAGGTGCCGTCCATTCGGCACTAGGATCATCGGTGATATGAATCACGACGAGTACGACTCCATCAACCCCGTTCACTTGAACGCTTCCGCTTAGCGATCTACAAGGGTATGTAGATGCACTCTCCTTCCCCTCGTTGCTAGTTTCTCCATAGATAGATCTTGGTGACACGTAGGAAAATTTTGAATTTCTGCTACGTTCCCCAACAGTGGCATCAGAGCCAGGTTTATTGCGTAGATTCTTTGCACGAGTAGAACACAAAGTAGTTGTGGGCATTGATGTTGTTCAATATGCTTACCGTTACTAGTCCAATCTTGTTTCAACGGCATCATGGGATGAAGCGGCCCGGACCGACCTTACACGTACTCTTACGTGAGACAGGTTCCACCGATTGACATGCACTTGGTGCATAAGGTGGCTAGCGGGTGCCAGTCTCTCCCACTTTAGTCGGAACAGATTCGATGAAAAGGATCCTTATGAAGGGTAAATAGCAATTGGCATATCACGTTGTGGTTTTTGCGTAGGTAAGAAACGTTCTTGCTAGAAACCCATAGCAGCCACGTAAAACATGCAAACAACAATTAGAGGACGTCTAACTTGTTTTTGCAGGGTATGCTTTGTGATGTGATATGGCCAAAAAGGATGTGATGAATGATATATGTGATGTATGAGATTGATCATGTTCTTGTAATGGGAATCACGACTTGCATGCCGGTGACGATGATGATCATGGAGCCCCAAGATGGAGATCAATGGAGCTATATGATATTGGCCATATCATGTCACTACTATATAATTGCATGTGATGTTTATTATGTTTATGCATCTTGTTTACTTAGAACGACGGTAGTAAATAAGATGATCCCTTACAACAATTTCAAGAAGTGTTCTCCCCTAACTGTGCACCGTTGCTACAGTTCGTCGCTTCGAAGCACCACGTGATGATCGGGTGTGATAGATCCTTACGTTCACATACAACGGGTGTAAGACAGATTTACACATGCAATACACTTAGGGTTAACTTGACGAGCCTAGCATGTACAGACATGGCCTCGGAACACAGAAGACCGAAAGGTCGAGCATGACTCGTATAGAAGATACGATCAACATGAAGATGTTCACCGATGATGACTAGTCCGTCTCACGTGATGATCGGACACGGCCTAGTTGACTCGGATCATGTAATCACTTAGATGACCAGAGGGATGTCTATCTGAGTGGGAGTTCATAAGATGAACTTAATTATCCTGAACATAGTCAAAAGACCTTTTGAAAATTATGTCATAGCTTGCGCTTTAGTTCTACTGTTTTAGATATGTTCCTAGAGAAAATATAGTTGAAAGTTGAAGGTAGAGATTATGCGGACAGTAGAAAGCTTATGTCCTTAATGCACCGCTTAGTGTGCTGAACCCCAATCGTCGTCTGTGGATGTTGCGAACATCGGACATACACGTTTTGATAACTACGTGATAGTTCAGTTAAACGGTTTAGAGTTGAGGCACCAAAGACGTTTTTCGAAATGTCGCGGAACATATGAAATGTTTCAAGGGCTGAAATTGGGATTTCAGGCTCGTGCCCACGTCAAGAGGTATAAGACCTCCGACGATTTTCTTAGCCTACAAACTAAGGAGAAAAGCTCAATCGTTGAGCTTGTGCTCAGATTGTCTGAGTGCGACAATCACTTGAATCGAATGGGAGTTGATCTTCCAGATGAGATAGTGATCTTTTTCCAAAGTCATTGCCACCAAGCTGCTAGAGCTTCGTGATGAACTATAACATATCAGGGATAGATGATCTTTGAGGTATTCGTGATGTTTGACACCGCGAAAGTAGAAATCAAGAAGGAGCATCAATTGTTGATGGTTGGTGAAACCACTAGTTTCAAGAAGGGCAAGGGCAAGAAGGGATACTTCATGAAACGGCAAATCAGTTGCTGCTCTAGTGAAGAAACCCAAGGTTGAACCCAAACCCGAGACTAAGTGCTTCTGTAATAAAGGGAACAACCATTGGAGCAGAATTACCCTAGATACTTGGTAGATGAGAAGGCTGGCAAGGTCGATAGAAGTATATTGGATATACATTATGTTAATGTGTACTTTACTAGTACTCCTAGTAGCACCAGGGAATTAGATACCGGTTCGGTTGCTAAAGTGTTAGTAACTCGAAATAAAAGCTACGGAATAAACGGAGACTAGCTAAAGGTGAGCTGACGATATGTGTTGGAAGTGTTTCCAGGGTTGATATGATCAAGCATCGCACGCTCCCTCTACCATCGAGATTGGTATTAAAACCTAAATAATTGTTATTTGGTGTTTGCGTTGAGCATAGACATGATTGGATTATGTCTATCGCAATACGGTTATTCGTTTAAAGAGAATAATGGTTACTCTATTTATTTGAATAATACCTTCAATGGTCTTGCACCTAAAGGAATGGTTTATTGAATCTCGATCGTAGTGATACACATTTTCATGCCAAAAGATATAAGATAGTAATGATAGTACCACTTACTTGTGGCACTGCCATGTAAGTCATAATGGTATAAAACGCATGAAGAAGCTCCATGTTGATGGATCTTTGGACTCACTCGTTTTTGAAAAGTTTGAGACATGCGAACCATCTCTATTGGTGCATACGCATGAAGAAACTCCATGCAGATGGATCGTTTAGACTCACTTGATTTTGAATCACTTGAGATATGCAAATCATACCACATGGACAAGATGACTGAAAAGCCTCGGTTTCAGTAAAATGGAACTAGAAAGCAACTTGTTGGAAGTAATACATTTTGATGTGTGCAGTCCAATGAGTGCTGAGGCATGCAGTGAATATCGTTATGTTCTTACTTCACCGATGATTCGAGTAGATGTTGAGAATATTTACTTGATGAAACACAAGTCTGAATTATTGAATGGTTCAAGTAATTTCAGAGTGAAGTAGAAGATCATTGTGACAAGAGGATAAAATGTCTATGATATGATCATAGAGATGAATATCTGAGTTACGAGTTTTGGCACACAATTAAGACATTGTGGAAATTATTTCACAATTAATACCGCCTGGAACACCATAGTGTGATGGTGTGTCCGAACATCATAGTTGCACCCTGTTGGATATGGTGCGTACCATGATGTCTCTTATCGAATTACCACTATCGTTCATGGGTTAGGCATTAGAGACAACCGCACTCACTTTAAAAGGGTACCACGTAATTCCGTTGAGATGACACCGTATGAATTATGGTTTAGAGAAACCTAAGTTGTCGTTTCTTAAAGGTTTGGGGCTGCGACGCTTATGTGAAAAAGTTTCAGGATTGATAAGCTCGAACCCAAAGCGGATAAAATGCATCTTCATAGGACAACCAAAACAGTTGGGTATACCTCCTAATTCAGATCCGAAAGCAATATGGATTGTTTCTTGAATCGGGTCCTTTCTCAAGGAAAGGTTTCTCTCGAAAGAGTTGAGTGGGAGGATGGTGGAGACTTGATATGGTTATTGAACCATCACTTCAACCAGTGTGTATCAGGGCACAGGAAGTTGTTCCTGTGGCACCTACACCAATTGAAGTAGAAGCTTATGATAGTGATCATGAAGTTTCGGATCAAGTCACTACCATACCTCGTAGGGTGACAAGGATACGTACTACTTCAGAGTGGTACAGTGATCCTGTCTTGAAGGTCATGTTGCTAGACAACAATGAACCTACGAGCTATGGAGAAGCGATGGTGGGCCCAAATTCCGACAAATGGTTAGAAACCATGAAATCCGAGATAGGATCCATGTATCAGAACAAAGCATGGACTTTGGTGGACTTGCCCAATGATCGGCAAGCCATTAAGATAAATGGATCTTTAAGAAGAAGACGGACATGGACGGTAATGTTACCGTCTATGAAGCTCGACTTGTGGCGAAGAGTTCTTCACAAGTTCAAGGGGTTGACTACGATGAGATTTTCTCATCCGTAGCGATGCTTAAGTCCATCGGAATCATGTTAGCATTAGCTGCATTTATGAAATCTAGCAGATGGATGTCAAAACGAGTTTCCTTACCAGTTTTCGTAAGGAAAGGTTGTATGTGATACAATCAGAAAGGTTTTGTCGATCATAAGGATGCTAAAAGGTATGCTAGCTCTAGCGATCCTTCCATGGACTGGAGTAAGCATATCGGAGTTGGAATGTGCACTTTGATAAGATGATCAAAGATTTTGGGTTTATACAAAGTTTATGAGAAACTTGTATTTCCAAAGAAGTGAGTGGGAGCACTATAGAATTTCTGATGAGTATATGTTGTTGACATATTATGGATCAGAAATGACGTAGAATTTCTGGAAAGCATATAGGGTTATTTGAAAGGTGTTTTTCAATAGAAAACCTGGATTAAGCTACTTGAACATTGAGCATCAAGATCTATAAGGATAGATCAAAATGCTTAATAATACTTTCAAATGAGCACATACCTTGACATGATCTTGAAGGTGTTCAAGATGGATCAGTCAAAGAAGAAGTTCTTGCCTGAGTTGTAAGGTACGAAGTTAAGACTTAAAGCTCGACCACGGCAGAATAGGGAGAAAGGACGAAGGTCGTCCCCTATGCTTAAGACATAGGCTCTACAGTATGCCATGCTGAGTACCGCACCTGATGTGTGCCTTGCCACATGTCTGGCAAGAGAGTACAAAGGTGATCAAGGAGTGGATCATCAGGACAGCGGTCAAAGTTATCCTTAGTAACTAGTGGACTAAGGAATTTTCTCGATTATGGAGGTGGTAAAAGAGTTTGTCGTAAAGGGTTACGTCGATGCAAGCTTGACACCTATCCGGATAGCTCTGAGTAGAGATACCGGATACGTATAATGGAGCAACAATTTAGAATAGCTCCAAGTAGAACAGTCATTTGGAATAGCTCCAAGTGGAGCGTGGAAGCAGCATTTACAATATGACCTAGAAATTTGTGAAGTACATACGGATCTGAATGTTACAGATCCGTTGACTAAAACCTCTCTCACAAGCAGAACATGATCAAACCCCAGAACTCATTGAGTCTTAATCACATGATGATGTGAACTAGTTTAATGACACTAGTAAACTCTTTGGATGTTGGTCACATGGTGATGTGACCTGTCAGTGTTAATCACATGGTGATGTGAAGTAGATTATTGACTCTTGTGCAAGTGGGAGACTGTTGGAAATATGCCCTAGAGGCAATAATAAAAGTGTTATTATTATATTTCTTTGTTCATGATAATAGTCTTTTATTCATGCTATAATTGTATTATCCGGAAATCGTAATACACGTGTGAATACATAGACAACACCATGTCCCTAGTAAGCCTCTAGTTGACTAGCTCGTTGATCAATAGATGGTTACGGTTTCCTGACCATGGACATTGGATGTCATTGATAACGGGATCACATCATTAGGAGAATGATGTGATGGACAAGACCCAATCCTAAGCCTAGCATAGAGATCGTGTAGTTCGTATGCTGAAGCTTTTCTAATGTCAAGTATCTTTTTCCTTAGACCATGAGATTGTGCAACTCCCGGATACCGTAGGAATGCTTTGGGTGTATCAAACGTCACAACGTAACTGGGTGGCTATAAAGGTGCATTACAGGTATCTCCGAAAGTGTCTATTGGGTTGGCACGAATCGAGACTGGGATTTGTCACTCCGTGTAAACGAAGAGGTATCTCTGGGCCCACTCGGTAGGACATCATCATAATGTGCACAATGTGACCAAGGGGTTGATCACGGGATGATGTGTTACGGAACGAGTAAAGAGACTTGCCGATAACGAGATTGAACAAGGTATTGGGATACCGACGATCGAATCTCGGGCAAGTATCATACCGTTAGACAAAGGGAATTGTATACGGGATCGATTGAGTCCTTGACATCGTGGTTCATCCGATGAGATCATCATGGAACATGTGGGAGCCAACATGGGTATCCAGATCCCGCTGTTGGTTATTGACCAGAGAACATCTCGGTCATGTCTGCATGTCTCCCGAACCCGTAGGGTCTACACACTTAAGGTTCGATGACGCTAGGGTTATAAAGGAAGCTTGTATGTGGTTACGGAATGTTGTTCGGAGTCCCGGATGAGATCCCGGACGTCACGAGGAGTTCCGGAATGGTCCGGAGGTAAAGATTTATATATAGGAAGTCCTATTTCGGCCATCGGGACAAGTTTTGGGGTCATCGGTATTGTACCGGGACCACCGGAAGGGTCCCGGGGGTCCACCGGGTGGGGCCACCTATCCCGGAGGGTCCCATGGGCTGAAGTGGGAAGGGATCCAGCCCAAAGTGGGCTGGGGCGCCACTTCCCTCATGGCCCATGCGCCTAGGGTAAAGGGGGAACCCTAAGGAAGAGTCCTAGGAGGGGAAGGCACCTCCTAGGTGCCTTGGGGGGAGGGAATCCTCCCTTGGCCGCCGCCCCTTTCCCATCTAGGGCTGTCGCACCCCCTAGGGTGGGAACCCTAGAGGGGGCGCACCCTCCTCCCTCTTCCCTATATATAGTGAGGCCTGGGGCTGCACATAACACGTGATTCGATCTCTGCATGTTGGTGCAGCCCTCCCTCTCTTTCTCCTCATATCTCGCGGTGCTTGGCGAAGCCCTGCAGTCTTGCCACGCTCCTCCATCACCACCACGCCGTTGTGCTGCTGCTGGATGGAGTCTTCCTCAACCTCTCCCTCTCTCCTTGCTGGATCAAGGCGTGGGAGACGTCACCGGGCTGTACGTGTGTTGAACGCGGAGGTGTCGTCCATTCGGCACTAGGATCATCGGTGATCTGAATCACGACGAGTACGACTCCATCAACCCCGTTCACTTGAACGCTTCTGCTTAGCGATCTACAAGGGTATGTAGATGCACTCTCCTTCCCCTCGTTGCTAGTTTCTCCATAGATAGATCTTGGTGACATGTAGGAAAATTTTGAATTTCTGCTACGTTCCCCAACACGGTCATCACTTGGCCTGATTTCCAAGAAGCCTTCCATGCCCACTTCATTCCTCAGGGAATCATGGACAGGAAGAAGTGCGAGTTCCCTAACCTCACCCAAGGCAACAAGACTGTAGGTGCTTATCAGCAGGAATTTCTAGACATGTCACGTTATGCTGAAGAAGACATTGCAACATATGCTCGTATGCAAGAAAAGTTTCGTGATGGACTTCACCCTGATATCAAGCTAGCACTCCTCGTTCATGACTTTGCCGACTTCGCCACCTTGGTGAACAAGGCCATTCAGGTGGAGACTGGTCTTCAAGAACATCAGGGGTCCCTCAGGCGCAGCCGTGACACTGGCTCATCTTCGGGCCCATCAGCGTAGAAGCGTCAGATATGGATTCCCCATAGCATGTATCGCCCAACTGCACCGGCACCAAGACAGTCCTATGTTGCACCTCGTCTGCCTCCTCCACCGGAGAGGCAGCCTCTTTGAGTTGTACAACCCCAAGCTCCTGCTCCCAATCCCAATGATGGTATGTACTTCAAGTGTGGCCTTCCAGGTCACTGCTCTAGGAACTGTCCTCAGAATCAGAATCAACTGGCTCATCCTGCCGCTAGTCGTGGTAACAATCAGTCGCGCAACAATAATGCCAGACCTTATGGTCGTGGTCATGCCAACAACATTGATTTGAATGAAGCTCAAGACCAGTCTGCTACTGTGATGGGTACTCTCCTTGATAATTCAGTACCAGCTGTTGTTTTATTTGATTCAGGAGCATCGCATTCATTTGTATCAGAAGATTTTGCATTCTTGCATGGCATTAAATATGAAGAGATGCACATTCCACTTGTGGTAAAAACCCTGTGGGCCAATGCCAAACCTCCATGGTTAGTCACAACGTTTTCGTTGAAATTGAAGGGTTAGAGTTCCATGCCTCTCCCATTCCTATAGTCTTCCAATATTGACCTCATTCTGGGAATGGATTGGTTGAAAGCACATACTGCATCTATCATATGTGCCACTAAAACCGTCCACCTCCTACATCCTTCTAATGAGATAGTAAGCTACCATGCCTCATCTTGTTCGAAATGCCGAGGCACAGCTTTATTCCTTGAATCCGTTGAATGCAACACCTCTTGAGGGAATTGAAAAGATTCTAGTCGTACGCAACTTCCAAGATGTTTTTCCAAAAGAACTTCAAGGAATACCCCCTGCTCAGGCTGTTGAGTTTGTCATCGATTTGAAAATAGGCACCGTTCCTATCGCCAAACGACCCTACAAGATGACATCTCATGAACTCCTTGAGCTTAAGGAGGAAATCAACAAATCTCTTCGCAGTGGTTTCATTCGTCCAAGTTCCTCTGCTTGGGGAGCACCTTCTCTCTTTGTGAAGAAAAAGGATGGAACGAATCGTTTGGTCCAAGACTATCATCCTATCAACCAAGCAACTATTTAGAACAAGTATCCCCTCCCCTGGATCAATGATCTGTATGATCAACTGGTTGGTTCCTCGGTATTCTCTAAACTCGAACTAAGGTTGGGTTATCACCAGATCCGTGTCCGTGAAGAGGATATTCCCAAGACCGCATTTGTCACTCGTTATCGTTCTTACGAGTACACCATTATGTCTTTCGGATTGACCAATGCTCCTGCTACATTCTCTCGTCTGATGAACTATATATTCATGGAATACCTCGACAAGCTCATCGTGTTTTATCTGGACGATATCCTTGTTTATTCCAAGAACAACAGAACATGCTGAACATCTTCGTCTTGTTCTAGAAAAGCTTCGAGAGCATCATGTATATGCCAAGTATTCTAAGTGTGAATTCTGGCTACCCGAAGTAACCTACCTTGGTCATGTGATCTCCAAGGATGGTATTGCCATCAACTTAGAGCGAGTTCAGGCTATTCTTGACTGGACCCCTCCGAAGACTTTCAAGCAAGTCAGAAGCTTTCTTGGACTTGCCAGCTATTGCCGCCGTTTCATCGAGAACTTCTCCAAGATTGCCAAGCCCCTGACTAATCTTCTTCACAAGGGCGTTAAGTTCGATTAGACAGACAAATGTCAGGAAAGTTTCCAGACACTCAAGGACAAGCTGACTTCTAGCCCCATGCTTGCTCCCCCTGATTCTTGCGAGGACTTTGTCATCTATTGCGACGCTTCACGACAAGGATTAGGCTGTGTCCTAATGCAAGAGCGCAGAGTGATTGCTTATGCCTCTCATCAAGTATGTCCTCATGAAGAGAACTACCCAGTTCACGACCTCGAGCTTGTTGTGGTTATCTATACACTGAAGCTATGGCGACAATACCTTCTCGGTAATCGTCGCGACATCTTCACCGATCATCAGAGTCTAAAGTATCTGTTTACTCTGTCAGATCTGAACCTCCGTCAACAGCGATTGATGGAAGCTATTGCCGACTACAACTGTGGTATATCTTATACACCTGGCAAGGCTAATGTAATGGCTGATGCCCTGAGCCGCAAGTCTTATTGCAATAACCACATGGTTCATAAAGCTCAACCCCGCCGTTATGAAGAACTTCGCCAGCTGAACCTTCAATTAGTTCCACAGGGTTCTCTGAATAACATTGTCTTGGAACTAACTCTTCTGAAAGCAATTAAGGTTGCTCAAGCAAAAGATGTTGATGTTGATCTGATGAAAAAGGATCTTGCCTTAGAGAAATCCAGAGATTTTTCACTTGGTGAAGATGGACACTTATACTTCAGAGATCATAATGTAGTACCCCGGTTTGAGCTTATGACAAAGAAGGTGATGAAAGAAGCGCATGACACCCCTCTCTCTATTCATCCGAGAAGTACCAAGATGTATCTAGACATCCGTCAGAAGTACTGGTGGTCTAAAATGAAGCAAGACATTGCTCGGTATATCGAAGAATGTGACGTTTGTCGTTGCGTCAAAGCAGAACATCAGAAACTGGCTAGACTTCTACAACCGCTTCTGATTCCTGAATGGAAATGGGATAAGATTCAGATGGATTTCGTCACTAGCCTTCCCAAGTCTCAGAAAGGTAATGATGCTATCTTTGTCATCATCGACCAATTCTCGAAAGTTGCACACTTTCTGCCAGTCAAGGAGACTATCACTGCTAGTCAATTACCAAACATGTATATCTCTAGAATTGTGTCACTCCATGGCACTCCGAAGGAGATCAGTTTAGACCGCGACAGTATAGTGACTTCAAAGTTCTGGGATAGTTTCCAAGAGGCAATGAGAACTCATATTACCTGGAGCACTGCTTATCATCCCCAATCCCAAGGCCAAGTCGAGCGAGTCAACCAAATTCTGGAAGACATGCTTCGGGCTTGTGTTATTTCTTTTGGCAAGAAGTGGGAAGAATCTCTCCCTTATGTGGAGTTCTCTTATAACAACAGTTATCAAGCCAGCTTGAAAATGGCACCCTTCGAAGTGATTTATGGACGTAAGTGCTGAACCCCTCTGAATTGGTTAGAAACTAGGGAACAGATGCTCATTGGTCCGGACATTATTCAACAAGCTGAAGAGCAGGTTCGCACTGTCCGGGATAACCTCAAGGCGGCCCAGTCCCGCCAGAAGAGCAACTATCACCGGAACACTGGGGTTCAACTTATCAACCTGGTAAACAAGCTTATCTGTGTGTCACTCCTTTGAGCGGCACTCATAGGTTCAGAGTCAAGGGTAAGCTAGCTCCGCGCTACATTGGTCCTTTCCGCATTCTCTCCTATCATGGACTGGTGGCTTATCAATTGGAGTTGCCACCTCAGTTCTCTCACATCCATGACGTCTTCCATGTGTCGCAACTTCGTCGTTGCTTCAAGGATCCGGAATGTGAAGTGGATCCGGAACTGATTGAAGTGCAAGATGATCTCACTTATAAAGAGCATCCGATCCGCATTCTTGAAGAAGCTGAACGCCAAACCCGCCAGAAGGTTACCAAGTTCCTCAAGGTGCAACGGTCGAATCATACTAAAAATGAAGCCACTTGGGAATGCGAGGATAACCTCCGTGCTAAATACCCCGATCTTTTCCCTTCTACCTCTTAATTCTCGGGACGAGAATTTCTTTTAGAGGTGGAGAGTTGTAACACCCCTATTAATGATGCTACAGTATCCCTGAGATCAAGCTAATCATTTTGCTAAACAAGTGTTTGATCATCCTTGGTTCTCTCTCATTTCAAATTCCAGTTGAATTCAATTCCAAATTATGAGTGAAATTCTAAATTGCTCAAATATGATAACTAAAATGTTCATCATGTGGGAAATAATCCTTTGTTAATATTGGTTGTGAACCAACATTTTTGCAAAATGTTTAAGTGTCCTAAACTACTTAAAACAGTGACCTAAGTGATAAATTAAATGCCTTTTTAATTTCTAAAAATTGTAAACTATTTCAAAAGCCTCACAATCTTTTTCTGGCAGTGCACAATATTTCTTTGAATTTGTTTTCGCCAGTCGCATATTTTGGAAAGTCAACTGTGGCTAAAAGAAAATGCAAAATCTACTGGAAAAGAAAAACAAAAAAATAGGAAAAGGGCCATAGCCCCTGGACCCCCTGGGCCTCGGCCCATCCCAGCCAGGCGGCCCAGCTTCCCCCACCCGGTCGCTTTCTCCTATACTGGTCCTCCGACCGCACGCTGAGCGGGCTCTGCCTGACCACCTCGCCGTCGACGACGAGGAAGGGGGATAAGGCCGCCCCCGAACGCCTCGAGTCCTCTCCCTCACCTACCGCCACTCCCACTCTCCCCACTCGCCCCATCTCTCCCTCTGCGCTTCCCCTCCTCTCTCCCTCTAGATCCACCGCCATCGAACACGCTCACCGTCGCGCCTCGTTGTTTGCCACGGCCACTGGCGCCTGCTCCTCCCTCTGTGGTGTCTAGAAGTTCCGTCGGTGACCGCCTCGTTGTCCGGTGCTCTCAGCTAGAGCGGGGAGGCCCTGTAGCTGCCATTTGCCATTGTCCCGTTCTTCTCCGTCTCCGGTGCTCGCCGACGACCCCACGATCCTCTACTCCTCCTAAGCTATCATGGGCTTTTCGTAGCCGCGCGGTGAGCTCCACTCCGCTCTTCCCCTCCTCTCCCCGCGTGTTTTCATCGCCATAGAGGTCGTACCCGAGGCGCTCGAGCTCGGCACTGCCGAAGAGATTGCTAGCATAGCCACGCTCACCATTGAGCTCATTCAAGCTCGTGGTTATGTTTCGCACGTGTGTAGAGCCCCATAGAGTTACCTAGCCTGCTCCGTCGTGCCGCGTGTTTTTGGTTCCGCTAGTGCCCGAACTCCGGCGTTCGCTCTGCTGCTAGCCGTCGTCGTCTCCGGCCGTACCACCATCGTAGTTCGACATGCGAGCATGGACCCAATCGAAAGCAAGCAACCGCGTGCAAAACAATCTTCTGTGGCGAATTTCCGACGTACTCCGGCGATGCGCCGCCGCGAATTTGGTCGTCGGAGCCCTCTCTGGCACCGCCGCCGACGTGGAAGCGTGGGCCCCATCACCTGAGCCACTGACATTGGGCCTCGCGGGTCCCAGTTGACTGGGTTGACCCAGTCAACTGCTGACTGGGCAGCCCAGTGCCACTGACACGCGAGACCCACCCGCTAATGACGTCTTTAAGACTACTTTAAATTAAAATATAATTATTTTATTTAATGAGACACTGACATGTGGGGCCTACTAACTAATTAACCTCTAGATTAGTTTAATTTACTGTTAGAACTAACAAAGGCTGACATGTGGGTCCCACTAGCCCCACATGTCAGGTTTGACCCAGGTCAGCAAGTATGTTGACTGCTGATGTTTGCTTGAACTATGTCGGTATTTCCCCAAAGAGGAAGGGATGATGCAGCACAGCAACGGTAGGTAGTTCCCTCAGTGACGAGACCAAGGTTATCGAACCAGTAGGAGAACCACACAACACAACGTAAACAGCTCCTGCACACAAATAACAAATACTCGCAACCCGACGTGTTAAAGGGGTTGTCAATCCCTTTTGGGCAACGGCGCTAGAAATTGGCACGGAGATGAGATAAAGTTGTAATAGATTGGATAAATAGATCCGAAATAAAATAAAGTGAAACAAGGTATTTTGTATTTTTGGTTTAATAGAACTAAAAATAAAAGCAAAGGAAAATAGATCACAAAGGCAAATATGATAAGAAGAGACCCGGGGGGTCGTAGGTTTCACTAGTGGCTGCTCTCGAGAAAAATAGCAAACGGTGGGAAAACAATTACTGTTGGGCAATTGGTAGAACTTCAAATAATCATGACGATATCCAGGCAATGATCATTATATAGCCATCACATCCAAGATTAGTAGACCGACTCCTTCCTGCATCTACTACTATTACTCCACACATCGACCGCTATCCAGCATGCATCTAGTGTATTAAGTTCATGGAAAAACGGAGTAATGCAACAAGAACAAAGACATGATGTAGACAAGATCTATTTATGTAGAATAGACCCATCTTGTTATCCTTAATAGCAACGATACATACATGTCATTTCCCCTTCTGTCACTGGGATCAAGCACCATAAGATTGAACCCATCACAAAGCACCTCTTCCCATTGCAAGATAAATAGATTAAGTTGGCCAAACAAAACCCAAATATAGGAGAAGAAATACGATGCTATAATCCATCATGCATATAAGATATCAAAGAAGATTCAAATAACTTTCATGGATAAAAACATAGATCTGATCATAAACTCAAAGTTCATTGGATCCCAACAAACACACCGCAAAAAGGCTTACATCATATGGATCTCCAAGAGACCATTGTATTGATAATCAAGAGAGAGAGGAAGCCATCTAGCTACTAACTACGGACCCGTAGGTCTACAAAGAACTACTCACGCATTATCAGAGAGGCACCAATGGAAGTGGTGAACCCCTCCGTGATGGTGTCTAGATTGGATCTGGTGGTTCTGGACTCTGCGGCGGCTGGAATTGATTTTCGTCGACTCCCTAGGGTTTCTAGAATATTGGGGTATTTATAGAGCAAATAGGCGGTTCAGGGGGCACCTTAGGTGGGCACAAGTGGCACTGGGCACTTTGTTGGTGCTTTATAAGAGAAGATGGAGACTCGAATTCATGTAGAAAACAGCAACTAACACTGGGCACTATGTCAATAGGTTAGTACCAAAATGATATAAAATGACTATAAAATGATTTTAAAACATCCAATAATGATAATATAACAACATGGAACAATTAAAAATTATAGATATGTTGGAGATGTATCAGCCCCTAGCATGCTGAACATGGAACCTTCCCCTCTCTTTCACCTGTCCGGAATCCGCCTAACGCCGGGAATTCATCCTTGGATGTTTTCCCCTCTATCCACAATGTGTAGTACTATGTTAGATCGACCCTAATTCTACATTTCGTCATGACATGCTTAGTGATACCTCTGTTTGCTCTGTATTTACTGTTTCTTCCCCCTCTCCTCTCTGGTAGACCCCGAGACCGATGTTGCCCCTGTGATTGATACGTCGACAACGACCCTTCCTTTTCAGCAGAGCTTCCAGGCAAGAAAACTCCCCTTGTTCATTCTGATATTGCCCATTTCTTTCCCTCTCTTGCTTGCATTAGAACTGCTACCACTTTTGTGTTATCCTATTCTCATGCATAGCATGTTTTTGTTACCTGCTTTCATACCTTACCTTCTTATTCTAAACTGCTTAGTATAGGTTGGTTAGAGATACATCAGTGACCCCTCCCCACCCCACCCCCCACCTTGTCCCAGTTGCCCCACTTTATGTTCGATGAATCAATCAACGTGGTCGACGTCCAGGCCCCGACACCGCACATCACCCCCCTTTGGTGTACGACACTACTGGGTTACTATTGAGTGCCAAGGGTGATACCTCGTCAGCACTTCTAATGTTAACCTTGTAGGTTAGTTCATCGGTTGTGGTCATCGAGGGTGATTCCTCCTTCACCACTCCCGATAACGATGTTGTCGTGCAACTCCTCAAGAGTGGACCTCAAGGATGATTCCTCCTAGGTTCACCTTGATGATTACATTAGGTGGAATTCCATCGACGGTGATTCCTCAGGGTTCCCCTTGGTGTTTTGGACACACGGTTACTATGGCTTTACCACATAACCATGATACTAAAGCTGGGCCGGCCCTGAGGGGTACCCGCGCGAGCATATTTGTGTGTGATGTGCAGTCCGGTTGACCTGGAAGGTGCCCGTGAGATAACTATGTGGCGTAGCCAGGCATTCTTAGCCCTTGCCACAAGTCCACGAGATGGGGCGACGGGGTCACATCGATCTTGAGTCTCTGCTTGTTACCGCGCACTCCTAATTCACTAATGGTTTGGATATTTGATCCGAGTAGGCCTCTGGCCTTTTTTGTACTGACCACCACGCGGAATAAGTATGGGCACTCTACATCGTACGATTCTTTCGAAAGCTCACTGACGTCAGCGACTGAGTGGAGCATGCTGGGTTGGACTAGTTAAGCATGTACTTGTATAAGGGGGCTAGGTCTGCTCACCGGCTGCGTTCGCAATGCACAAGATTGCAAAGGACGATTGGTCCATGACCCCTTCACATTTAGGATGTAGACCGGTGTGCTAGCCTCTCTATTGAGCCTAGGTAGGACTATGACATGTTGATCGGCCGAGGCCGGTCATGACCTGATGGTGTGTGTGGCCGGAATTGATCGAGCGTGTTGGGTACGTTGGTGCACCCCTACATGGAAGTTTTATCTATTCGAATAGCCGGGTCCATGGTAACGGACGCTCGGAGTTGTATCCCGATCGATACAACTAGAACTGTATACTAAATGTTGAGGCATGTATTGGATATGTGGCTCCAAGATTGCTTTCCAGCAGGGAGTCGGGGAAGGATCTCTGGGCGTTATTTCTACGACATGTTTGTTAAGTATAAACTGATATTCTATACTCTTCTAATTGCTGCAAGATGCTTGCAGCTGCTTGAAGATGCTAGTATTTGATAGGCTAGGCTTTCCCCTTCTCTTCTAGCATTCTGCAGTTCAGTCCACAGATACTACCCATTTCATTGATACCGATGCATATGTAGTGTAGATCCTTGCTTGTGATTACTTTGGATGAGTACTCACGGTTGCTTTGCTCCCCTTTTTCCACCTCTTTCCATTCTTCTCGGATGCTGCAACCAGATGGTGGAGCCCAGGATCTAGATGCCACCACTGACGACTACTACTACCCCAAGGGTGCCTACTACTACGTGACGGACGCCGATGACCAGGAGTACTTAGGAGGCTCCCAGGCAGGAGGCCTTGCCTTTTTGATCGTTGATACTTTTGTGCTAGCCTTCTTAAGGAAAACTTGTTTAACTCATGTTTGTACTTATAATGCTTCTTCCGCTGACTCGTTTGTATTCGAGCTTATGTATTCGAGCCCTCGAGGCCCCTGGATTGTAATATAAAGCTTGTATTATTTTAATTTGTGTCCAGAGTTGTGTTGTGATATCTTCCAAGTGAGTCCCTGATCTTGATCATACACATTTGTGTGTATGATTAGTGTATGATAGAATTGGGGGTGTCACAATCCACAAAGCAATCCGGACCATAACTTTCTCGCAAACTGGAACTAAATCAAGGGGGCTTTGCAGGAGTTCCGACAGCAGCCACGTAGGACTCCGACACCCCATCCCCACCCAAAACTAAGGTGAAGCCCGTGCTTTTGTAGCTGACCACATTGTTTTCGTGGCAAAATCCCCCACTCGCTTCTTCCATCCCACAGCCGACGCATGGACTCACAGCAGAACTTGCGAGAGACGATGGTGGTGGAGGATTTGGCGATCATGCTCGCTGGAAGATCAACTCGGAGACCAGGAAAAATCGCCGCCTCGCTCAAGAAGCAGATGGCCCGCGGAGGCTGGGTGGTGGTCGTTGTAGTGGACGTGCAGGTGGAGGACACGGTGGAAGTCGGAGCCTAGGCTGCGGGGCCCCATTGCCATTGTTGGCTGTGTAGGTGCCGCCATGGCCGGAGCCTTACAAGGCTCCATACTACTACGTTGCCAAGCACCTCGATAGGCAGATCCCGGCATCCGTTACCAGGCAAGTGCCTTACATGGTCGACGTCCACGCGGCGCCGCTGATTTTCTTAGAGTGTTCACTGTCGCAGCTTGTCCAGACATGGACGCCTAGCGTGGGGCAACTGGGTGCCCGCATGCTATTTGCTGGAATGCCTGAAGCGGGCGAGCCGGAGTATGACAACGCGGCAGGAAGATGCTCGTGATCATCCACGAGGGAGACGGAGGAGGGGGTTTCTACGAGGATAGGCACGTGGATGACTCAGAGCCCACCCAGTCGAGCTCACAGCCTGGCTACATCCAGTGTGGCATGTACATGCATTGGGCACGGACACACAGCAGTAGGATTGGGCCATCGAACATCAGGAGCAGGAGGAGGATGGAGACGATGATGGTCCGGATGAATTTGTTGTTGGTCCAAAGAAGGTGGGCAGAGGAGAAAGCTTCAACATGCGAGAGGAAGAGTTGTTGTGTGATGCATGGTTTGACCACTAACGTCGATCCGATCCATGGCATGGAGCAAAAAGGCACAATATTTTGGGCCAACATTCACACATGGTTCCACAAATGCAAACATTTCAAGCCCCACTCTGACGCGCTCATCCGCAGCCGTGGCACAAAGTCTCTCAACCATCGATGGTACATCATCCAAGAGGATATGCATTGTTTTGTAGATCATTTGACCAAATATGCATTGTTTTGTAGATCATATGGTTGGATATGCATTGTTGTGTAGATCATTTGGCCGGATATGCATTGTTGTGTAATTCATTTGGCCGGATACACATTGTTGTGTAGATCATTAAGCCGGATATGCATTGTTTTATAGATCATTTTGCTGGATATGCATACTTTTGTAGATCATTTGGCCGGATAAGCATACTTTTGTAGATCATTTGGTCGGATATGTATTGTTGGCAATGTTTTATTTTGTAGCCTTCCTGTGTGTGTAGTGTGTTCTTGAAGTTGGAGAACTTCACTGTCATGCATCATTGGTTGAAATTGAATAGACAACCCAAGTGGAACCTACACATTGCCAAGACAGTCGTCCATGGCACTGAGGAAGAAACCAGTTATCCAACCAACCCAACAAAAGAACCGCCCACTATTGCAGGATGCTTCTAACGCGACACTACAATCAGGGACCCTTCGACGAAACTGTGTGTTATGCATTAATCGCAAATGGTGGTGTAAGAAACCTTTCAAAAATGATATGAATTATTTGCTATGGTATACATTTGATCCATACGAACTATTTGCGATGAGCATAACAACAGAAACGGTCCGACGGATAAAGGTGTGTGCGATATATGGCATACACTTCACTCAGATGAAGTTGTTTTTGATTAGGCGACACAACAGAAACTGTTAGTCAGATCAATGTGTGTGTGATATATGGCATACAGTTCACTCGGATGAACAGTTTGCGATGAGCCAAAACAACATAAAATGTTCAACTTAACAAGATGTGTGTGATACATGACAAACGGGTCCGTAATCAGAAATGTGTGCAAAGACCAATAATGACATAGATGACTGCTGCTAATAAGTCATGTGTGTTGTGGGTAAACACTTCCTGGTATACAATTGTCAGCCATTGATGAAATTATCACTGACGGTTTCCACACAGGAACAACATATATAACGAAAATAAATACCCAATTACATAAGTGACTATAAAAAACATTCGCACACACCTTAATAAACAATTACATGCATTATAAACTAGGAGAAATGATCATCTAATCATTTTCTTGTTGTGACGCTACTGCCACTACTCCATGGCTCGATCCCTCGTCTGGGACAGGACGAAGGCACTTCCTTGTGACAACGATCCACCAGTATATCTCGTAGTTTGTGTATGCATCCTCGGCCACATGTTTGACGTGTTCTTCATCCATTCTCTACTCCTAGGCACTCTACCAGGCAATCTTGTCCTTCTTACTCTCATCCTTCATCTTCATGTAGTAGGGTTCAGTGATGACCCACGCGAGATCAACCAAGGAATCTTGATTGTTCTTTGTGCTGCCCCAGACCGTGTAGTGGTCATAGATGTCGACAAGATTACGGCAGGCAAAGCCTGAAATCTTGAGTGCTTTTAGAACGTTGTTGGTGTCCATCGTAGTGAAATTGTGGTCGAGGTTGTTGATAAACCTGGCGAAACACTAGCAAGGGTCGGGATCCACCATACCGCCAAGGCCCCAAGGCCACAGGAGACAAGGCAAACCGGTGGCGACGCTTTTTAAATAATGTTCACAATTTCATAAAAGTGTTCATAAATTCAAAAAATATTGATGAATTCAAAAAATATTCATTAATTTAAAAAAAACACAAAATTCATAATGTTCTAGAATTTCAAATAAAAAACAAAAATTCCAAAAAAATCAATTCAAAAAATGTTCCTAAATTTCAAAATCATTACCAAATTTTAGAAAAAATGTTCATTGAGCAAACAAAAATGCCGACTCTGAAAAAATTCATGGGGTTTCAAAAAGATATTCACAATTTTGTACAAACAATGTTCATGATTTAAAAAAAATTGTCTGTGAATTTGTAAAAAACATGAATTTTAAAAATGTTCACGATTTTATCACGAATTCGAAGAATGCTCATGGTGTCAAAACATGTTCACGAATTTGAAATATGTTAACATAATTAAAATTTAAAGAAAAAATGAACATGGAGAAAGAAAAAGAAAGTGATAATTAAGAAAGTAGAAAACAAAAAGGTAAAAAAAGGGAAAAAAGGAAAAAACGGTCGGTAAAAAACCACACTGGGTCGGACTAGGGCTAGGCTCACGAGAGAGGTGCGCACTCGGTCGTTTTCCAGTGACCTATGCGCAATATAGGAATCGCCGCTACCGCATGGGTGCTCCTATTTGCAAAATCCCTAGTTAAGGAGTACTCGTTGCAAAGATCACTCCAACTTCCTAGGTTGCGACAAGTGGGGCGTTGCTTGTTGCAAACTGGGAGTTTTCCCTTTTTTCGTAGTTCTGTTTATTCAAAATGTTTTATCTCTCAAACCGTGCGTCCAAATCTCGAACCGCTTTCACCATTGGATTTCTCGCGTCGAGATCTTCAAAGCTAGATCCCATGTTGATAGGTTTTGATGAATTTTTTTTCACATAAAAAACCGGCAAAAAAACTGAACCGGGAGCACGGGTTTTTTCCCTTTCCGAAAGGGGCGCGTCGGTGCTTATCACGAAATCACAACCGTGCCTCTCATGGAAGCAAAACCGTTACTCTCGCGGAAGGAAAAAAAGAAGAGAAAACGTGTTTTTTCCCGTTTCCAGGAAGGCACAGCCATGACTCTCGTGAAAGCACAACCGTGCCTCTCGCGGAAGCAAAACCGTGACTCCCGCAAAAAAACAGAAAACGCGTTTTTTTCATTTCCGAGAGGCACGGCCGTGACTCTCACGAAAGTACAACCATGCCTCTCCCGGAAGCAAAACCGTGACTCTCGCGGAAGAAAAAAAAAGAAAACACGTTTTTTTCGTTTCCGAGAGGCATAGACGTGACTCGCTAAAGCACAATCATGCCTCTCGTGGAAGCAAAACCATGACTCGCGAAAGAAAACAACAGAAAACGCATTTTTTTGTTTCCGAGAGGCACAGCCATGACTCTCACGAAAGCACACATGTGCCTCTCGCGGAAGCAAAACCGTGACTCTCGCAAAAGGAAAAAAACACAAAACATATTTTTTTTTTGTTTCCAAGAGGCACGGCCCTGACTCTCGCGAAAGCAAAACCTTGCCTCTCGCGGAAGCAAAACCGTGACTCTCTCGAAAAGAAAAAGAAAAAAAGAAAACACGTTTTTCGTGCAAAAAAATTGATCGAAAAACTAAGGAAGACTGGTGGAAAACCAGAACGTCAAGAAAAACAGAAAAAAAAACCGTTTAAAAAGCCAAAACACATGCGTAAAAATAAGAAAAACAAAATCCGGACGAAGCGTCTAAAATGCGACACGTGACGAATGGCTGAGAGCGCGCCAAGTGACGTTGATCGTTGGGAGGCTCCCGAATGAGCGCTCGTTAACTAGTTGCTCTCTCCTATTTGGCGCAGTGCACGCCAGAAAACTGGAGGCTCGTGCCCTTTTGGCCCGGCCCATGCATGGGGCGGATGCCACCTGTTTTTTATATATTTCATTTTTTGTTTTCTTTTCATTTTTATTCTCTTTAAAAATAATTCAGGATTACAAAAAAGATCCACATTCCTAAATAATTTTGAATTTTAAAAAATATATTCAAGAAATCATAAAATGTTCATGAATTCAAGACACTACTATAAAGTCCCAATTTATGTTATTAGGTGAAAAATAAGGCAACTGAGTCGAGCAAAAGATATCTTATCATGTTGCAAGTAAATAATTTGTAAAACCATCTCAGAACAATTGCCAAGTATCAAATCTTGTACGTTTAGGATTCTACCAGTTGTTCTAGTTAAGTAGTTATTGTATTAAGAGCAAGTCTAAATGTTTTCGATTCCACCCCACTGGCAAGTCTAAACGTTTTGCGAGCGAGCAACGACGGCAGCCGGAGCGAGGGAGCCCACGGCACCGTAACTGGCTGGCGACGGATCCGCCGCCGCCTCCTGCATCCTTCTGTCGCCGGATCCATCGACGGGGTCGTGATCCCCACCTCCCGCTTCCCTCCGTTGCCGGATCCATCGACAGGGACGTGATCCCCGCCTCCTGCATCCTTCCATCGCCGGATCCATCGACGGGGTCGTGATCCCCGCCTCCTGCCTCCCTCCGCCGCAGGATCCATCGACAGGGTCGTGATCCCCGCCTCATGCCTCCCTTCGTCGCCGGATCCAACGACGGGGCTGTCATTCCCGCCTCCTGCCTCCCTTCGTCGTCGGGGCTCCTTCTCCGGGGCAGTGATCCCCGCAAGGTGCTGCCTCCCCGGACCTCTTCGCCAAACGTCCACCACAAGCAGGAGCTGCATCAATGGCGCCGCCTCCCAAGAACATGCCAGTACGCCGCCCACGAGAGGTAGAAGAAGAAGTCAGTCCACTGGAGGTAATGTCTACTTCCCATGTTTGTGTCAGTCCATCAGTTCATCAGTCTTGCTATGAAGAAGAACCCGATAGTACATTGCAAATGCTTGATCAGTTCATTACACCCCTGCCACTTGATGCACAATTTGGATGTCGAGGTTACTGTCAGTACATCTAATATGCTAGCTTCAGTTCAAGCCAAAAAACATAAAGTTATGCATCAGCCTAAGGAGCTACTAGGCTTTATACAAGGTTCAGCTACCACTGCAAGTTGTATGATGTTATTTCTAATAGTACATGTCGTGTAGTTGCGTCAGTTTGAACTAGTGAAAGAATGTTGTTGAAATATACACTTGTTACACAGTAAGTTCAATGATACATAAACTAGGAGTACTTCTAGTGTAGTTGCATAAGTTATAGATGAACAAAAGAGAAGACATGCATCAGTTTTATATATATGCATATTCATACATCTCTGAAGTTCAATGTTCAGTTTACAAGCAGTGCTAAAAAACAGTACATCAGTACATCAGTGTTGAACATGTACATTCATCAGCTCGACTGGAAACAAAACCAGGTACAAAATAGAGAACAAAGTTTAAATAACGGCCAACGATGCAAGTTCAACTTGTACATTGCCTTAAGTGCATGACATGTTACCCATAGCATGTATACGAGAAAAATGCAGAAAAGATTAATCCCAAAAATGTTGAACGTCATTGCAGAAGCATGCAAGGCGGCACACGCAGCGAGTGTTTGATGAGCCAAGCAGATATGGGGCACCACCTGGTTGGGTAACACCAGAAATACCACCTGGATACTTCAACAATAACGGCAGATTTCAAGATACACCGGAATCATCAGAAGCACGGACAGGTTCTTCTATGGAGCAAACACCAATATCTGGGAATACAAGCTTTGCCGCTGCTGAGTTGCAACAAGGCCAACAATATCACCAACAACAAATGTTTTCCTTCCCTAGCGCATGTAGAAAGCCAAGGATAGGAAGTCATGGTTGGGTTGCAACAAGGCTTTCACCAGTCGCTCCGTCAACATCAATCATCCGTGCAGCAAAAGCGGTTGCGACGGGAAGACCAGGCCAAAGAGAAAGAAATTTTGGCCACTCTAGCAGGTTCAAAAGTACAAGATATGAGCCATATAGACAGGAGCAACCTCACAATGAATCTGAGGGGAGACGGTCGTACAATGAGAGACGGAGATCTTCGTCAACATTGCTCCCTCCTGGCTCGGCCTCGACGGGATGGGGGAGGGGGCGTCCCGACCCCCCCCCCCTTGGCTCGGCCTCGTGCTAACGCGGCAGTGCGCTCGTTTGACAGGCGTGGTGTGG
>NC_041381.1:607384009-607408272 GCF_002162155.2 Triticum dicoccoides | reverse complement strand
TAACGCGGCAGTGCGGTTATTCTGTCCCTCCTCCCCCAGTGACAAAGGGATTGGGCTTTATAATCAAAGTGCAGAGGTATCGGTACGAAGCCAGTTCCGATGTCAACGCACAGTAAGACAACTTTGAGACGCAGCAGTTCAACTACACATACGGCAGCAATTCAAACAACACTGAAAAACACGCAACTTAATTACACAGTTTGACCAGATTACAAGAAATCGCAGGATACAGTCAGCCGCAATACACCACCTCCGCCAACGACAAAATAACATGGGAATCCGGGGTAGAAACAACTCAAAGAGCAAAATTGACAACACAAATCTTTTCATACAATCCTCGTATCTCTCCCCGCCAATTTGAAAGTAAAACAACAGAAAAAGAAGAACAAATTTGCATGGCGGGCGTGGAAAACAACAGAAAAAGAAGAACAAAAGAAGAACATATATATACTAGTACAAATGCCCGTGCGTTGCACCGGGCGAAAAAATGAGCTCAACCTGCTTCATGTGCCATTGTGGACCATCTTTATATCCAATTTCAATAAACACCGATGATAAGGTTAAACATGGAAACTTTCTTACTTTTAATAAAACTTAACTTCTTCATTAAAATTGGAACACTTTTTTTAGAATATTTATGTTTTACGAAATTCGAACATTTCTCAAAAAATAATATTTTTTTGAACATATTTTGTTTTTGTTGTACATTTCTAAATGGAAATATTTTTAGTAAAAATGGAACTTTTTTGGGAATTTTGAATCTTTTTTAAAAAGTGCGAACATATTTTTTTCAAACAAAAATAGTGTGAACATATGTAGAACTGTGAACATTTTAAAACTATATTTACTGTGTTAGGTTTTTTTTTTGCATATAGTTTTTTTAGAGCATTTTTAGGAACTTTTACAAATAGTTGGTTGCTTAGTTGGGAAGAGTATTTTCTCTTTTTTTTCAAGTATTTTGGCTTGCCCAAAACAAAGCACTTCTCAGCAGCCAGACGCTCAGCCTCATCACAATCATACACACTCTACTCCTCCATGACCAATCGATACTCCTCCGTCCGCATCGCCACCTTCTCCTCCTGCAGATTGGTGATCATGGCCATGGCCTGGGCAGCCGCCACCGCCGACGTGATCCTTCTACACGAGCGTCGTGGACTTGTGGTCCAGCTCCACCCGCCACTTTAGCTCATCAACCATGCTAGTCTTCAGCCTCAGTATCAAGCATGTTGCCGTCAAAGACGCCCAAGTAGTTCCGTTGCAGGGAGAGCGCCCTGGTGATTTAGAAATAAGCAGTCATCTATGATACACTGATTAACTGGTTTCATGTTTGTTATCCTACTCCAGTGGCAAAAGTGTTCTCTATTTTTGGTAAGGTGGCATTTGAACTAAAATGGTAGACTTCACAACAAATTGAATGTGACTGGTATTTTATCTATCCCCAAGAACCGCACCTTACAGGAAGAAAATCTCACTAAACCCTAAACATACATTGGTACAGCAACTCAAGGACCATGTCTCTCTCACTTGATAATCCAAAAAACAACTAATTTCAGACTGTCTAAGATTCTTGTTGTCAGACTGTAAAAATCCCCCAACTCAACACAGACCAAGAATTAAAGTACAGAAGGAACACAATTGCTGACAAATTAACCGCAATAGTTCTCGGTTCATCGAAAGAATGACTTTTGTTTCTAAGCTAAGAAGGTTCAGTTAGATTCATCTCCTCAATCAAGAGAATGTGCTCCAGTCAAACAGCTAAGGAAATGATGACCAGATAATTGGATAAGATTTAGAAATCCAGGCAACGGCGCATTCAGGCCAGATTTAGTAAATTGATGAATGATAGTACACTTTCTTTAATTTGCACCATCCAACACTAAACGAAACAAATCAAATAGATCTAAAATTGGGTTGTGACTTGTGATCATCAATCAATAGGAGCAGAGTATGGTGCAGATCTACCAATGTATTTAGCTGCCACCGGAAACACAATTGTTCATAATGATTTACCACAAACTTGAACAACCAAAAGCAGAGACCCTGATTCAATTTGTTTGGATGTGCTCAAAAGCAGGGTTGCTGCCCCGTAATAATCCAAAAACACTAAAGTCTAAACCCCTGAATCATTGGACTACTTGTGAAAAAATTAACCAAGGAGCCCTTCATTCAGATTCAGGGTTTAATTAACTGATTAGTTAAGATCAAGTGTCAACTGGTTCACCAATTCTGTTATTCCCGGGAATGTTGATCCAGTGAGGCTATTCTGGCTTGCATCAAGGTGCTAGATCTTAGAATGGTTACCAAAAGCTGCCGGTATCGACCTGTTTCATGTGTTCATGTGATGGTCCAGGATCTGCTCGACTCGTTGACCCTACTTGTTCACAGCCAACGAAACCTCAGATACATGTCTAAAGCCCATTAGGGCTAACAGCCATCACACATGTCATGTTCACCTGTTCAGAGGAAATGGAAGTTTGCTCCACCAAGTAAACAACCTTGACAAAAGATAAAGTTACCAGAAGTCCTTTCATAATCATTTTGCACAAACATACACCACCTATATTGGAGAACAAAGTTGACCTGCAACCAACAAAATGCTCAGATTACTTCATAAAGACATATCAATTTTTACTATGAACGGAACCTTCAAGGCAAGACTACTGCAGAACCTACCACTAAGTCGAACTATATATTTTTTTACGATTGCTAGGCATACTCGCGAGTTCACAAATAATAATAATCCAAAAAAGTTGAATCCTTCATTTTTAAAATTTGAGCATTGGCGCATATCCACTGTATGGATTAGTCATATTATCAGGCTCGGTCAGTATATTTTAGTAATTTTGTCACATATGCACTGTTTGTTGAACCAATTCCAATAATAATCAATAGACATGCATATCTTTGGAAAAAAAGGAACACACATGCATACAGTGGAAGTGTCTCAAGGGCCAAACTATTCTGGAAACTATCATAGCAGACATCATCTTTTTCTAAATCTTGACTAAACGGTGATGCACGCACACTTATCTTGGCTTGACCACCTGCACAATCAGATCTTACTACTGGACATTGGTATTGTCTGATGCTTCCCATCGAACATCAGGCAATTTGAGATTTACCATTGCCCTAGGGACTTGACATCCCAGCTATCTTGCTCTGGCAGCTTAGTGGTACCTGACCAAAATGCTTGGTGCATGTTCTGGAAGTTGTTCCAAATCTGTGCAGCTCCCTAGGCAAACTCATAGAAGGTTGAACAATGTTTTGTTAATCAGTTGCAGCATCTGTACACTTAAAAAAATGCATAAAACAAAATCTACCTCCTTAGGTGCATCCTTTATGATTCTTGGCAGTTAGGTGAACATAAAGATAATAGGAAACATAAGAAACTGGCTTTTAAAACTTGCATTGCAGTATGCAAGAAATTGATGATACTGTCCCCAAGTGGTCTAGGATAACCCGGTGATCAAAAATACACTAACTGATTATGTAGAGAATTATAGATTCGCCAAATTCTTAAATTAGTATTTTAATCAAACAACGTCTGTTAATTGGAACTATTTACTATTGTTATCGTTCGTAAGTCTATTCAGTTACAGAAGGTTCTCAATCGGATTAGCCATCCCTCTTTCATTCAATTAGGTTCAGCAAATTCCTTTTATTACCTTGACAATGCCCACTGCTGGACAGAGTTAATATTTTTGGCAAGAAATCTCTGTTATAAATGGTCCAAATTTATCTATATGTATTATGTATGCCCCCAACAATAGAAAAAATGATTTTGGTCCTCTTCCTCTCTAGCAAACCTTCGCCAGTGACAGGGATATGCCAAATTGCCAATGACCTTTCTCTGATTTCTGAGTTTTAGAGGTAGAGGGTGGAACAATTAGAAAGTCAACAAAGGGCTAGATGAATCTGATTGAAGAACTAAAAGCAACAGAATATCTTGCTGTGCATAAATCATCAATTATATGTCCAATTAGTACTGTCCAGTTAAAGGTCGAAGCTAGAATCATAGATCTTACAACTGTACTTCCGAAAAGAACCATTCAACATCAGACTTTTATCATTGCTAAACTTCAGTATCTCATATCATACAGTGATAATCCTCCTAGATTAAGATTATACCAAATCAGTGAACGAATAAAATAACTACAATTTGGAGCTTCAAGTAAAGCAAACAGTTAACTTAATTCTCTAGTCGACGGGCTATGTTGTTACCTGAAGAATCATCCTCCCCCTGCTGTTAGTTCAGCACCTTGGCCCCTCGTTCTTGGAGCAGCATCCGATACCAAATCTCCAACCTGGTAGCCAATTCTGGTCAACAAATAGTAGCATAGGATACTTATACAACTAAGTTAAAGTCAGACAAGAAGAGCATTGTCTAGATGTATCTCTTTGGGTTTAAAACTGTGAATTTCAGAGATGCGCTTCTCTGAAAGCATAAAGATGCCATATCAGACTCAACACTTGGCTCAACAAATCATACAGTTCGGTGCAAGTATTTGTACTGCTCTCATGTGCAAATCCAAGTGAGAGTGCTATATTGGCAACCCATATCTGAGTTGAAAACGGGGAAACAGAAGTGTGATTTTAGAGGTGAATACCTTATCCTCCAGCTCATGGTCAGATGCGTGTTAGGCGGCAGCATCCTGCTCGGAGGTTGTGGCTCCTCTTCCACCTCCCTCTGCGGCCCGTTGCTAGATGGAAAAGGGAGTGCAGCATCCGTCGTGCGACAGATCGATTGACCCGACTCCCGCCTCTTCCTCGATCTCTTTACTGCGTGGCCAGCAAGACGGCGACGTGCAAGAGAGAAGGAGTTGGGGAAGAAAGAAAGGAGATACAGAGGAGGCATGCGGTGCCCGAGCGTAGCGCCGCCTCCCTGCTATGGCCATCGCCCCCTGCAAGCTTGCGCCGCTGTGGTCCGTGCCCCGGCCGACTCTCCATTTTCTCCTCCTTCATCTCCCCGTGCGCCTCCTGCCTCGCTGCCGCCGCCTGATGCGGCACCCGAGCACAGCGGCTCCTCGACGCCTCGCTGCTGCATCCTCGGAGCGCAGCGCCGCCTCCCCGCCTCGATGTCGCCGCCTAATGCGGCGCTCGAGGGCATCGCCGCCTCGACGCCTCTCTGTTGCATCCCTGGAGCGCAACGCCGCCTCCCCACCTCGCTTCCGCCGCCTGATGCGGCGCCCGAGCGCCGTCTCCCGCGAGCCCACCACCGCCCCGCTGTGCTGGAAAAGGGATAAGATAGAAGACAGGGTCGCGGCTGAATTCTTGGAAACGTAGGGCTTTTTTCTATAAAAATGAATCGTTTTTTCAGATCCACTTACATAGGGACGGCGGGTTGAATTCTTAGAAAACAGGGGGACTTTTGTGCAAAATGGCCGACGACGTACGACCAGAAACGATCGCTGGTTTATTAGTAGGTAAAGATAAAGATAAAGATAAAGATATATCCTAAAAGTGGACAAACGGTTCATTACAGGTCCTAAAGAACATTGTCAGCAATAGTAGCACAATAGTACCGCTTATTTCACAGAACACCTGAACAATATCCATACGTGCACTACTCCTACACAAAGAGATATATAAGGAAGCAAAACTTCGTGGCATGGCGGCGTGGCACATGTTTCTCAGCAGGATAGAAGTAGCTACTGTACACAGTAACAGACCAACGCATTACTATATCTCGCCGTTGGACGAAGTCGATGCAGATTGGTCAAAGGCTTTTGCCACATTGTGGTTGGCGACAGACGGCAGCGGCGGCTTGTTGGCCAGCCTATCGGCTTCCCTGGCCTCATCGATGTCCTTCTGGCTCAGGAAGCTTGGCTGGTTGGTCGACGACAGCAGCCTCGCCCACATCCGGTCAGTGATCTTCACCTTGTTCCGTGTGGACGTCACCCTCTGCAATCAAAATGACATTTTTTTTCGTGTTATGCTAAAATCGTGTTTAACATGAGAACAGATGATGTGGTAGAGCGCTTCTAAATGGTCTAAATTATGTTTGCTAAAATATCTTTACCATGCCCTTCAGGTGGCAAATGTCAGCCCTTGCAGGAACTGAGAAAAATAGGAACATAGGGTGCAACTGAACTACCCATTAATCCCTCTGTTTCTAAATATAAGTCTTTTAGAGATTTCAATGTGGACTACGTGCGGATGTATATAGACATATTTTAGAGTGTGGATTCACTCATTCTGCTCTGTATGCAATCCATAGTGAAATCTCTAAAAAGACATATATTTAGGGAGGGAGTAGAAGCTATATATGCATATTAAGTAAGCACGATTTTTCCTACTCTAATGCACAAGATCACTTCAAGGTACTCACATAGAAAGGTATATAGGCATGTCTGCCATTGACCATCCCAACAGTGAAGCTGTAACCCGCCATTGCGCCATGGATGGCACTGTGAGCCAGCAGTGTGCAGTAGACATTGTCTGCTGCATTACTCGGAATAGCTCGGATCATGTAGGTAGGATCTGCAGAATGTAGATAAGACTATTGTTAACCTAGTGCTACACAGATCAACAAGTTGTTTTAGAACATTGTCCTCTGTGAAGTAGACACAATTAGTCAATATGTTACCAATGTATTTGATCGTCATCTCCATCTTTTTGCTCTTGAAGTGATCCTACAGTGTATTAATGAGATGAGTAAGTAAACCGAGTACACCCTAAAATATCCATGCAACAGGTAAGGCAACACAATTTCTAGTAAATAGCAATAATAATTAAGTCATGGAGAATGGAATCAAGTCCAGTGGCAAGAAAATGCCGGTATATACCTTAATCTTGTGAGTCAGCCAGAGACCAATATCAAGAAGCAGCTTATTTCCAGATGCATCTTGCTGATCTGAAGCGGGTATGCTTTTGGCAATAATATCCTGGCCTGCTCCCTCAGCAACAACAATAACCATGTGTTTGTTCTCTTTCAGCCTCCTCTCTACATATTGAAGCAACCCCCCTTCCCCATCCATATAAAACGGAGACTCTGGAATCAAGCAGCAATCCTGTGGAAATCAGACATCCAAAGAAAAAATAAGTAACTCTTACATGGAGGTTAAATAATGACAGAAAGCAAGAATTCTAATACTAATGTTTGAGAAATGGGTAGGAATCAAATCAATTATGCAGGAATAAGAAGGAATGAACTAAAACAAAATATAGAATGCAACATCATGCACAGTTATAGAAGGCATCAACTTACCACATCCCGGCTTGCAAGAGTAGCATACATCGCAATGAACCCTGAATTAGAGGAAAAGGAATTTAATGATAAGAGAATGTAAGAGTTAGCAAAGTTGTTGTGGCTGAAATAAAGAAAAATCTAGCACCCTTTTTTTCTGTATGCAGATTGCAAATACAATTAATAAGATGTTGAATTGTTTAATTAAAACTATATATCAAAAAACTTATCAAATAGTTTTCCTTCTATTTGTATAAATCTGACATTTGCTTTCAGCAAACGTATAAGAAAATAGCACGCACAAGATGGCAAGTGACTATGGAGAATATGTCAGAAAACTAACCACTATAACGACCCATCAGTTTTACCAAGCCTATTCCATTCTCAGCACTGCAAGCTTCCACATGAGCTGAATTAATGGCACGTTGAGCCTCTTCGACGGCCGAATCAAAACCAAAGGACTTGTCAATAATCTAATAATCAAAAGACGCAAGCAATCAGTAATGAGTCATATCCCCCTATTTGTGGGCATGTTAACTGATTTTGAGAAAACGGTTCTGCACAAGAAAATAAAGTAATAAACATATTGTAAACAATTACCGCTATGTCATTGTCTATTGTCTTGGGAATCCCTGCCACGGCAACTTTTAGGCCACGCTTCCGGATTTCCTGATTGTATTAATAAGGAATGAGCATTATAGAGTATCTTAGAGAAATGGACTTTTTAGGTATTACTATCTCTGTCATTAATGTATTCATGTAGTCATGTAAAGGATGTTGTTCTGAGGGTCTGGGTAAACACACTTGCAATGAAAAGGTGGCCTATATGACTTAATATTTGTACATTATAAATTAATTACCTTGTAGATCTCATATGCTCCCTTCTGAGTTCCATCTCCTCCAATGATATACACCTAAACAAAATATCCGAGAGTATGAGTTCATGTCCAGCCACAGTGGTGCAATTTGAACAGTAATATTTACCTGATTAATTCCCCGATCCTGAATGTTGTCAACAATTTTTTTTGTATCATGACCCCCTCGTGATGTTCCAAGGACTGTACCACCCCTTTTGTGGATGTCATTGACTGTCTTTGGTGTAATAGCAACATAATTGCTAGAATAGAAGCCCTTGTATCCATTCTATAATTGGGTAAGAAAGAGATTTAAGAGACCGCAGGTGCCGAGTCATAACCAAAAGTAAACATATGCAAAGTTTAACCATGGCAATACTCATAACATGCCAATAACTGCTCTAACATGATTATATAATTTTCACGCCTACATTAAACTGGAAAAAAAAATCTGACAAGAATATTTCACAGAAATTAAATAAAAATCACAGCAGGTCATTCATCTTATAGTTATTTCAGTATAATATAACAGATTCCAGTCAAGAAGTAGATGCATTGCAATCTGAAATATTTGATAAGATCTGACCATAATATAGAGATCTTAAGGTACCTGGTGAGTCCTTTTAACAAAAGATAAATTTAGATAGACATTTACAAAAATGCGAGAGTAACATCTACAAGCATCTATGGGAGGGACAAGTCCTATGGTTTTGTTGACATTGTAAGTTTAGAACAGGGCACAGACTCCATAGATTGTTTGTATATTTTGGTCATTATATTGGTTTGTCTCTTTTGACTGAAGGCACAGACAAAGATACAAGTATGTACATGCCCATTTAGACTAGGGCAGTATGGCACAAACCTGTATTCCAAAGATGTTGTTGACATTGTACATGTGCGCCAAGCCACACACCAGCTCCCTGATAACAGTGTTGAGCCCAGGGCAAAGGCCTCCACAACTTACAATGCATGCTTTCACTTCGTCTGACTCAAAATTAACCTAACAAGATTGAAGTACAAATATTTCTGTCAGACAAGACGCAAGTGATGCAGTCAATAACCAAACGAGGTGCAGGTGATCATACCCTCTGACGGGGTCCAGCACGACGGAAGTGAACCCCCCGGCGGCTATTCTTTTGAACAACAACCTGTAATAGCAAATACAGCTACTTGTAAATCCACCATCGACCACAACATCAGATTGAAAACATTGAGTGACACTCTGCATACCTTTTGTGGTACGGTGTCATCTTCATTGACAAAATACTGCCTGATACCGATAAGAAGAGAAGTTCCAGTGTCACATATACAGCATGCATACTCAGAGACTTACCAAAGAGCGGAAGATGAAAGGAACGATATGTATGTAGGACAAGGCTTACTTGACAGTTGAATATGCTGGGTGGTCTTGTAATGGGTTCGGGTAAGTCTGCAAAAGGAATAAAACAGCAAACCATAAGCTCAATTATCATGGATCATGGTTTCACCTTTCAAACAAATTAAATTCACCGCGGTTGGGCACATATGAAAGACCGCCTTCTACAAATTCTCATAAATTGGGTCGCAAATTTAACCGGACATGGCAGGGAGAAGCAACCAGACAATGCATACTGACAGATTGCTACTTCTCCGGTATCGATGTCGTCATACTGACAGATTGCAACCATACTACCCAAATCAAATCTCCCAATCCCAAAAGCAGAGCCAACGACAGTAGCTTATGGAACTATGAATCCACAGAATAGCCACAGCTTTGCTAGTACTCCCTCCGTTCCTAAATATTTGTCTTTCTAGTGATTTCAAATGGACTATCACATACGGATGTATATAGACATATTTAGAGTGTAGATTCACTCATTTTGCTCCGTATGTAGTCACTTGTTGAAACCTCCAGAAAGACAAATATTTAGGAACGGAGGGAGTATTCATCAGAGCTGCCCTCTATCTGTGAATCGTGACCGACCAATCAGCCACACTGCAGGCTCTCAAGTCTGAGTTTGATTTCGACAGCACAGTGCCTAAAAACGGATCTGCATAGCAGAGATCCCAAATCGAGCAACCCACGCAAACATCGGGGCCAGGCTTGCCCCCAAAAAACGGGTAATCCCCCGGCCTGGACGATTTCGCTGCTCACGCGGTCAGCCCCACTGGCAGTCGCTTGGCTAAAGCTGCACCACACAGAACCCATCACGAACCTAAAGCAAACCAGGAGCCGCGGTCGAGCGGAGGGGTAGAGAGGGAGGGGAGAGGGGGCAGGGACTCACGGGGACGTCGGGGAGGTAGTCTGCGAGGTGGGGGACGTCGTCGAGGACGTATCCGAAGTCGCCCTCGGAGATCTTGACGTATGCGGCGTCGGTGAGGCTGGCGTGGGAGGCGTTGCGGAGGGCGCGGAGGTTGGGGTAGGAGTCGCGGGAGATCCGCACGCACATGGCGGAGAAGGGCAGCGCCGCCTTGGCGTCGTTGCCCCCGGCCTGCTGCTGCTGCCCGTCGCCCCCGCTCCCGCCGCCGTCGTTCTCCTCGTCCTCCCTCCGCTGCTGCTCGTCGTCGTCGTCCGGCGGCAGGATGATGTGGGACGCCATGGCTGGGAGGAGAATCGGAACCGGGGCAGGAATCGGGGGGGTTTTGGCTTTGCTGCCGCGCTGTCGCGAGCCGACGAGTTTTAATAATGACTGGCCGAATGCTTCTTTCTTGCTCGAGAGGGGGAGGGAAGAGATGCCGGGTATAGGGGAGGGAGGCGTCTGCAGTCGGCAGTCGGCAGCGGGGCGGGGAACAATCTCGGGGCGCGTGTGGAGAGTGGGGGACCCCGGAAAGCGGAGATGCGATGCGGCGAGCGGTTTGGTCCGGCGGTTTCGGCCTGCGGTGCTGCGGTATGGTGAACACGGTTTTATTTTACCACGAGGCGACGCCGATGATGACTCGTGGTTGCGTCCGGATCGGCAGCACTTGGAGACGGACTTGTCAATCAGGTGAAACCAGATCTACTCCTCGAATCTGTGTGCGGCACGACTGAAAATTAGTTACTCTACCACGTGCGGTTATTGGCCGGTTTGAGACCAAGGGCAAGGGGACGCCGCCATTGCATAGGCTAGCTGGTCACTGGAACCAAATTCTTGGCCGGTTTGAGACCATTCCGTGGCCCCGGTGGCGTCGTCGCCGGTTAGACCGAGGCTCGCCTGAGTGACGGCGTCGCCCCCGGACAAACAACACACAAGCACGTACACGTACAGAAACCAGTCCGCACGTAGAGTCACGCCGTCTACATGACAGGTAGCGCGAGTCAATTCAATTCAGGGCGTCGCCGTCGCATACCTTGCCTTGCGCCGCAGGAAAGGAATCCCAACCGAACAAATCACTGCAAACGCTAGTGGGGAGAATATCACATGATACCAACGGACATACCAACACTTATATGCTCCCATGATATCAATTTGAAAAATTCAAATTTAATCGTGTCAAAAAAATTTGAAAAGAATCATGGATGTTCTTACCATATGTGTCTACAAGCCCTCAAAAAATCAGATCCAAATTAAAATTCTGCAATGAGAAACGAAAAAGACAAATTCAGCATGAATAGTGTCAATAAAGACAAAACATGAATAGTGTAAAAAAAATACACTATTCACAACAGATTTATCCTTTTTGTTTCTCAATGTGTACATCGAATTTGGATCTGATTTTTTAGGGCTTGTAGACATATATGTTGAGAACATCTATGATTTTTTTCAGAAATTTCTTGACACGTTTAAATTTGATTTTTTCAAATTGGTATCATGGGAGCATACGAGTGTCGTATCATGTGATATTATCCCGACGCGCATGCCCCGGCCGCACACATACGTCATCGCGGCAGGCTAGTAGATACTAACAAAATCTTCTTCAGAGCTCGTCCCCATCTTGTCTTCTAAAACTAACCAAAGCTGTTCCTCCGGCAAGAAATCCCAAGTGGAGTTGAAATCGGTAGTATACTGTATTATGGTATGTTACTACGAAACACCAGAAGGGTCATGCCAAGCAGAGTGATACATGGTTATTGATCTCTGTAACAACTAGTCAACAAAAATATGGCGTAGCTGATTTTATTCCAACCGAGGGCTGGTGCAGGGCTAAGGCTTGAAACTTAGGGACGAACCACAGAGATCCGTCCAGGTGCCGACCGATGAACCATCACTTGGAGAGGAACTTCCGGCTGACGGACTCGTAGCTCGGGACGTGGATAACTGCAAAAAGAGCATTCAGGTAAGTCGGAGCAGCTTGCGGAGGACATTGCAGCCGTTATTCAACTTCTAATATGGAACATACCATCACCCCATGATGCCAATGTAAGCGGTGAAGAGATTATCTTCTGTGCAACTGTAGAGATGTCGTTAAGGGTGGTCGCCTCAACAGCTCTCACGAAGTACTCAACGGGCTTCCTGTAATTTTGACGATGCACAATGAATGGTCAAAAGACGAACAATGGTTCTGCAGAAATGCTGTAACAAAACCGACACCGCTGCAGGCATCATCACGTCATAAGGTCGCTGGATTCTTTCTAATGTTGTGTGCTTTAACTGTTTTAGGCAGCACTGAATGGTCAATTGGCACCTACAAGAAAACTATGGCTATACAGACTTGTTTGGCAAGCAAAGTACTCCTACTTGACATAATAAAAAACTACTCCCTCCGTCCCATAATGTAAGACGTTTTTTTGGCACTACACTAGTGCCAAAAAACGTCTTACATTATGGGACGGAGGGAGTATCTACTAGAACCACAGTGATACTAAAAAAATCAATATGATCTTTCATAGTTCATCACATCGTCATTGGAAACTACAAGCCTGGCAGAATATAGCTGGCACGGAGGTGACAAGGACATAACTCTAGTCACAGCTTGGTTGAAAGCAAAGAAAAAGATAAGAGGAAAAAAAAAATCTCTTAAGGGGGTCTAGATGGACCATTTAAAGTAGTCGGTGAAAACAATTTAGTTTTTGTTTACACTGTTCAACAAGACACACATTGCATACATATGATATGGAAAATATGATATTTATTTCGTAATACAGGGATTTGTGGAAAATGTACTACGATACTCTTATACACGTACCTTTGCCCATAAGTCAGAACCTGTCTTCCAATATCTTCAGATGCCACAATCTGTATGAAAGGAAAAGTAGTGTGGAGAGCATTTTAGAAAAAGCAAGTCATAAAATTGGGATTTGATCAGGAGAACCAACAGCGTACTCTTGATTCCAAGTTCATCAGAACTGCAGCCTTGGTAGCCTCTTTAGCACGATCAAGCTGTTCTTGAGTAACTATATGAGGTAAAAGACGGGGGACAAAAAGAATGTAACTTAGTCAATCTAATCTGGAAACAGATGGTCTTGAGATGAAAAACAAAAAGGAACCTTTTCCAGGGGTTGCAACTTCAAGGAGTTCCCCTGCTGCCAAATCCACCGCCCTTGATGCAAAATCTGGGCTCTGTTAGAATGATAACATGAGATGTCAAAGCCAAGGGGAGCATATAAGAAGAGTACAATAACTGTAGAAGCTTGAGTAGACTATGTAAGTGACAGAAGCTATGCCTAGACTGTGATATCAAGCGACATCACAGGAAAAAATTAGCAAGTAAAACCAAGCTATAAATTACTGTATATGTGTACACAAATACTATATACATGTAATTATTTGAGCTTTTGACATCATTAGGTTCAACTGCTAGCACCGCCACTGGACTATGTTCAGCCTTTGACTCGTATTTCAAGTTCAGGACGGAGAGGATTTAAAATAATGGACTGGGACCGGGTAACTGACTGAACTAGACAGCATTAAGCACCAGGTCGCCTAGAAAATCTTAGACCACGAAGCATGGGTAGTAATTATAATCTAACAAAATACTACATCACTGTTTCCCATAGTGACTTGTTACACCATATAGGACATAATTTTGTTCTTAAATCGATAAATGTATGCCTATCTTTCCTAAATTCTCGGTACTCATGTTTAATAATACTTTGTTGTATTAAGCATAGTTTACCTAGCCTGCAAATAAAAATGTGCTGATTGGACAAATTTCGTAATTATAAAACACTCATCTTGTGCCATCAGGTAATATACATGCACAAATAAAACAACTCTTCAGAAAAGGGAAAGAGAGTATCTGAGTTGCATATGAAAATTATATTGAAACACACACAAAAATCTGAACTGGTACTATCAATTATCAACAAGAACTTCTTGATTTTGTTTATTGCATTAATATAGAAGGATAACCACATTAGAAGTCATGCTCTATGAGAGGCTTACAGTGGCTGCATGAATTCCGAAAAGACCTGAATCATTGTAGATACTGTTGAAAGCAGAGAATGACTCAATCTGGTCATACTTGTTCAAGACACGGAGATCTGTAGGTAGAGTATAGCTCATGTTAGGTCACTTACAGAAGTATGCATGTGTATGGTAATGAGATAAGTACGAAAACATTGATTTAAACGGCAGCATACACAATCGAGAATGCATTCCCTTCCCAGGGCCACCAACAGAGAAAGACCCCCCTCCTCCCATGAGCATCTACAAACAGATTGATTTATCTTAGCTTTCAGCAGCAATTATATGAAAAATAGGTTTGCGCATTAGATAATATATACTCCCTCCTTCCATCTATATAGGGCCTAATGCATTTTTTAAGACCGCCTTTGACTATTGACAAGATTAATAATACATGACATGCATAATGTGAAAATTACATCATTGAAAGCTCCTTTCACATACAAATTTGACGATGTGCTTTGTGTAAGTTGCATGTCATATATTATTGCTCTAATATTTGGTCAAAGTTAGTCTCGAAAAACGCATTAGGCCTTATATAGATGGAAGGAGGGAGTAAAGCAAACCCAACAAGCCAAAAAAACAACATAAGTTAGCCCTAAATAATTACATCACTTTAACATTAGTTACGCACCTGAAGCACAGTCACAATCATTGCAGTTTTCTCTTGGCGCCAGCCACCTGGCACCTCAAAAGCAAGTGCAATGTGTGTATTCTGATCACAGGAAATTCAACTTTAAGCATAAGAAAAGTAACAGTGCATACATCCTCAAGAATAATGCTGCAAATCAGCCAACAACTCACTGGAGAATCTGCTTGGCAACGATAGTCCCCTCCCACATACACCGATTTTGGCTCTTCATGACGTTTCACACCAGGAAGGTCTGAGAGCATTGGTTCCGCAATCGAAACCAACTCATCATGTTCAAGTCCTGATGCTGCAAGAACCATCCTGGGAGCAGTGTAATTTTCCTACATTTATTTAACAAGTAAAATTGTCAAAGGGGGTAATTTCTCACTCAAAAGCATGGAAAACAAATCGCTGAATCTTACATGGATGAATTCCTCCAGGGTACTAATATCCAATCTGTTTATAGCAGATTCTGTAGCCATCAAAGGTTTCGCCAGTGCCCCAGAATACCCAGCCGAATGAAGTGCCTCCAAAAGTAGACCTTGTGGATTACTAGACACTTCAGATATTTCAGACTTTATCTTCTGGAGCTGTACAAGAAGAAATACAGATCATGGTAAGTAAAAGGCAGGAAAAATATTTGTAAGTTTTAATCAAAATGACCAAGTACCTGCTCTTTGACCTCCCACTCTAAGAATGCTGGATTCCTCACACTGTCAACGAGAACTTCAACCATCTCTGGTGCATAACTCTTCAGTGCGTCATAGGTATAGCTCATTTGTTCACGAGAAGCAGATGCAGAGACATTTCCGCCGATGGCTTCTACCTCACGAACTAGCCGCAAGTGACTCCGATTTGTTGTGCTCCTGAAGGCCATTCTCTCCAATAGATGCGATGCTCCAGATGAAGCAGGTGTTTCATAAATAGAACCACAGTCAATGTACAAACCCACTGATGCAGCCGCGCCCTGAAATAAGTCCTTAGGAAAAATACTGGCATGGACAGAACGAAAATACTGTGACATCAATGAGGATCAAGCAATACCGGTGATGTCTCTGATGCAATCTTGATGCCATTTGGAAGAGTAGTGATTTTTGTCTTGGATTGCTCAACAAAATCTGGTAGGGGTGGAGGAATGGTAATGCCTGGGAGCGGAACATCAAGAGGGGGTAGTTGGCTTGAGCCTCCGCCAAGAAGCCAGCTAAACAGACCACCTGAAGACTGCTTCACTACACTTGTGCTAGCAAATCTACTAGCACCATGATTCTGAAAATCAGGAAAAAAAGAGGTGTCCTCAGCAGGTAGAATATGTCAATAATAATTAATATAGAGTAAAACAACTCAAAGAATGGGCAAACTTAGATGACAAGTACTACAATGAATATGGCAACGGCCAAGGCTGAATTTCATCCCGAGTACATTTATAATATTGGGAAGAAAATAACTATTATAGTTAAGTAAGGTTCAGAGAAAAGGACACTGATAACAGCTGCAGTTCCAGATATTTGATCCTCTACACTAAGAAACCAGAGGGATGCACCGTTGCCAGTTCCTCTCCCTCTTCTCTGGTATTTCTCATAGGTGTTAAGTGGATGAAGTCCCCACTGATTTCCCAAACGCCCCGTTTGGATGTAGATATTGGGTGCTAGAATTCGGCTTTGGCATTGGCCTGGCCCGAATGCAGCTGTTTGGGTGGCCTGGGCATTCGGGTAAGGTATTCGCCCACGACATCGTAACCTGCTCCCCAACACTAGACCGGCCCGTTCCGAATACTTTGCCCCAGCCCTCTGTATTCGATGCATTCCTCACCCTTCGCTCTCCCTCACGAGAAAATAAAGAAAGAAAAGACCCGGAGGATGTGGGAGACCGAGGAGACGCACAGGGCGGCGATCCTCCGGCTGCGGCGCGCTCTCCGGCGACCCTCCAGCCATCCCCGGCATCGACTTGACCAGAACCCTCCACCTCACCCCGTAAATCATCCAGCCCCTTCCTTCCCTGATTGCCCCTCTCTCCAGACGTATTGCTCCAGCTGTGGTCAGCCATGGCCATGGCATAGTGTGCCGGTCGACCACAGCTGTGAGTTCCCCGTGACTGGGCCTCCTAGAGGCATGGTGGTTGTGCTGCTGGAGGGAGATAGGACGACGGGATGTAGGAGACCTGAGGGATGGAAATCACGGGGAAGAAGACAACAGATGAAGAGGGGAGCTAGGGGGAACGAGGAAGAAGAGGGCTCGGGGCCTCTTCGCGGTGCAGCCGCCGCTCATTTTAGCGCCGCCGCCGGTCCACTGGGAGCTGCTGCATGATCTCGCCTGACTCCGCCGCCACTACAGGACTTCTCTAGGCGCCACAGGCCACCAAACACAATTCAACGCTTTTTACATCCAAACACAAAATTGGAATTGGTAGCCCGTTTGATTCCAACCACCAATGTTTTGTACAGCCAAACAACAAAATTGGCATTGATACTCAATACCAATGTCCTTGGATATTTGGCATTGGAGCCAATACAATGCCAAGCCCTTCAATGTCTACATCCAAACATAGTGAAAGTGCTTTTAGGTTTCTCAATGGTCGTCTGGTTTTCCTTCCTGATCATATTTTCTAGTTATTTTTAATCTCTAGTGAATTCTTCAGGAACTGTTCTTTTACCACAATGAGTTTTGTAACTTTTGTTGGTCCGATTTACAGGAGACAGAACGACCATTAAAACACCTAGATCTGATACCATGTTAAGCTTCATGCACTAGCCAACGCAACCAAAAGTCAAAACTTTTGGAAAGGGCTAGGCAATCCACATATACGCTTCAACACCCCACCCCCCCTCACGTGTGACGCGGGAAATCAACACGTGGATAGACTCAGAGGTATGGCTCAAGAGGCCTATACATGGACACAAAGGGGGCAGTAACAATTTTTAGATAAATTGCGAAAGCCAAGACTTGAACTCAAGACCTTAGGCTTGATACCATGTTAAGCTTCAAGCACTAGCCAACACAACCAAAAGTCCGAACTGATGGAAAGGGCTAGGCAATCCACATATATACTTCAACAAAACCGATACCAGACTGAGTGGTTACAAGATGCAAATAAGGGCATGTTTGGTTCAAGGCTAACTTAGACACACATAAGCTTAGGCAATGTGTGGCTCCCTAATCTTAGGTGACGTGTGGCTTACCACGGAAGTATAGCTAACAAACTTGGAGCCATAAGTGTGGCAAAAGTAGACAAAAGATTGTGTTTATGGCACATAGGTAGTAAAGTGTGGCAAGCCACCACCGTGGCAAAAACCGAACACGCACCTAAAAAATTGTACCGTGCCTAAGGTTAGGCATGCCAAGTTGTGGCTGGGAACAAAACAACCCTTAAATCACCAACGGTTTACTTTTGACGAACAATGCCACTAATGAGGCTAAGTCCTACACATCAATAGGGATCATCGATGATGCACTTCCATTGCCGTTGATCACAATGAAGCCACTGTTGCAGGGTATGTAATCAATGGTGAGGAAGAAAGAGAAATCCAGCACATTCATCGACTCATGTGACACTGACAGCATACCATTAGTTGACCGCCCATCTTACTCTTACATGTCACCAAGCAATCTATAGACCACATTGAATCCTATACTTTGACATACAACACACAACCGCTGCACGATAATTGAGAGAGAAAAGTCTACAGCAAGCCTAACGAAATCATCAAAATGTATCAGCTCATCCTTTCAGCATTCACAATCGTAGGAGGAGGGTGGACATTTCAGTTCCCAGCACCTGTGCCTACGCTGTTGTGCTTCCAGCATAACAAAACCCGACCCATCTCCACATTTTGCACACAACAATACACAGTACAGACTACACGGCACGGGGATCTCCGTCCATACGCAAAATTACTGTGCCCATCTACTATACGAAATCTGCAATAGCTGTACTGAATCGGCAAATCGGCCCGCTTGAGCAGTCCCGATGTAACCTAAGTCCGCCCACATGGAGCGGATCGAGACACGCAACGGGGCTGCGGGAGGACGGCGGGGGAGGGGAGGGGAGGAGAAGTCGAACCTTGAGAGAGCGAAAATGGCTCCCAGCGGCGCGATACATGGTCGCCTGCGAGCCGAGATCCCGGGGACGCGGGGGGCGGCGAGACGGTGGAGGGGGGAGAGGAGCCGCCGCCGGTGAGGGGTTTGATGCGAGGGCGAGACACTCCGCGGCGCGTGTAAAGGCTAGCGGGCGGCCTGGATCCGCTTCGGGCGCTGCCTTGTGGGCTGCTCCCGGGCCGCAGACGGGCCGGGAGGGTTTTCATTCGGCCCACGGCTTGCGTCCCGCCGAGTGAAAAATCCGGCGCGAAACTCCGTTGCAGATTCCAACGGCTGCGGTTGGTCCCGCTCTCGCGGCGTCACCAAATGTGCGGCGGGTCGACCACACGAGAGCGCCGCGCGTTTGGCGACCAAACCGACTCACCCCCGTACTAAACGCCCGTTTAGAGCAACTCCAGCGCGCACGGTCCGCGCATGCGTTTGGATCGAACCCCAACACGCATGAATTAGCAAAGGAGGGGATTAGCATTGCTACGAATAAAGTGTGGCCTTCCGAGCCACCAGATTCGATCCTGCAGATTGTTGCAGATGAGATTCCGGATTTTGTTTAAGGTTGTTTTATGTTTTGGAACAGGCGAGACTGTTTTCGTGAATTGGGAACTTGTGGACCTTTGTTTCTTTTATTGAATAAATGCTTTACCCCTCAAAAAAAAAACAACACGCCGTCACAAACGGATAAGAGTTTGTTTTTTGTCCGTGCGTGACCCATTTCAGACCCAAATTTAAGTCAGGTTTACGACAGCGCGAATGTGCGTGATGCCCACCTTTGTCCTTCCCTGGCCTGCGAGTCGGTGGCACATCCACCCCCATTTCCCTTCCTTTCACAAAATCCTTCAGCCTGCTCGCATGGCCGACGTGTGAACCCTGTCGCCGCCGCCGGCCTCACCCCCACCGCCGACAAGACTCGTGTCGTCCACAAAAAGCCGCCGCATCCCAAGGAGTTTACGGACGCGCAGCGGGCCATTCAGTCGGCCAAGAGGTCTGGCCGCAGGAAAGTGCATGCCGACAAGCTGGAAGCCGGAAACGCCGCCGCCCTCGCCGCCGCCGCCCAACAGGAGGCCACCATCGCAGACAACAATGCACTCATCACTGCAGCCACGCAGCAGACCCTCCTCATACTAGGGGTCGACAACGACCCCGGTTAGTATGGGCTCGTCGCTGTCGCCACGGCCGCGACCAGCGTGGGCTCATCGGCAGACCGTCCTCCACTGGCAGAATCGCCACGCACATCCACCATACCACAGACGCCCCGCTTCCATCCCCAACCGCAAGCCTCCCGCTTCTCAACCTCTCCCACAGACTGCTTGCCAGAGTTGAGTGTGGTCGCGTCGGTCATGTCCGCAAGCATGGCCATCGACCTCAACGCCACACCTGTGACTGACGGGTCGTCCACCCGGGGACAAAGGAAATGGCTGCGTGAGATCCCCGTCAGCGACTGTTCTAACGCCCGCAACTTGTCTGAATCAATGTCGGGGCCAATGAATGATGACAGGCAATCGTTTCATCATGGAGAACATCATTTTTGAGGGCGGCGTGGGTGGTGCGGCCTTCGATCCCTGCGAGACCCAAAGCCAAGACGACTGCGGCACCTTCACGGCAGGCTAGGACGGCACAGCCGACACCTTTTGTGCAAGGCCATGATGGCATGGATGGCACCTTCACGCAAGGCCAATATGGCATGGACGGCACGTTCTCGCAAGGCCACGAATTCCTGGGCGAGTACGCCCAAGAAGAAGAAGAGGAAGTGGAAATCGAGGGGAAGCCTTTCTTTGTCGACGAGCTCATAAACCAAGCCAATGCGCAAAGGAAGAAGCGCCAAATCATTCAGACGAAGGCGTGCACAAGGGATGAGGACAAATTCATTTTTGAATGTTGGAAAGATATTGGACAAGATCCCAAGATTGGCGTCGAGCAAAAAGGACCAACCTTCTGGTTGAGAGTTCATGCCCAATTCGATGAACGCAATAAGTTCCCGTCGTACAAGTTTGAGAGCAAGTGTGGTTGGTTGTCCATCTCGAAGAGGTGGGGGCTCATCCAACAAGAGTGCAACAAAATATGTGCAACCCTTGAGAGCATCGATGGTCATTTCCATTTCCATTGTTTGATGATTGCATGTCCATTGCACATATGAATATACATTCATGTATTCATTTGCAGGCATTCCAAGCTTTGGAAGCTTTCGAGACCCAACATGGGAACAAGCCGTTCACCCTTACCCATTGTTGGATGATCATAAAAGATGACAAAGAAGTTCAAGGAGCAATATGCCACCCTCAAGAAGAATGGAGGGCCGTAGGCCATCGAGGACCATGGTGAGGGAGAGAAGCGTCCGCGGACAAAGGCCAACTCCAATAAGAAGAAGCATGATGCGGCGACATTTGCCTTGCAAGAAACTTTGCAAGGCATGATGACCCAAAAGGAAACAAGAGAAGAGAATCGTCGACAAGAGGAGCAAATGAAGGCCTACGTCGAGATACAAAGTAAAAAGCTCGATATGGAGGTGAAAACGCAAGCGAAGAAGCTCGAGATGGATGCGAAAATGTTTCATTGTAAGAGGTGATAGAGAACCGCACAGTGAAAGAAAGAGGTGCACAAATTTTGAGTGCCAACCAAAGCCAATGTTTGGTTGTAATGGATTTATCTTTTTAGGAAAAACCATATCATTTCACATCAATGTTGGGGATATCGTTTATCGGAAACTTATCGGTTGATCCCATGATAAGGGGCAAATCGGCCAATTTATCGGCTTGTCGGCCGATTTATCGCCATATCGACTGATTTATCGAACGATTTATCTTATTGACATTGATAAGCGATGATTCGCCCAATTTATGAGAATATCGGAAGATATCTTGAATTCAGGTAGGACGGATCATCAAATGTACCTCACCAAATGTCCACTGACACGCTAAGGATGTGTCTGCAGACATCTGATTGGGCGAAAGCTATCCAGCCATGTCCCTTAAATTTTCCCTATCTGTCCGACCTTTTCTTTTTTTTATCAAATTATATAGAACAATAGCAATTTGATTATACATTTAAATAGTTGCAAAAAATGCAACTACCGGCAAAAAGCATCGAATGTCCAACAACTTTTTTACATCCGTCAAACCAAAAAGACAAAAAGAACTGTTTCTCCGAACCCAATGCCTTTATTTTTGGCCTCTTTTCCCCTCTCCATTTGTGCAAATCGTGCATACATGATATTACGTAAGTCGTGACAAACTTGGCCACATCGAGATCCAAGTCGTTGTCCTTCACATACGACACATTTTGCTCCTCGCGCGATCGCTCATCTAAAGCTTCCTCTTCTCAGCTCAATTTTCTTCTTTTAGGTTTTCATGAACAAGCTAAACATCTCCATCATATTTTCCTCATTGGTCTCATTATGCTTGGCACATGCCTCATTTCTTGTCATGATGTGCTCGATTTTCTCTGCCATCTTGGTTGCTTTCCCTTCTAACTTCTCCTTCTCCCATTTCCTTCCACTCTACCTAGCCACACGTGTGGTTGGTGCAAGTCCCCCTTTTGCTCCATCGATTGGATCACCACCTTCATCACTCGCTTTAGTGTTGGCGGTCTTGAAGAAATGGTGAAATATTGCTTCACTTACTTTGCGCATTCGACTTGTACCAACAATGCATCATCTTGAATGAATTGCTCTCGGTGTTGTGATACAAAGCGGTCGCCCTGGAAAAGCAAGACAATGACATGATCAAACAAGTTGCAATATAAGAGCAGCTCCAACAGCTCCCATAAAAGAACTCTTCGTAAAAGTGGATTTTCCCATGAACCAGAGTTTTTTTACGGATACAGAAAAATGTTGGAGATGCTCTAGAATGAGGGCGGTGGCGTTCATGACAGAGAATCCGAGGTTTGGCACAGGAACAACGGGGGGTTGTCAAATGCGTGGATTATATCTGAATTTTGGACCGATTTATAAGATTTCGAATGTCAAAATGTTCCGGCCCGATTTGATGAGCCCTGGAGGGGCTTAAATGGAATTTAGTGATTGAACGAATGTAAAGTACGAGACTACCTTTTATTTTTGAAACGGAGGCACATGCATGGCCTTAAAATGAGGCCCTTACAAGTTCAAGATGAAACAAGTGGCAAGCAAAAAATAAAGACGGAGTTGGATACAAGGTCAAAGAAAGACCCACAGTCGCGAGACAACACGCCAAACGTCCTCAACGCCCTACGATCCCGAAACGGTAGGTGATATCCTAGCCCCAGCCGTGTTTCTGGCTTCCTACCGACGCGACGAAGTTCAAGGCACCTTGCACGCGGGCTGCTGGCGAGGATCTCCACCCTTCCTCGCTCCCTTGTTCTTTCAGAAGCTTCTAGAGCTACATAAAGATTACCAGTGTCGTCATTTTCCCCCCTCCATAAGGGCTTTGCTATTGGTGGTCCGTAACGTCCAAGCTTATGCCGCAAAGCCAACCCATGCCAAGTTACGGTTCTGCCCATCCGTGCCTCTAGTAAGGCGATAAACGTCCGAAAAGTTGCTTGGGTTCCAACTACACCCGGTTGCCGCCCTTAACACACTCCACACAAACCGAGCGATGATGCATTTCGAAAATAATATGGTCACATGACTCGTCCTCGCCATACCACACGCACTTGCCTTCACCTGGGCCGTTACATTTTCAAACTCGATCCCCACTTGAAATCCTATTTCTCGCCCCTTGCCAAAGGAAGATTTTGATTTTGGAGGGGACTTTGGCCTTCCAAAACCCACTTAAATCACATGGAGCACCAGACTACTTTTTTTTTTTAACCGAGGAGTACTAGACTACTGGTTGACCATAAATTGACTTCAGCTCTGGGCGAGACGGAGCTGTCTTCCCGTCGCCTCCCCTCGTTCGCAACCGAAAATTTGCAGAGCGCGAGGCGCGTTGGTTTCTTGGCTTCTTTCTCCCGAGAGCCTGCCCCCCTCCCTCAGAATCAACCAAAGCCAGATGAAGATTCGCGAGATCTTCTCCGAGGAGGAGGAGGGGGAGGAGGGGAGGACCGCGGCGGCGAGGCGGGGCTCCACGAGGCGCCGCGCGGAGGGGCGTTGGGCCACGGCGGCCGCGGCCGCGGCGACGAGCGGGTGGCGGAGGAGGAGGAGTTGTGGGTGGCGTGGGCGAGGGAGGGCCGCGGCGGCGAGGCGCGGCTGGACGAGGCGCCGCGTGGAGCGGCATTGGGCCACGG
>NC_041381.1:607188734-607383511 GCF_002162155.2 Triticum dicoccoides | reverse complement strand
TGGCCTCGGCGGCAGCCGCGTGGAGGGGATGGGGGAGGAGGGGGAGGAGTTGTGGGTGCTGTGGGAGAGGGAGGACCGCGGTGGCGAGGCGCGGCTCGACGAGGCGCTGCGCGGAGCGGCGTTGGGCCACGGCGGGGAGGCGAGTGGCCACGGCCGCAGCGGCGAGGCTGGGGCGGAGGATGAGCTGGAGGACGAGGACTGGGACGAGGTGCGGCGGGAGGAGGAGCTGCGGGGAGGGGGCCGAGGCCGCGGCGGGTCCTCGGGTTCGGGCCGTGGCGGCGGCGGGTGGCTCGGCTTCACCCAGCGCAGGCTCGTCGGCGTCGGCGCAAGGATCGCGCTCTACCCTACCCTAGCCTACAACGTCGCGAGGAACAAGATCCAGCCATCGTTTCACTGGTGGGATCGCGTCGACGAGGTAACCGAGTTCTTCTTTCTCGAATTGTGGTGCAGTTCATCAGCCTCCAAGCCTGTCTCGAATTCAGATGCAGTTCACCCAATTTTCTGATCAGTTTCCCTATCCTAGCATATTAGAAATGTTATAATTTAACTTCTTACCAGAGGCAATTAGTATAGTCTAATTCATTTCTTCCGTGTATCCAGTATGTTTTGCTAGGTGCCCTACCCTTGTGCAGGCATGTACCACAGTTGAAGGCGCTTGGGGTACGGGGAGTTGTCACTCTGAATGAGCGGTTTGAGATTTTTGTTAAATCAAAAGTATATCAGGTGACTATAAGTTCAATACTTAATTTCTGTTGGCGTAGATTTTTGAACAACTATACTTAATACTGCACTAGTTCTAAATAATGGTAGCCTTGCCTTTAAGCTTGCCAAATTGAATGAACCGTTTTAGATTTTTGAACAACTATAGTTAATACTGCACTAGTTCTAAATAATGGCAGCCTTGCCTTTAAGCCTGCCAAATTGAATGAACCGTTTGAGATTTTTGTTACATCAAATGTATATCTGGTGACTATAAGTTCAGTACTTAATTTCTGTTAGTGTAGATTTTTGAACAGCTATACTTTATATATTGCACTAGTTCTAATTAATGGTAGCCTTGCCTTTAAGCTTGCCAAATACTCATGCAGATGCTGTCATTATTCATTTTCTTACCGATTTTGTTCTGAATAACATTTTCAGGCTAATGGCATTGAGCATCTTGAAATTCCAACAAGGGATTATGCTTATGCACCTTCCCAGAAGGATATCTGCAAGGCTGTAGATTTTATCAACAGTAAGTACCTTCCATTTTGAATCTCTAAGGATAATTAGAAGAACTGATTAGTACGCCACTGATGGATGGGGAAAGATAGTTTAGCGACCCGAGACTACATGTCCCAGATCCTTCTTATTTAAGTATTTGGTTTAGGCCCCATTTGGTTTGCAGGTGCAGAAAACATGGGACTAGAAAATATATTGGGATGGGGTTAGTTGCACTTGTACAGTATGGGGATATAGGACTGGAAAACCAAGGAACAGAAAGAATAGGGGCTTTGGATGTATTTGTTAGTGGAGCAGAGTGTATGTCACAGTAGATACTATGGTGTTTTTCTTTTGCATATACTTTGTCTGTTTGTCTCTTATCTTAAGCATGGAGCTGCACAGTTTAATGTTGCCTTGCCTCAGGCATGCACCCAAAAATGAGGTTCAGGTGGAGTTTGCGCCATAGGTAGAAAAGACTACGGGTTTCCAAACCTGCATTTTTCCTTTTTCATTTTCCTGTGAAGTGAACAGTCCAAACCTTCAGCCTTTCCATGAACTATCTTTTCACTTGCTAATTTCTTCAAAGACTTGAAATTCAAATGGCCATATCTGGCGCGCCATAACCATGCAACATCGTCAGTTTTAGCCATCAAGCACACTGGCTTAGTCAAGGTCAAGTCCAAAGCATGTACTTGTCTCTCCCTATTAGTCAATGCCTTTATAGAGCCTGTTAGGAAATCGACAACCTTTGCATGTACTCCCTCCATTCCTAAATATAAGTCTTTTTAGAGATTTCACTATGGACTACATACGGATGTATATAGACATATTTTAGTGTAGATTCACTCATTTTGCTCCGTATGTAGTCCCTTATTGGAATCTCTAAAAAGACTTACATTTAGGAACAGAGGGAGTACTTGTCTCTCCGTATTATAAATGCGAATGAATTCATCCTCAGTTACTACCTTGCATCCATTTTCAGACAATTGACCAAGGGTAATAATATTACTCTTCAGGGAGGGAATCAAATATACATTTGATATTGCACAATGCTCACCATTCAAGCATGGAATAACACAGTTCCACGGCCAGTGATTGCAACAGTGGATCCATCTTTAAATTTCACTTTCTCTCTTACTGAATAATTACTTTCAGTAAACTTCTTCGCACAACCAGCCATATGGTTGCTGGGACCAGTATCCAAGTACCGCACTTGATCATCAAATTATCTACTCCCTCCGTCCCAAAATAAGTGTCTCAACTTTGAGACACTTATTTTGGGACGGAGGGACTATGTCACAAGGTCTTACTTTTCATTGAGACAAATTTCTGCTTGCACATCTTCTGCAACTTGTGTTAATTCACAGTTCTGCACCATCAACAAGGCACCTCATCTTCTTTTTCTGCAACATACACCCTCTCTTTTTTGGATCTCTTTCAATCTTTCTTGAAGTGTCCTTTCCTGCCACAGTTGTGACACTTAGCCTTCATCTCTTGTCTATTCACCCTTGTGGCAACCACTGTCATGCTTTGGTTCAGACTTGTGCTGCTAACCCCCATCGCTTGATCCTCCCTTTGCCTTTCTTCTTGCCAGAAAAGCATTCCCGATCATGAACGGGACAGCATCAAGTGTTCCCCTTCCTTGGGATCACCAAACCTGGAACAAATTCGTTCCTCATATGACTTGTATCTCAACACCAGGTCTTCAATAGGCACAGTGTTCAGAGGCTCAATTGAGGCAACAATTTGCATATAAACACACTTACATTTCACCATGTATTTCAGACATGACACAAAAACAAGAGTAAAGTCAACACTATTGAGTTATCATGTCCTTTAACAATTTCTTCATTTTCTCAGGGCATGCGTTGCAAGGTAATACTACCTATGTCCACTGCAAGGCTGGACGGGGAAGAAGCACTACTGTGGTTGTGTGCTATTTGGTATGGCAAAAGTGTATCAGTAGTGTATTGCTTTTCGTGTTTTCCTTCTATGTATTGAAACTTACTACCTGAATGTATATGATATGCAGATCAAATACAAAAACATGACTCCTGAAGATGCTTGGGCTCATACCAAATCGATACGTCCTCGGGTTTGTTTGACAAGTACTCAAGAGGAGGTACATAATCTGACCTTGTCTACTTAGTACTGTATGTATTACCTGAATGATAGAGCCGTTCTTTCTAACCGCGTCCTTGCCACAGGCTGTTGCACTGTTTAGCAAGCTCAACCTTGATGGAGACCTTCCATTCCAGAGTTCGGTGGGGGCAGCAGCCCGTCCCAGGCCCAACACTAGGAAGATTCAACCCGATCCTTCGGATCATCCGGAACTGTAGCACTGTCATGTGCATTATTACCGAAGGAGATCAGTTTGTGTAATACCAATCACATTACAGTACGCATCTAAAGGAAAAATAGGAAGAATCACATACGGCACGTGAATAATGTTGAAGTTTGCCTTGTACGCAGACCAGTTTTTTGGGTTAATGATCATTGTGCACTGTGTCATCTATGTTTTTTTGCGGGGACGTCATGTATGTTTTTTTTTGCGGGGACGTCATGTATAATTTTGATATATATGGATAAATGCGAATATGCCTTTTCTATTTTGCATGCGCCAATTTGCCCGTTCCTATCCTTGTCACTACCATCTTCCTTTTTTTTTCCGACAAAAAGGGGTTGACCCCCCGGCCTATGTGTGCAATGATTCCTACTCCCTCGGTCCCTTATTACACTGCTTCCTTGTTTTACGTGAATAATCATAATTTTATCCTACAATATATTAAGTATATATCATAAAAATAACACTGTTGGAAAGTATGTTTTAATATAAATTGAATTATATTTTGTGTGTGGCATATACCATATGTTTTGTTGGTCAAAGTAAAACCTCAAAATACGTGTGCACCACGTAAATAGGGACATAGGGAGTAGCAATCATCAAAACATAATATCCAAAACCACAATGAGCCGAACTGAATTGGTTAAATAAATTATGTGTTGTTGTCTCCAAATGACTGCACCCAAATGTCATATGTTCTTGAGTACCAACACGCGCCTCAGAATGTTTTCTTTTTCAACATATCAAGGAAACGAGGGTTTATCTTGAAAAATTTACCAGTTAGGTCGGGGCCAATGGATATAAAGTTTTCTCCTCGAGCTGGTTCCACAACCATGTCCACACCCACCTGATAAATTTGTTCTTGTACGGCCATGGTTGCCTGCAACCTGAAAAGACTATTGGAACACAAGATAATTCAAAACTCAAAGCAAATCCCAAAAGCGCTCAGCACCCCGGCAACGGCGCCAAAAAAAAGCTTGATGGCCTGCAATTGCACTGGGTTTAGTTATAGCTTTTTCGAAGTAAAATTATCGATCCCACAGGGAGCACAGGAATTAGGCGTTGCCTCTTGTGAAATAATGAGTTGTGCATGCAAGTAATTGTAGATTCCAGACGAAGTGAGGGTGGAAATAATAGTTGTTTTGGTGAAGAGTGAACTAAAAGTAAATAACATAGAAAGTAAAAAAAAAGTAGCACGAGTAACAAGTGAAACTGACAGAGGAGTAAGACGTTCTCAGGGAGTCTGGAATTTCCATTGGTATGTTTCTAACGCAACCTATGTGCCGGTAAAGTATTGTCTGGATACTTGAGCCTCTCCTGATGATTATACTGGGTGGAGCCGGTATAAAGCACATTCTACTGTAGGTAGACTTCATGCAACGCACGCCCCTACCGTAGTCTCCCTCAGTAGGTTACAACTACGGTAATTAAGGGTTGCCCCATGGACGCGGCCTCTATAAGGGTTCTTTGTAATTCCCCTATCAATTGCAAAGGCAAGGAATGAAGGCTTCTACTATCACCTTGAATTACCTTCACATCCTAACCTTTACAACGATAGTAATACACTTCATGGCTTTTCGGAGATAATGCTGAGTGGGGGCCCTTCACAACATTCATGAAGTTTATTAAACTAAGCATTCAACAGGGTATCTCATATCCTATACCATTTCAGATCCTATACATACTAAGGTTCATCCATAGAACTAAGGGGTCTACTCACACATGGAGACAACAAGCATCATGAGGACGGTAATGGTGAACATGGATGAATCACACAAGTAAGACACAAGACGATCCACTAGGGTTCCTGATGTTGCAATGAGACGGAGAAGGATGTGGATGATTATGATGACAATGGTGATGATGTTGACGATAGTGGTGGTGATGTTGACGCCCCTTTGAAGGAAATATGCCCTAGAGGCAATAATAAAATTATTATTTTATTTCCTTATATCATGAGAAATGTTTATTATTCATGCTAGAATTGCATTAACCGGAAACTTGATACATGTGTGGATACATAGACAAAACACTGTTTCCCTAGTAAGCCTCTACTAGACTAGCTCGTTAATCAAAGATGGTTAAGTTTCCTAACCATAGACATGTGTTGTCATTTGATGAACGATATCGCATCATTATGAGAATGATGTGATGGACAAGACCCATCCGTTAGCTTAGCATAATGATCGTTAAGTTTTATTGCTATTGCTTTCTTCATGACTTATACATATTCCTTTGACTATGAGATTGTGCAACTCCCGAATACCGGAGGAACACCTTGTGTGCTATCAAACATCACAACATAACTGGGTGATTATAAAGATGCTCTACAGGTATCTTCGAAGGTGTTTGTTGGGTTGGCATAGATCAAGATTAGGATTTGTCACTCCGAGTATCAGAGAGGTATCTCTGGGCCCTCTCGGTAATGCACATCACTATAAGCCTTGCAAGCAATGTGACTAATGAGTTAGTTATAGGATGATGCATTACGGAATGAGTAAAGAGACTTGCCGGTAACGAGATTGAACTAGGTATGATGGTACCGACGATCGAATCTTGGGCAAGTAACATACCGATGACAAAGGGAACGACGTATGTTGTTATGCGGTTTGACCGGTAAAGATCTTCGTAGAATATGTAGGAGCCAATATGAGCATCCAGGTTCCGCTATTGGTTATTGATCGAAGATGTGTCTCAGTCATGTCTACATAGTTCTCGAACCCGTAGGGTCCGCACGCTTAACATTCGATGATGATTTGTATTATGAGTTATGTGTTTGGTAACCGAAGTTTGTTCGAAGTCCCGGATGATATCACGGACATGACGAGGACTCTCGAAATGGTCGAGAGGTAAAGATTCATATATTGGAAGGTTATATTCGGACATCGGAATGGTTCTAAGTGATTCGGGTATTTTACCGGAGTACCGAGGGGTTACCGGAACCCCCCGGGGGGAATATGTGTTGGGGAACGTAGCAGAAATTCAAAATTTTCCTACGTGTCACCAAGATCTATCTATGGAGAAACCAGCAATGAGGGGAAGGAGAGTGCATCTACATACCCTTGTAGATCGCTAAGCGGAAGCGTTCAAGAGAACGGGGTTGAAGGAGTCGTACTCGTCGTGATCCAAATCACCGGAGATCCTAGTGCCGAATGGACGGCACCTCCGCGTTCAACACACGTACAACCCGGTGACGTCTCCCATGCCTTGATCCAGCAAGGAGAGAGGGAGAGGTTGAGGAAGACTCCATCCAGTAGCAGCACAACGGAGTGGTGGTGGTGGAGGAGCGTGGCAATCCGGCAGGGCTTCGCCAAGCACCGCGAGAGAGGAGGAGTACTTGGGAGAGGGGGAGGGCTGCGCCAGAACTTGTGGTGCGGCTGCCCTCCCACCCCCCACATATATATAGGGGCAAGGGAGAGGGGAGGCGGCCCCCTTAGATCCAATCTGAGGAGGGGGCGGCGGCCAAGGGGGGGAGGAGTGCCTCCCAAGTCAAGTGGAGGCCCTCCCCCTTAGGGTTTTCCCCCTCCCATGCGCATGGGCCTTGGGGGGCTGGTGCCCCTGGCCCATTAAGGCTAGGGCGCCCCCTACAGCCCATGCTTCTGTATTGGACGTGGTGGAACAATTTCCGGACCTCCGGACCCCTCTGGAATCCTCCGGAACCTTCTAGAAGCTTCCTGGTACAATACCGGAAAAACCCGAACTTTTCCCGGAACCCGAACAACAACTTTCCATATATAAATCTTTACCTCCGGACCATTCCGGAACTCCTCGTGACGTCCGGGATCTCATCCGGGACTCCGAGCAACATTCGGTAACCACATACAAACTTCCTTTATAACCCTAGCGTCATCGAACCTTAAGTGTGTAGACCCTACGGGTTCGGGAACCATGCAGACATGACCGAGACGTTCTCCGGTCAATAACCAACAGCGGGATCTGGATACCCATGTTGGCTCCCACATGTTCCACGATGATCTCATCGGATGAACCACGATGTCAAGGACTCAATTGATCCCGTATACAATTCCCTTTGTCTAGCGGTATTGTACTTGCCTGAGATTCGATCGTCGGTATGCCGATACCTTGTTCAATCTCGTTACCGGCAAGTCTCTTTACTCGTTCCGTAACACATCATCCCGTTATCAACCCCTTGGTCACATTGTGCACATTATGCTGATGTCCTACCGAGTGGGCCCAGAGATACCTCTCCGTTTACACGGAGTGACAAATCCCAGTCTCGATTCGTGCCAACCCAACAAACACTTTCGGAGATACCTGTAGTGCACCTTTATAGCCACCCGGTTATGTTGTGATGTTTGGTACACCCAAAGCATTCCTACGGTATCTGGGAGTTGCACAATCTCATGGTCTAAGGAAATGATACTTGACATTAGAAAAGCTTTAGCATACGAACTACGATCTTTGTGCTAGGCTTAGGATTGGGTCTTGTCCATCACATCATTCTTCTAATGATGTGATCCCGTTATCAACGACATCCAATGTCCATGGTCAGGAAACCGTAACCATCTGTTGATCAACGAGCTAGTCAACTAGAGGCTTACTAGGGACATGGTGTTGTCTATGTACCCACACATGTATCTGAGTTTCCTATCAATACAATTATAGCATGGATAATAAACGATTATCATGAACAAGGAAATATAATAATAACTTATTTATTATTGCCTCTAGGGCATATTTCCAATAGTCTCCCACTTGCACTAGAGTCAATAATCTAGTTCACATCGCTATGTGATTAACACTGATAGGTCACATCGCCATGTGACCAACATCCAAAGAGTTTACTAGTGTCATTAAACTAGTTCACATCATCATGTGATTAAGACTCAATGAGTTCTGGGGTTTGATCTTGTTTTGCTTGTGAGAGAGGTTTTAGTCAACGGGTCTGTAACATCCAGATCCTGTATGTACTTCGCAATTCTCTATGTCATATTGTAAATGTTGCTTCCACGCTCCACTTGTAGCTATTCCAAATGGTTGCTCCACTATACGTATCCGGTTTGCTACTCAGAGTCACTCGGATAGGTGTTAAAGCTTGCATCGACGTAACCCTTTACGCCGAACTCTTTATCACCTCCATAATCGAGAAACATGTCCTTATTTACTCCAAGGACAATTTTGACCACTGTCCAATGATCCATTCCTGGATCATTCTTGTACCCCTTGACTGACTCATGGCAAGGCACACTTTCGGTGCGGTACACAACATAGCATACTATAGAGCCTATGTCTGAAGCATAGGGGACGACCTTCGTCCTTTCTCTTTTTTCTACCGTGGTCGAGCTTTAAGTCTTAACTTCATACCTTACATCTCAGGCAAGAACTCATTCTTTGACTGATCCATCTTGAACACCTTCAAGATCATGTCAAGGTACATGCTCATTTGAAAGTGTTATTAAGCATTTTGATCCATCCTCATAGATTTTGATGCTCAATGTTCAAGTAGCTTGATCTAGGTTTCTTATTGAAAAGCACTTTTCAAATAACCCTATATGCTTTCTAGAAATTCTACATCATTTCTGATCAACAATATGTTTACAACATATACTTATCAGAAATTCTATAGTGCTCCCACTCACTTCTTTGGAAATACAAGTTTCTCATAAACTTTGTATAAATCCAAAATCTTTGATCATCTCATCAAAGCGTACATTCCAACTCCGAGATGCTTACTCCAGTCCTTAGAAGGATCGCTGGAGCTAGCATAGCTTTAGCATCCTTAGGATTGACAAAACCTTTCTGATTGTATCACATACAACCTTTCCTTACGAAAACTGGTAAGGAAACTCGTTTTGACATCCATCTGCCAGATTTCATAAATGCAGCTAATGCTAACATGATTCCGACGGACTTAAGCATCGCTACGGATGAGAAAATCTCATCGTAGTCAACTCCTTGAACTTGTGAAAAACTCTTTGCCACAAGTCAAGCTTCATAGACGGTGACATTACCGTCCACGTCCGTCTTCTTCTTAAAGATCCATTTATCTCAATGGCTTGCCGATCATCGGGCAAGTCCACCAAAGTCCATGCTTTGTTATGATACATGGATCCTATCTCGGATTTCATGGCTTCTAACCATTTGTCGGAATATGGGCCCACCATCGCTTCTCCATAGCTCGTAGGTTCATTGTTGTCTAGCAACATGTCCTTCAAGACAGGATCACCGTACCACTCCGAAGCAGTACGCGTCCTTGTCGTCCTACGAGGTTTGGTAGTGACTTGATCTGAAGCTTCATGATCACTATCATAAGCTTCCACTTCAATTGATGTAGGTGCCACAGGAACAACTTCCTGTGCCATGCTACACACTGGTTGAAGTGACGGTTCAATAACCTCATCAAGTCTCCACCATCCTCCCACTCAATTCTTACGAGAGAAACTTTTCCTCGAGAAAGGACCCGATTCAAGAAACAATCCCTATTGCTTTCGGATCTGAATTAGGAGGTATACCCAACTTTTTGGGTGTCCTATGAAGATGCATTTTATCCGCTTTGGGTTCGAGCTTATCAACCTGAAACTTTTTCACATAAGCGTCGCAGCCCCAAACTTTTAAGAAATGACAACTTAGGTTTCAACAAACCATAGTTCAAACGGTGTCGTCTCAACGGAATTACGTGGTGCCCTATTTTAAAGTGAATGCGGTTGTCTCTAATGCCTAACCCATGAACGATAGTGGTAATTCGATAAGAGACATCATGGTACGCACCATATCCAATAGGGTGCAACTATGATGTTCGGACACACCATCACACTATGGTGTTCCAGGCGGTATTAATTGTGAAACAATTTCCATAGTGTCTTAATTGCGTGCTAAAGCTCGTGACTCAGATCTCTATGATCATATCATAGACATTTTATCCTCTTGTCACAAGGATCTTCAACTTCACTCTAAAATTACTTGAACCATTCAATAATTCAGACTTGTGTTTCATCAAGTAAATATACTCAACATCTACTCGAATCATCTGTGAAGTAAGAACATAACGATATTCACTGCATGCCTCAGCACTCATTGGACTGCACACATCAAAATATGTTACTTCCAACAAGTTGCTATCTTGTTCCATCTTACTAAAAATGAGGCTTTTCAGTCATCTTGCCCATGTGGTATGATTTGCATATCTCAAGTGATTCAAAATCAAGTGAGTCCAAACGATCCATCTGCATGGAGTTTCTTCATGCGTATACACCAATAGACACGGTTCACATGTCTCAAACTTTTCAAAAATGAGTGAGTCCAAAGATCCATCAACATGGAGCTTCTTCATGTGTATTATACCAATATGACTTACATGGCAGTGCCACAAGTAAGTGGTACTATCATTACTATCTTATAATTTTTTTGCATGAAAATGTGTATCACTACGATCGAGATTCAATAAACCATTCCTTTAGGTGCAAGATCATTGAAGGTATTATTCAAATAAATAGAGTAACCATTATTCTCCTTCAATGAATAACCGTATTGTGATAGACATAATCCAATCATGTCTATGCTCAACGCAAACACCAAATGACAATTATTCAGGTTTAATACTAATCTTGATGGTAGAGGGAGCGTGCGATGTTTGATCACATCAAACTTGGAAACACTTCCAACACATATCGTCAGCTCACCTTTAGCTAGTCTCCGTTTATTCCGTAGCTCTTTTATCTCGAGTTACTAACACTTAGCAACCGAACCGGTATCTAATACCCTGGTGCTACTAGGAGTACTAGTAAAGTACACATTAACATAATGTATATCCAATATACTTCTATCGACCTTGCCAGCCTTCTCATCTACCAAGTATCTAGGGTAATTCCGCTCTAGTGACTATTCCCCTTATCACAGAAGCACTTAGTCTCGGGTTTGGGTTCAACCTTGGGTTTCTTCATTGGAGCAGCAACTGATTTGCCGTTTCATGAAGTATCCCTTCTTGCCCTTGCCCTTCTTGAAACTAGTGGTTTCACCAACCATCAACAATTGATGCTCCTTCTTGATTTCTACTTTCGCGGTGTCAAACATCGTGAATACCTCAAGGATCATCATATCTATCCCTGATATGTTATAGTTCATCACGAAGCTCTAGCAGCTTGGTGGCAATGACTTTGGAGAAACATCACTATCTCATCTGGAAGATCAACTCCCACTCGATTCAAGTGATTGTTGCACTCAGACAATCTGATCACAAGCTCAACGATTGAGCTTTTCTCCCTTAGTTTGCAGGCTAAGAAAATCGTCGGAGGTCTCATACCTCTTGACGTGGGCACGAGCCTAAAATCCCAATTTCAGCCCTCGAAACATCTCATATGTTCCGCGACGTTTCGAAAACATCTTTGGTGCCTCTACTCTAAACCATTTAACTGAACTATCACATAGTTATCAAAACGTGTATGTCCGATGTTTGCAACATCTACAAACAACGTTTGGGGTTCAGCACACTGAGCGGTGCATTAAGGACATAAGCTTTCTACTGTTCGCATAATCGCTACTATCAACTTTCAACTATATTTTCTCTAGGAACATATCTAAACAGTGAAACTAAAGCGCGAGCTTACGACATAATTTGCAAAGATCTTTTGACTATGTTCAGGATAATTAAGTTCATCTTATGAACTCCCACTCAGATAGACATCCCTCTAGTCATCTAAGTGATTACATGATCCGAGTCAACTAGGCCGTGTCCGATCATCACGTGAGACGGACTAGTCATCATCGGTGAACATCTTCATGTTGATCGTATCTACTATACGACTCATGCTCGACCTTTCGGTCTCTTGTGTTCCGAGTCCATGTCTGTACATGCTAGGCTCATCAAGTTAACCTAAGTGTTTTGCGTGTGTAAATATGGCTTACACCCCGTTGTATGTGAACGTAAGAATCCATCACACCCGATCATCACGTGGTGCTTAGAAACGACGAACTTTCGCAACGGTGCACAGTTAGGGGGAACACTTTCTTGAAATTTTAATGAGGGATCATCTTATTTACTACCGTCGTTCTAAGCAATAAGATGCATAAACATGATAAACATCACATGCAATCAAATAGTGACATGATATGGCCAATATCATATTGCTCCTTTTGATCTCCATCTTCGGGGCTGCATGATCATCATCGTCACCGGCATGACACCATGGTCTCCATCATCATGATCTCCATCATCGTGTCTCCATGAAGTTGTCTCTCCAACTTATTACTTCTACTACTATGGCTACCGGTTAGCAATAAAGTAAAGTAATTACATGGCGTTGTTCAATGACACGCAGGTCATACAATAAATAAAGACAACTCCTATGGCTCCTGCCGGTTGTCATACTCATCGACATGCAAGTCGTGAATCCTATTACAAGAACATGATCAATCTCATACATCACATATCATTCATCACATTCTTCTTGGCCATATCACATCACATAGCATACCCTGCAAAAACAAGTTAGACGTCCTCTAATTGTTGTTTGCATGTTTTACGTGGCTGCTATGGGTTTCTAGCAAGAACGTTTCTTACCTATGCAAAAACCACAACGTGATATGTCAATTTCTATTTACCCTTCATAAGGACCCTTTTCATCGAATCCGTTCCGACTAAAGTGGGAGAGACTGGCACCCGCTAGCCACCTTATGCACCAAGTGCATGTCAGTCGGTGGAACCTGTCTCACGTAAGTGTACGTGTAAGGTCGGTCCGGGCCGCTTCATCCCACAATACCGTCGAAACAAGATTGGACTAGTAATGGTAAGCATATTGAACAAAATCAACGCCCACAACTACTTTGTGTTCTACTCGTGCAAAGAATCTACGCAATAGACCTAGCTCATGATGCCACTGTTGGGGAACGTAGCAGAAATTCAAAATTTTCCTACGTGTCACCAAGATCTATCTATGGAGAAACCAGCAACGAGGGGAAGGAGAGTGCATCTACATACCCTTGTAGATCGCTAAGCGGAAGCATTCAAGAGAACGGGGTTAAAGGAGTCATACTCGTCGTGATCCAAATCACCGGAGATCCTAGTGCCGAACGGACGGCACCTCCGCGTTCAACACACGTACAGCCCGGTGACGTCTCCCATGCCTTGATCCAGCAAGGAGAGAGGGAGAGGTTGAGGAAGACTCCATCCAGCAGCAGCACAACGGCGTGGTGGTGGTGGAGGAGCGTGGCAATCCTGCAGGGCTTCGCCAAGCACCGCGAGAGAGGAGGAGTACTTGGGAGAGGGGGAGGGCTGCGCCAGAACTTGTGGTGCGGCTGCCCTCCCACCCCCCACATATATATAGGGGCAAGGGAGAGGGGGGCCGGCCCCCTCAGATCCAATCTGAGGAGGGGGCGGCGGCCAAGGGGGGGAGGAGTGCCTCCCAAGTCAAGTGGAGGCCCTCCCCCTTAGGGTTTTCCCCCTCCCATGCGCATGGGCCTTGGGGGGCTGGTGCCCCTGGCCCATTAAGGCTAGGGCACCCCCTACAGCCCATGCTGCTGTATTGGACGTGGTGGAACAATTTCCGGACCTCCGGACCCCTCTGGAATCCTCCGGAACCTTCTGGAAGCTTCCCGGTACAATACCGGAAAAACCCGAACTTTTCCCGGAACCCGAACAACAACTTTCCATATATAAATCTTTACCTCCGGACCATTCCGGAACTCCTCATGACGTCCGGGATCTCATCCGGGACTCCGAACAACATTCGGTAACCACATACAAACTTCCTTTATAACCCTAGCGTCATCGAACCTTAAGTGTGTAGACCCTACGGGTTCGGGAATCATGCAGACATGACCGAGACGTTCTCCGGTCAATAACCAACAGCAGGATCTGGATACCCATGTTGGCTCCCACATGTTCCACGATGATCTCATCGGATGAACCACGATGTCAAGGACTCAATTGATCCCGTATACAATTCCCTTTGTCTAGCGGTATTGTACATGCCCGAGATTCGATCGTCGGTATGCCGATACCTTGTTCAATCTCGTTACCGGCAAGTCTCTTTACTCGTTCCGTAACACATCATCCCGTGATCAACCCCTTGGTCACATTGTGCACATTATGATGATGTCCTACCGAGTGGGCCCATAGATACCTCTCCGTTTACACGGAGTGACAAATCCCAGTCTCGATTCGTGCCAACCCAATAGACACTTTCGGAGATACCTGTAGTGCACCTTTATAGCCACCCAATTACGTTGTGACGTTTGGTACACCCAAAGCATTCCTACGGTATCCGGGAGTTGCACAATCTCATGGTCTAAGGAAATGATACTTGACATTAGAAAAGCTTTAGCATACGAACTACGATCTTTGTGCTAGGCTTAGGATTGGGTCTTGTCCATCACATCATTCTTCTAATGATGTGATCCCGTTATCAACGACATCCAATGTCCATGGTCAGGAAACCGCAACCATCTGTTGATCAACGAGCTAGTCAACTAGAGGCTTACTAGGGACATGGTGTTGTCTATGTACCCACACATGTATCTGAGTTTCCTATCAATACAATTATAGCATGGATAATAAACGATTATCGTGAACAAGGAAATATAATAATAACTTATTTATTATTGCCTCTAGGGCATATTTCCAACAATATGGGCCTTAGTGGGCCTTAGTGGAGAGAGAGGAGGGCCGCAAGGGGTGGCCACTCCCCCCCATGGCAGTCCGAATTGGACTAGGGGGAGGGGGCAGCGCCCCCCTTTCCCTCTCTTTCCTTTCCCCTCTTATGGAAGAAAGGAAAAAGGGGGGGCCGAATCATACTTGGACTAGGAGTCCAAGTAGGACTCCCCCCATGGTGCACCCCTCCTGGCCACCGGCCTCTCTCCCCCTCCTTTATATACGGGGGCGGGGGGCACCCCAAAGACACACCAAGATTTCTCTCAGCCGTGTGCGGTGCCCCCCCTCCACAGTTTACGCCTCCGGTCATAGCGTCGTAGTGCTTAGGCAAAGCCCTGCGAGGATCACATCATCAACACCATCGCCACACCGTCGTGTTGATGGAACTCTCCCTCGACCCTCTACTGGATCAAGAGTTCGAGGGACATCATCGAGCTGAACGTGTGCTGAAGATGGAAGTGCCGTACATTCGGTACTTGGATCGATTGGATCGTGAAGACGTTCGACTACATCAACCGCGTTAACATAAGCTTCCGCTTTCGGTCTACGAGGGTATGTGGACACACTATCCCCCTCTCATTGCTGTGCATCTCCTAGATAGATCTTGTGTGATCGCAGGATTTTTTTTGAAATTGCATGCTACGTTCCCCAACAGTGGCATACGAGCCAGGTCTATGCGTAGATGATATGCACGAGTAGAACACAAAGAGTTGTGGGCGATAATAGTCATACTACTTACCACCAACGTCTTACTTTGATTCGACGGTATTGTTGGATGAAGCGGCCCGGACCAACATTACATGACCACGTTCATGAGACTAGATCTACCGACGTGCTTTGCACATAGGTGGCTGGCGTGTGTCTGTTTCTCCAACTTTAGTTGAATCGAGTTTGACTACGACCGGCCCTTGTTGAAGGTTAAAACAACACACTTGACGAGAAATCGTTGTGGTTTTGATGCATAGGTAAGAACGGTTCTTGCTAGAAGCCCGTAGCAGCCACGTAAAACTTGCAACAACAAAGTAGAGGACATCTAACTTGTTTTTGCAGGGCTTGTTGTGATGTGATATGGTCAAGACATGATGTGATATAAGTTATTGTATGAGATGATCATGTTTTGTAAAAGTTATCAGCAACTGGCAGGAGCCTTATGGTTGTCACTTTATTGTATAAAATGCCATCGCCATGCAATTGCTTTACTTTATCATTAAGCGGTAGCGATAGTCGTAGAAGCAATAGTTGGCGAGACAACAACGATGCTACGATGGAGATCAAGGTGTCAAGCCGGTGATGATGGAGATCATGACGGTGCTTTGGAGATGGAGATCAAAGGCGATGATGGCCATATCATGTCACATATTTTGATTGCATATGATGTTTATCTTTTATGCATCTTATTTTGCTTAGTATGGCGGTAGCATTATAAGATGATCCCTCACTAAATTTCAAGGTATAAGTGCTCTCCCTGAGTATGCACCGTTGCTATAGTTCATCGTGCCGAGACACCACGTGATGATCAGGTGTGATAAGCTCTACGTTTACATACAACGGGTGCAAGACAATTTTGCACGCGCAGAATACTCGGGTTAAACTTGATGAGCCTATCATATGCAGATATGGCCTCGGAACACTGAGGCCGAAAGGTCGAACGTGAATCATATAGTAGATATGATCAACATAGAGATGTTCACCATTGAAAACTACCCCATCTCACGTGATGATCGGACATGGTTTAGTTGATTTGGATCACGTGATCATTTATATGACTCGAGGGATGTTTATCTAAGTGGGAGTTCTTAAGTAATATGATTAATTGAACTTAATTTATCATGAACTTAGTCCTGATAGTATTTGCATATCTATTTTGTGATCAATAGCTTGTGATGTAGCTCCCCATTTATTTTTTGATATGTTCCTAGAGTTAAATTAGTTGAAAGATGATAGTAGCAATGATGCAGACTTGGTCCGTGATATGAGGATTATCCTCATTGCTGCACAGAAGAATTATGTCCTTGATGCACCGCTAGGTGACAAACCTATTGCAGGAGCAGATGTAGACGTTATGAATATTTGACAAAGCTCGGTATGATGACTACTTGATATTTTAGTGCACCATGCTTTACGGCTTAGAACCGGGACTTCAAAAACGTTTTGAACGCCACTGAGCATATGAGATGTTCCAAGAGATGAAATTAGTATTTCAGTCTCATGCCCGTTTCGAGAGGTTGAGACCTCTGACAAGTACTTTGCTTACAAGATGGAGGAGAATTGCTCAACCAGTGAGCATGTGCTCAGAATGTCTGAGTACTGCAATCGCTTGAATCAAGTGGGAGTTAATCTTCCAGATAAGATAGTGATTGACATAGTTCTCTACTCACTATCACCAAGATACTGGAACTTCGTGATGAACTATAATATGCAAGGGATAACGGAAATGAATCCTAAGCTCTTCGCGATTTTGAAATCGACGAAGGTAGAAATCAAGAAAGAGCATCAAGTTTTGATGGTTAACAAGACCACTAGTTTCAAGAAAAGGGCAAAGGGAAAGAAAGGGAACTTCAAGAAGAATGGCAAGCAAGTTGCCACTCCTATGAAGAAGCCCAAAGCTGAACCCAAGCCTGAAACTAAGTGCTTGTACTACAAAGGAAATGGTCACTTGAAGCGGAACTACCCCAAAAACTTGGCGGATAAGAAGTATGGCAAAGTGAACAAAGGTATATGTGATACATGTTATTGATGTGTATTTTACTAGTGTTCATAGTAACCCCTGGGTATTTGATAACGGTTGATAATCCCCAAGTGCAGGGAATCATTGTAGCAATTTCCAATGGTGGAAGTGATAAGTATGGAGTGTTGAACCCACAAGGAGCTAAAGGTAAGATCAATATTCTCTCAAGTCCTATCTACCACTGATACGACTCTACGTACACCAAACGTTTGCTTCCAACTAGAAACGAGAAATAAAACTACGTTGTGGGTATGAAGAGGATAACTTTGCATGATATCGGAGAGCTAAAACATAAAAGTAGGTGCTGTTATCATAAAATTAGAATATATTACTAAATATTATAAATAGCGGGTGTGGAATAATGATGGGTCGGTGTGCAGAATTATCCTAGGAAATCGTTAACAAGACCGGTAATCACTATTGCAATTTCATATGAGGGAGAGGCATAAGCTAACATACTTTCTCTTCTTGGATCATATGCACTTAAAATTGGAACTCTAGCAAGCATCCGCAACTACTAAAGATCATTAAGGTAAAACCCAACCATAGCATTAAAGCATCAAGTCCCCTTTATCACATACGCAACAACCCCCTTACTCGGGTTTATGCTTCTGTCACTCAAGCAACCCACTATAAGCGAATCATAAACGTATTGCAACACCCTACAACGGGAATCCCTCATGCTTGCGCGACACGGAGGGCAGAATAGGACAGCACCAAAATAAAACATACAACTCATACCAATCTATATCATCAATCAACCCAAAGACAAGGGATATCTACTCAAAACATCATAGGATGGCAACACATCATTGGATCATAATATGTGGCATAAAGCACCATGTTCAAGTAGGGATTATAGCGGGGCGCGGGAGAGTGGACCACGTAAAAGAGATGAGGGTGGCGATGATGATGGTGATGTTGATGAAGACGATCACCGCGGTGATGATTCCCCTCCCGATGGCACTCCGGCGCCATCGAGAGAGAGGAGGAGAGGTTCTCCCCCTTGTGCTTCCTCCTCCATGGTCTCCCCCCTGGATGGGGAGGGGTTCTTCCTCTGGTCCTTGGCCTTCATGGCGATGATGGCCCCTCCGGGATCCTCCTTCATGGCCTCCGGTGATGATGGCCCCCTCCGGCAGGGTGCCAGAGAGGGTCTAGATTGATTTCTCGTGGCTACAGAGGCTTGCGGCAGTGGAACTTCCGATCTAGGTTATTTTCTGGAGGTTTCTGTATTTATAGGAATTTTTGGCGTCGGTCTCACATCAGGGGGGGGGGGTCTCCGAATCGTCCACGAGATAGGGGCCCATGCCCAGGGGGTGGGCGCGCCCCCACCCTCGTGGACAGCTCGAGACTCTTTTGGCCCAACTCTTGTACTCCAGGGGCTTCTTTTGGTCCATAAAAAATCATCAAAAATTGGCACGTCAATTGGACTCCGTTTGTTATTCCTTTTCTGTAAAACTCAAAAACAAGGAAAAAGCAGAAACTGGCACTGGGCTCTAGGTCAATAGGTTAGTCCCAAAAATCATATAAAATAGCATATAAATGCATATAAAACATCTACGATGGATAATATAATAGCATGAGTACTTCATAAATTATAGATATGTTGGAGACGTATCACCGGTTCAGTTGCTAAGATTAGTAACTAAAAACAGGAGTTACAAAATGAACAAAGACTAGTTATCAGCGAAGTGATGATGTGTGTTAGAAGTGATTCCAAGGTTGATATGATCACCATCGGACACTCCCTCTACCTTCGGGATTAGTGTTGAACCTAAATAAATATTATTTGGTGTTTGCCTTGAGCATGAATATGATGAGATCATGTTTATTGCAATACGGTTATTCATTTAAGTCAGAGAATAATTGTTATTCTGTTTACATGAATAAAACCTTCAATGGTCATACACCCAATATGAATGGTTTATTGAATCTCAATCGTGTGATACACATATTCATAATATTGATGCCAAAAGATGCAAAATTGATAATGATAGTGCAACATATTTGTGGCACCGCCGTTTAGGTCATATTGGTGTAAAGCGCATGAAGAAACTCCATATGGATGGATTTTTGGAATCACTTGATTATGAATCATTTGATACTTGCGAACTATGCCTCATGGGCAAGATGACTAAAATTCCGTTCTTCGGAACAATGGAGCGAGCCAATGACTTATTGGAAATAATACATACCGATGTATGCGGTCTGATGAGTGTTGAGGCTCGCGGCGGGTATCATTATTTTATGACCTTCACGGATGATTTGAGCAGATATGTGTATGTCTACTTAATGAAACACAAGTCTGAAACATTTGAAAAGTTCAAAGAATTTCAGAGTGAAGTGGAGAATCGTCGTAACAAGAAAATAAAGTTTCTATGATCTGATCGCAGAGGAAAATATTTGAGTTACGAGTTTGACCTTCGTTTAAAACAATGTGTAATAGTTTCACAACTCACGCCACCTGGAACACCACAGCGTAATGGTGTGTCCGAACATCGTAACCGTACTTTATTAGATATGGTGTGATCTATGATGTCTCTTACCAATTTACTACTATCATTTTGGGGTTATGCATTAGAGACAACTACATTCACTTTAAATAGGGCACCATCTAAATCCGTTGAGACGACACCGTATGAACTGTGGTTTGGCAAGAAACCTAAGCTGTCGTTTCTTAAAGTTTGGGGTTGCGATGCTTATGCGAAAATGCTTCAACCTGATAAGCTCGAACCCAAATCGGAGAAATGTGTCTTCATAGGATACCCAAAAGAAACTGTTGGGTACACCTTTTATCACAGATCCAAAGGCAAGATATTTGTTGCTAAGAACGGATCCTTTCTAGAGAAGGAGTTTCTCTCAAAAGAAGTGAGTGGGAGGAAAGTAGAACTTGATGAGGTTGTTGTACCTTCTCTCAAATTGGAAAGTAGTTTATCACAAAAATCAGTTCCAGTGATGCCTACACCAATTAGTGAGAAAGCTAATGATGATGATCATGAAGCTTTAGATCAAGTTACTACCAAACCTCGTAGGTCAACCAGAGCACGTTCCGCATCAGGGTGGTACGGTAATCTTGTACTAGAAATCATGTTACTAGACCATGACAAACCTACGAACTATGAGGAAGCGATGATGAGCCCACACTACTACAGGATGCTGCTAATGCGACACTACGATCAGAGACCCTTCGACGAAACTGTGTGCGATGCCATAATCGCAAACGGTGGTGTAAAAAACCCGTCAAAAAGGTGCAAAACGTTTGCGATGGAGGATGCATCAAACACGGTTCAGATTTTAGTTGCGTGTGCGATTCAGGCCACACGGTTAACCCGTTCGAACTATTTGCGACGAGGCACAACAACAGAAACGGGCAACCATATCAATGTGTGTGCGATATACGGCATATAGTTCGCTCCGATGAACTGTTTGCTATTAGGGAGTGCAACATAAACAGTTAGCCAGATCAAGGTGTGTGTGTGATATAGGGCATACGGTTCACTCAGATGAACTGTTTTCGATTAGAGAATGCAACAGAAATGGTTCAATTTAACAAGATGTGTGTGATACGTGGCAAACAGCCGACTCAGATGAACTGTTTGCGATGAGAAATTACAACACAGACGGTTAATACAGTTAGTTCGTGTGCGATTCTGTGTGTACAAAAAACTTTAAAAAATGCAAACTAGTTGCTTGCGGTGGCTAGGAGTATCGCACACGATGCGTCTGTGAGTACTCGTGTGCGATGATTAGTAAGTTACACATATGTTTGCTTATGCTAACACTTGTGTGATAAATAACACGTGGCACCGGATACAGTATTCGGGTTGTGTGTGTGCTCCACTTAGTCTTCCCGCGCTCCAGTGAATGCTTCCCATGCTCCAGCGAATGCTTCCCGCGCTCCATATGGATGAATTGTAAATTCCACGCCTATTCCCTCACCGGTTTCCCACCACCAGCTAACGGCTTGCTGCATATAACCCAGGCGGCAGCCGCGACACTCTGCGAAGATCTAGTCCTCACCCATCTACCATTAGTTATTCCAAGCATGCCAGGCAACGAACAAAGCTTCGAGTTGACGCCTACCTGCGTTACATCTTCGGCGAGGAGAACAAGCCAGAGCAGGTCGGGGAGCAAGAGCTTCATCGGCCGGTGCAGGCACCATGGCCCATCAGTAGCGATATCAGTGTCACAGTCCTTGGGAGCACAATCGACATATTGCAGAGGAGGTGTGATGAGAAGTTTGCCATCCACCATGCAAAAGATCCAGAGCTGCTCGGCGGCATGATCAATGACCCACCCGAAGAGCCGGCATCACCAGTGCTCATCGAGAGCCTGATGCCCCGCAAGGAATGGGCAGAGGACCTCTGCGATTCAGTCAAGATAAAGGCACCTACGGCTTCATCATTGCCCACAGCGACCGTGTCAACCTCGATCCCGATGATGTGGTGGCCAGGCTCAAGCGCATCCTTGGCGAAGTTGACGTGCCCGATGAAGTAGAACATCGCCAACGTGATATCTTGAGGATGCAGGTGATCGACGGAATTTGCTACCAGGCCAAAGACATGGAAATGGAGCAGTTCCGCGGAGTTGTCATGCGTGCGATTGCACGCTGTCAAGCTCTTCTGGAAGAGGCCCAGCAGCCCGAAGAGCCTCCCAGCGCCAGCAGCTCTGTAGGCGGAGGCGGGTCGGGACACTCGGAGTAAGGGTGCTATGCTGATCATGGAGTCCGAGAAGACCATCATCGGAAGGCAGCCAGCTCAACCTTTTAGCTTATATTTTATTATAATTGAATGCATATGTAGGTCGTGAGCGTTCTCGGCCTTGCCGCATTTGGCATTTTAAATTATCCCTAGGTGGTTTTGGTGAAAGTGCATTTGGAATGAATATGTAAGTGAAAGTGCAACTATCCCTAGGTGGTTTTGGTAATCCCTAACAACATATAGCTCATTGAGCTAATGTTATTTTAAGATAAATATTTCAGGAAAGCTCAATGTCTGGCATGCCATGGATGAGAAAAGTAGACCCCTCAAAATGCTAAGGACAAAAGGATTGGCTCAAGCTCAAAGCTCAAGACTCTACATTTTCTATTTTAGTGATCCAAGATCACATTGAGTCTATAGGAAAAGCCAATACTATCAAGGAGGGATGAGGTGTTGCTTAATGAGGTTCTTGCTCAAAATGCTTAGAGATATGCTCCAAAGCCCTCAACTACTTTCTCACATCCACATATGACCTAAACCAAAAATTCAAACTCGGCCCCACCGATTCTTTCCATCCAGCGCCATCGAGTTCAGATGTCATGGCCACTGCCACAAACCCTAGGCAAATCGGTCTCACCGATAGGGATCTCGGTCTCAACGAGATGGGATTGTAATCTCTCTGTTTCCCTTCGTAACGTTTCGGTACCACCGAGACGAGCGATCGGTCCCACCGAGATTGCAATGTAAACTCCCTGTTTTCCTTTCGTAGCATTTCAGTCTCACCGAAATGAGCGAATTGGTCCCACCGAGTTTAGCCGACCAACTCTCTGGTTAGCTTATTACCAAAATCGGTAGCACCGAGTTTGTGTAATCGGTCTCACCGAGATTACATTATGCCCTAACCCTAATGTAGGATCGGAAGTATGTCTAGAGGGGGGGGGGGTGATTAGACTACTTGACCAAATAAAAACTTATCCTTTTCCCAATTTTAGTCTTTGGCATATTTTAGCTAACTTAGCACAAGTCAAGCAATCTTAACACAATTCAAGCAAGCATGCAAAGAGTATACGAGTAGCGGAAAGTAAAGCATGCAACTTGCAAGAATGTAAAGGGAAGGGTTTGGAGAATTCAAACGCAATTGGAGACACGGATGTTTTTGTCGTGGTTCCGATAGGTGGTGCTATCGTACATCCACGTTGACGGAGACTTCAACCCACGAAGGGTAACGGCTGCGCGAGTCCACGCAGGGCTCCACCCAAGAAGGGTCCACGAAGAAGCAACCTTGTCTATCCCACCATGGCCGTCGCCCACGAAGGACTTGCCTCACTAGCGATAGATCTTCACGAAGTAGGCGATCTCCTTGCCCTTACAAACTCCTTGGTTCAACTCCACAATCTTGTCGGAGGCTCCCAAGTGACACCTAGCCAATCTAGGAGACACCACTCTCCAAGAAGTAACAAATGGTGTGTTGATGATGAACTCCTTGCTCTTGTGCTTCAAATGATAGTCTCCCCAACACTCAACTCTATCTCACAGGATTTGGATTTGGTGGAAAGAAGATTTGAGTGGAAAGCAACTTGGGGAAGGCTAGAGATCAAGATTCATATGGTAGGAATGGAATATCTTGGTCTCAACACAAGTGTAGGTGGTTCTCTCTCAGAAAATGTAAGTTGGAAGTGTAGGTTCGTTCTGATGGCTCTCTCCAGGAATGAAGAGGAGGTGGAGGGGTATATATAGCCTCCACACAAAATTTAACCGTTACACACAACTTGCCAATCTCGGTGGGACCGAATTGAGAAACTCGGTCGAACCGATTCAACAAATCTAGTGACCGTTAGGATTTTCGGTGGGACCGACATGCAACTCGGTAGGACCGATATGGTTAGGGTTAGGGCATAACGTAATCTTGGTGAGACCAATTACACAAACTCGGTGGGACCGATTTTGGTAATAAGCTAACCAGAGAGTTGGTCGGGTAAACTCGGTGGGACCGGTTCGCTCATTTCGGTGAGACCGAAATGTTACGAAAGGGAAACAAAGAGTTTACATTGCAATCTCGGTGGGACCGATCTCTCACCTTGGTGGTACCGAAACGTTACTAAGGGAAACAGAGAGATTACAATCCCATCTCGGTGAGACCGAGATCCCTATCGGCGAGACCGATTTGCCTAGGGTTTGTGGTAGTGGCTATGACATGTGAACTCGGTGGTGCCGGATAGAAAGAATCGGTGGGGCCGAGTTTGACTTTTGGTTTAGGTCATATGTGGATGTGAGAAATTATTTTAGGGCTTTGGAGCATATCACTAAGCACTTTGAGTAAGAAACCTCATTAAGCAACACCTCATCCCTCCTTGATAGTATTGGCTTTTCCTATAGACTCAATGTGATCTTGGATCACTAAAATATAAAATGTAGAGTCTTGAGCTTTGAGATTGAGCCAATTCTTTTGTCCTTAGCATTTTGAGGGGTCCACTTTTCTCATCCATGCCATGCCATTCATTGAGCTTTCCTGAAATATTTGTCTAGAGATAGCATTAGCTCAATGAGCTATATGTTGTTAGGAATTACCAAAACCACCTAGGGATAGTTGCATTTTCAATCTCCCCCTTTTTGGTAATTGATGACAACATATAGATCAAAGCTTCGACAAATGATAATAAGATTGAAAAACATTGTTGCTTTGAGAAGTATGTGAAATGTGAGAGCTCCCCCTAAATTTGTGCATAGTTTAAGATTTGCTTTGGACTGCAAATGCACAATGAGTTAGGATCATGAGTTACTCTTCCATGTCACATACATATTGGTGGAGCGCTCAAAATGATAATAATTAAATACATGCACTCATCACCAAGCAAAGTGAATGATCATATAGAGATAAAAGGATAATGTCATCCAACAAGCATTAATGTAGCATATGATCAAACACATGATCATCCAAGTATCACATAGGCATAAAGTATATCAAACAAGCAAACAAAGTTCAACCACCAAAACAAGAGAGAATAAGAAGCAATGCTCTCCCTCAAAGCCTATGATCTATACATTTTTCTCCCCCTTTGACAACAAGTTACCAAAAAGTTCATAGAAAATGCATAGTACTAAATCGACTCTCAGGCTTGGTCTTCAGCTGGTGGTGTAGAAATAGCGCCAAGGACGAATGCATCCGTTGATGAAGATGGAGCTGGTGGAGTAGGTGCTGGAGCTGGTGGCACTGAAGCTGTAGCTAATGCAGATGAAGTTGCTCTTGTGTCTGGAACAGGCACTGCAGCAGATCTCTGTGCTCTGGGCACTCTAGCAAACGCATCAGTGGTAGTCTTGCCCTTCCTCTGGTCATCCTGAAGTTGCTCAACAACTGACTATATCCCAGTGACCTCCACATCCAAGTCATAGAACTTCTACTCCATGATCCTCTCCAGGCTCTCCTGATTTTGAGTCAGGGTGGCCAATCCCTTCTCAATCCTCAGAGTGGAGGCAATCAAGTAGCCAAGCTGATCTTGCTTGCTCTTCAGGAAGTACTGAGATGCCTCATCAATGGTTGGAATCTTTGTAGCCTTTTCAACCCTTTCCTTCTCCTTCTTTGCTTGTGCTTGCATAGAAGATGGTTCATTTTCATCCATAACCATTGTGTTGTCCTCAAAATCTGGGTAGATGGGCATGTGATCCTTGTCCAAGAGGTATGTGCCAGTGCCCATCTTGGAGTTGATTAGCTCCTGGATCTGTGGGGCATACCCACAACTTCCCTTTTGGTCAGCAACTGTTCTCTTGATAGTTTCCACTATGAGGCTCATGACCTTGAAGTTTTGAGGCACATCAAATATGTGAAGTAGGTTGATAGCATGGCCTCTGATCATCTTGTGATCACCTGACTTAGGCAAAAGAGTGTGCCTGAGGATCCAGTTGATTGTTGGCAATCCTGACAGAAGGTAATGTACTGATCCAAACTTGTGTGTTTCAACAGCAGCATCTGGGATCTCCCTATACATATGTGCCATAGAGTTGCGATCCTTCTTCTTCTTGGCATAGACATCCAAGTCATCCTCTTTCTCCTTAGGTGCATTGATCAGATTTGCCCATTCTTCAACAGTTTATTGGTACCTAGTACCTTCAGACATCCATACTATCCTTCCATCTGGATAGAAGTGTGCTGTGGAGTAGAACTGCATTATTAGCTCATTATTCCACTTTGTGAGCTTCTGCCCAACAAAGTCATCCACTCCACAAGCATTGAAACTATCATACACTCCAGGATAGTGTTCTTCATTTTCCCTGATATATTTCTAGTCCACCCATCTCATATCACAAACTATTGGCTTCTTGTCAAGCAGCACTGTCTCATAGAAATCCTGCTGTTCCTTTGTATGGAACCTATAGTCCACAACAGTTCTCCTCCTGACTGCATAGGGATCAGTCAATCTCCACTGTCTGAGTCCTGCATCCTTTCTCAGCTTCATATCCTCAGCTACAGGATGAACATCATTGTGATCTATAATTTTGGGCTTCAACTTCCTCAAGACATGTTCCTCATCATCTTCTTCTTCAACAACAACTTCAGGCACTGGGGCCTTGTTCTTCTCTCCAGCAGGAATGTTCCTTGTATTCCTCTTGGGTGCAGCTTTAGGCTTTGGAGCAGCTGCTTTGGGAGCTTCTTTGGGCTTTGATGAAGCAGCCCCTGACCTGATGGCATCACCCATAAGCTTGTGAGCTTTAGGTGCTGGTGCAGCAACCTTTCCTCTTCTTCCTCTTCCATCATGGAAGGCTTTCCAACAACCCTGGCCATGGTCTTCTTGACCCTTTCCTTCCTCTTCTTCCCTTCTTTACCAGCCTCTTTGGGTTCAGATTCCAAAGGTACTTGAGTGGAGGCTCTGGCTTTAGACATGGGAATTCTTCTAGCAGGTGCTTTGGTCCTCATACCAGGCTTTGTGGCAGCAGCTGTGCCATATTCTTTCTTGAGCACCTTCTTCTTGGAAGTGGCCTCATCCGCAATAGCCACATAGTATTCATCATTAGACTCTGAGGTTTTCTTCTTTCTGGCCCTGGTGGCTGCCTTAGGCAAGTTGCTGGGTGTGCTCCTGCTACCATCATAGCTGCTAGAGGGACTAGTGCCCTCACTCATGTGAACCTGTTCCTCAGACTTGTTCTGACTATCACTTTGATCAGACATGTTGCAAACACTGATAGCAGACCCTGTGAATAGATATAGATGAGGTAGATAGGATGAGCATCACAAAATACAGAGGTTTTTGCAAAAGAATGAGTCAAAAACTTAGTTTTAGTTTTCCACAGAAAGCATTTCGGATCTACCAATTTGTAAACTCGGTGATACCGAAGCAGCTTTTGGAACCTAAACTAGTGAACTCGGTCAGATCGAGTCACAGTTCGGTGGCACCAAGACTGCTAGGGTTTCACAAAGTATTGAACTTGGTCACACCGATTTGCAATTCTTGGCCAGACTGAGAATCACATGTGCAATGGCCTTGACCAAATCGGTGGAACCGATTTCTACAACTCGGTTGGTCCGAGATGGTTTTGGCGGAAACCTAACCCTAAATTTTCAATCCACAACTAAACTACGGAGTGTTTTCGCTGGATAAGATGATCTTAATCGTGGCAAGATACATGGCAAAAACAATGTGCTAGGAATCAGAGTGAGATTAGCACAAGGATCAAGTCCATACCCTAGTTCGGTGATGGACTTGCTACAGCAGCAACGGCGGAGACGATTCCCGTTGACGGTGGCGGAGACCAGCGGCAGGAGGCAGCTGGCGACGAGGAGGATGATCCGGAGACCCAGAGTAGGTTGAGTGCGGGCGAAAGAGTTCGGAGAAATTTCAAAAATTTGGCCCGTGGATATATATAGCCCGACCCTATCGGTGTGACTAAGTGGAACAACTCGGTGGCACCGAGATGCATCACTGCAAGCAGTTACTGCAACTCGGTGTGACCGAAAAGTTCAAATCGGTTGCACCGAGATTGAAAACCTAGATCGACTTAGTGATCTCGGTATGACCGAAATGGAAGAATCGGTCAGACCGAAACGCACAAAGAAGTTTTGGAAGTTTAAGTCTATGACAAATCGGGGACTTCGAGTGCTCCTCACACAGAGTGGTTCGAATCTGACTTGATCAAACTTTGTGATGTAGCATGAATAGAGTTTGAGACAAGAAAATCATAGATAGCTAGGGAGGGTTCTTAGGCATTCTTGTCCATCCACTTGGCAAAAGAAAAGAAACCAAACGATCAAAACAACAAGTGGATGTCCTTGAATGAGTTAAATATGCAAACGACATGCTCACACAATAAAATGTCAAATGAAATATGTGGCAAAGCATGCACAACCATTCTAGCATCTATCAAGCAATTGGCGATGACTAGGTCATCTATATATGAGTATATTGACTTAGGAGTCAAATGAGAAAATTTGATCATAAGTCATACTCATCGTTTAAGCTCAAGTGGGGTTGCCACTCTTACATAATGCATTGTTGTGTTCACACCATTAGAGTTGCTTTAACTCAATTCTTAGAGTAAAGCTCCCCCTAGATGTGAGATCCCCCCTTAGAGGGATGAACTAACCTTGGGTTTTGTCGATGATGAATTCATGTAGGTGTTGAAGATGTGGATGCTCAATGTTTATGTAGATCATTTGGAGCAATCCTTTGGAGTGAGTTGCACTTTCAATACCTACACGGGTTAGTCCCACAAGGAACAAACAAGGATATCCATAGACATAGAGTGATGCACATACAAAATGATGTCTATGAAAGCATCAGGTTACCTTGTCCCTTGTCTTACCAACAAGAGGGTTTGTGACTCCATGAACTAGTGCAAGATGTGGAAGTTGATTGCACTTGTCCTTGCCAAAATGATAAGAGTGAAGTATGTTGGCGGAGTCACCCTCAAGAACTCTCTAGTTCTTCTTCTTCGGGATCCACATCATCTTGATGGGAATCCTTGGAGTTGTAGTCGTACTTGATGAAGTAGAACTTGACGTAGTCTTGGGAACCCACTTGACCAAGACCTTGGGAGCTTCTTCAAATGCATCAATCTCCTCTTAAAGCTCATCCTTGCCTTTTTGCTTGTGGTCTTGTGGTGGAAGATCATCTTGAGCTTGTGTCCCTTTGAAGGAAGTATGATCATACTTCTCTTGTTGAGGAACAAACTTCGTCTTGGGGTATTGATCTTCTTCCCACTCAACTCCATTGGCATTGAACTTTCGTTCAAAACCAACACCTTGGTTCTTCCGGTGCCTTCCTTACTTGCGTACAATTTCCTCGAATTGCTTACTCCCGGCAAGGCTCTTGTAAACACCTTTCTCTATAATTCCCTTCAATAAGCTATTTTCTTTCTCAAGTGTAATTTGGCTAAGAGAATCATTAGTGGAATCAAGAGAACTACTAGAAGTAACAACATTGGGTTTAGCATGATTATTGTTACTACTAGAGGAAGAATCCTTCTTTTTCTTGTTACTAGACTTGACTTGAGGCATGTAAGTAGATAAGAGTAAACGCTTGGCAATGTAAAAAGAACTTTTCTTGCGAAGATCATCATTTATTGCCTTTAAGAACTCATGCTCTTTCTCAAGGTTGAGCTTTTCAAAGCGTAACTTCTCATGAGTCCTTAAAAGTTCTCGATGATCCCCTAGGATAGTTTCATGAGCTAACTTAAGAGTGTTTAGTTCTTTAGTTAGGAGCTCAATCTTCTCCTTATCATTGTCATTCGTTTTATCTTGATTAGCATGATTAATTGACGTTTCATCATAGTATTCATCACTAGAGTTGTCAATAAGTAAATCATCATCACCTAACAAGTCATCTTCATCACTATTGAAATCAACATACTTGGGGTGTGTTACCTTTGGGCCTTTAGCCATGAAGCATCTTCCAAGTCCCTCATTTGGTGAATCAAATATGTTGTAGGAGTTGGTTGACACAAGTGCTAGACCGGCAACACCTTCATCTTGAGTATGTTCAGAGTCGGAGTGGTAGCTTCTCTCGGAGTGATTGTCGGAGTCGGAGCCGGATACCCATTCACCAACATGAGCTTGATGTCTTAGTTTTGTGTCCTTCCTTTCCTTTCCGAATCCTTGCATCTCCGGGATGTTCTTCGTTCATAATGATCATCTCTACTCCTTCTCTCTCTTGGTGGCGATTCTTCTCTTCTACTTCTCCTCTTAGGTGATTCTTCTCTTCTTTTGTATGGAGCTGTACACTCATTGGAATAGTGTCTGGGTCTTCCACAATTGTAGCAATTACGCTCTCGACTAGAAGATCTTTTGTCATTGTAGGACCTTGACTTGGAGCTTCTCTCTTTGCTTCTACTCTTGTAGAACTTGTTGAAGTTCTTCACCATTAGGCTCAATTCTTCATTAAAGGTTTGTTTCTCACTTGATGATGTGGGTGCTTGATATGTCTCCAACGTATCTATAATTTTTGATTGTTCCATGCTATCATATTATCTGTTTTGAATGATTATGGGCTTTATTATACACTTTTATATTACTTTTGGGACTAACCTATTAATCGGAGGCCCAACCCATATTGCTGTTTTATTGCCTGTTTCCGTATTTCGAAGAAAAGGAATATCAAACGGAGTCCAAATGACGTGCCAATTTTTGAGGATTTTTTATGGACCAAAAGAAGACCACGGAGCATCGGAGTTGGGCCAGAAGAGCTCCGGGCTGCCCACGAGATAGGAGGGCGCACCCCTAGGGGGGGGGGGGCGCCCCCTGTCTCGTGGACGGCCCGGAGACCCCCCTGACGTGAAACCAATGCCAATAATTCCTATAAATACTGAAACTTTTGGGAATTAACCTAGATCGGGAGTTCCGCCACCGCAAGCCTCTGTAGCCACCAAAAACCTCTTGGGAGCCCTTCCCGGCACCCTGTCGGAGGGGGAATCCATCACCGGTGGCCATCTTCATCATCCCGGCACTCTCCATGACAACGAGGGAGTATTTCACCCTCGAGGCTGAGGGTATGTACCAGTAGCTATGTTTTTGATCTCTCTCTCTCTCGTGTTCTCTCTCGTGTTCCCTCTATGGCACGATCTTGATGTATCCCGAGCTTTGCTATTATAGTTGGATCTTATGATGTTTCTCCCCCTCTACTCTCTTGTGATGAATTGAGTTTCCCCTTTGAAGTTATCTTATCGGATTGAGTCTTTTATGAGAACACTTGATGTATGTCTTGCCGTGATTATCTGTGGTGACAATGGGATATCATGTGCCTCTTGATGTATGTTTTGGTGACCAACTTGCGGGTTCCACCCATGAACCTATGCATAGGGGTTGGCACACGTTCTTGACTCTCCGGTAGAAACTTTGGGGCACTCTTTGAAGTACTTTTGTGTTGGTTGGATGAATCTGAGATTGTGTGATGCATATCGTATAATCATGCCCATGGATACTTGAGGTGACAATGGAGTATCTAGGTGACATTAGGGTTTTGGTTGATTTGTGTCTTAAGGTGTTATTCTAGTACGAACTCTTTTATAGATCGATCCGAAAGAATAACTTTGAGGTGGTTTCGTACCCTACCATAATCTCTATGTTTGTTCTCTGCTATTAGTGGCTTTGGAGTGACTCTTTGTTGCATGTTGAGGGCTTGTTATATGATCTATCTATGTTATTATTGTTGAGAGAACTTGCACTAGTGAAAGTATGAACCCTAGGCCTTGTTTCCTATCATTGCAATACCATTTATGCGCACTTTTATCGCTCGCTACCTTGCTGTTTTTATAATTTCATATTACAAAAACCCTTATCTACTATCTATTTTGCACTTGTATCACCTTCTCTTCGCCGAACTAGTGCACCTATACAATTTACCATTGTATTGGTTGTGTTGGGGACACAATAGACTCTTTGTTATTTGGTTGCAGGGTTGCTTGAGAGAGACCATCTTCATCCTACGCCTCCTAGGAATTGATAAACCTTAGGTCATACACTTGAGGGAAATTTGCTACTGTCCTACAAACCTGTGCACTTGCAGGCCCAACAACGTCTACAAGAAGAAGGTTGTGTAGTAGACATCAAGCTCTTTTCTGGCGCCATTGCCGCGGAGGTTAGCGCTTGAAGGTATATCTTTAGATCTTGAAATCGAATCTTTTTGTTTCTTGTTTTATCACTAGTTTAGTTTATAAAAGAAAACTACAAAAAAATGGAGTTGAGTTTGTCTCATACGCTTCATCTTTTTAATATCTTTTGTGAGAATGATGGAAAGGAAAATTGTGCTCAAGTGCTAGAAGAAGAATGCATTAGAATGTTTGGTATTATATCTTTGTATGATGAGCATGATTGCAATGTTGTTAGTATGAATTCCTTGAATATTCATGATGCTAATGATATGCACAACCACAAGCTTGGGGAAGCTATGTTTGATGAATATGATATATTTTGTCCCCCATGTTTTGATGAGCAAATTTATTACGATGAAAGCATGCCTCCTGTTTATGATGATTATATTGATGAAAGTGGGTTTGGAAGAGCGTCAACATTAGGAAGTAGTGATCCCACTATTTTGGAGGATGTTGAATCTTATAATATTTATGAAAGTGGATTTGGAAGAGTGTCAACTTTATTTAGTGATGATTCCACTATTTCGGAAGAGGTTCCAATTGATTATGAGAACAAAGTTTCTATCTATGATGATTATTGTGATGACTTGTATGCTATTAGGAATAATGATAACCATGAAACTTGTCATCATGATTTTAGTTTTCAATTGGATTATGCCTCACATGATAATTATTTTGTTGAGTTTGCTCCCACTACTATTCATGAGAAGAAATTTGCTTATGTGGAGAGTAGTAAATTTCCTATGCTTGTAGATCATGAAAAGAATGCTTTGGGTGCTGGTTATATTGTTGATTTCATTCATGATGCTTTTAAAATTATTATGAGGGAGGAACATATGCTTGTAGGAATTGCAATAATATCAAGTTTCCTCTCTATGTGCTTAAAGTTTTGAAGCTATGCTTGTTTTACCTTCCTATGCTAGTTGATTATTGTTCCCATAAGTTGTTTGCTCAAAATCCCTATGCATAGGAAGTGGGTTAGGTTTAAATGTGCTAGTCATATGCTTCATGATGCTCCCGTTATGTTTCAATCCTTATCTTTTATGTGAGCATCATTGTCATCATCATGCCTAGCTAGAAAGGCATTAAAGGAAAGCGCTTGTTGGGAGACAACCCAATATTTATACTTACTGTTTTTGTGTTTCCACATGATTATACTACTTTAGTAATCATGTTTTATAGCTTTTGTTTCAATAAAGTGCCAAGTAGAACCTTTGGGAAGACTTGGGTGAAGTTTATATGATCTTGCTGTGAAAAACAGAAACTTTAGCGCTCACGAGATTAACTGCCATTTTTACTGCTGAGTGCTTTTAGGTTGATTCTTTTTGCAGATGATTAATAGACAAATTTCTCAGGTTCAGAAATTTATTTCATAATTGTTGGGGTTCCAGAGGTATACGTTTGATACAGATTACTACAGACTGTTCTGTTTTTGACAGATTCTGTTTTCTATGTGTTGTTTGCTTATTTTGATGAATCTATGAGTAGTATCGGAGGGTATGAACCATAGATAAGTTGGAGTACAGTAGATATTACACCAATATGGATTTATAATGAGTTCACTACAATACCTAAGTGGTGGTTTTATTTTCTTATACTAACGGAGCTTACGAGTTTTGTGTTGAGTTTTGTGTGGTTGAAGTTTTCAAGTTTTGGGTAAGGATTCGATGGACTATGGAATAAGGAGTGGAAAGAGCCTAAGATTGGGGATGCCCAAGGTACCCCAAGGTAATATTCAAGGACAACCAAGAGCCTAAGCTTGGGGATGCCCCGGAAGGCATCCCCTCTTTCGTCTTCATTCATCGGTAACTTTACTTGGAGCTATATTTTTATTCGCCACATGATATGTGTTTTGCTTGGAGCGTCATTTTATTTTGTTAGTTTTTGCTTGCTGTTAGTTAGAATAATGTTTTGCTTCTTTAGTTTCAATAAAAGTGTCAAGGATAGCCTTTGCCATGCTTATTTTGCTAGTATACATGTTGCTGTTTGAAAACAGAAAGTTTACTGCTGTTGCAAAAATTCCCTAGAAAAAGTCAGAGAATGGTATAACGTTGAATCTTTTTGCATATTAAGCTCTGATAAATTCATTACAGTGGGAATTTTAGTTCATAATTTTTGGAGTCAGGAAAGTATTGATACTCTTGCATTCTTTACAGACTGTACTGTTTTGGCAGATTGCTGTTATGTTTGCGTTGTTTGCATATGTTTGCTTGTTTAATGATTCTATTTGAGGATAGGAGTATTAAATATGCAGAGGCATTTAGTATGCAATGTTTAATAATAATTTAAGTGATTTGTTACAGTATAAAATGATAAGGTTTTGCATTGGTTTATACTAACCTATCTCACGAGTTCTTGTTGAGTTTGTTGTGAATGAAGCTTTTGATAAAAAGATAAACCATGCTATGAGAGGAATTAAGGAGACACAAAAGTTCAAGCTTGGGGATGCCCAAGGCACCCCAAGATAATATTTCAAGAAGTCTCAAGCATCTAATCTTGGGGATGCCCCGGTAGGCATCCCACCTTTCCTCTTCAACAACTATCGGTTAGTATCGGTTGAGCCTAAGTTTTTGCTTATTCACATGAGTTGTGCTATCCTTGCAATGTCATTTTATTTTGTTTTGCTTGCTGCTTGAATAAGATACCAAGATCTGAAATTCTTTAATGAGAGAGAGTCTTCACATAGTTGCATAATTATTTAGCTACTCATTGATCTTCACTTATATCTGTTGGAGTAGTTTGTCGTTTGCTCTAGTGCTTCACTTATATTATTTTGAGAGTCTTTAACCGCATGGTAATTTGAACAAAAACTTTCATAGGAGGTGAATTGGATGCTATGATCAATTTTATACTTGATAATTGTTTTGAGATATGGAGGTAGTGATATTAGAGTCATGTTAGTTGAGGTGATTATGAAAAATACTTGTGTTAAGGGTTGTGATTCCCGTAGCATGAACGCATGGTGAACCGCTTTGTGATGAAGTTGGAGCACAATTTCATTTATTGATTGTCTTCCTTATGAGTGGCGGTCGGGGACGAGCGATGGTCTTTTCCTACAAATCTATCCCCCTAGGAGCATGCGTGTAGTGCTTTGGTTTTTGATGACTTCTAAATTTTTGCAACAAGTATATGAGTTCTTTTGACTAATGTTGAGTCCATGGATTATACGCACTTTTACCTTTCCACCATTGCTAGCCTCTCTTGTGCCACGCAACTTTCACCGGTACCATACACCCACCATTTACCTTCCTCAAAACAACCACCATACCTACCTATTATGGCATTTCCATAGCCATTCTGAGATATATTGCCATGCAACTTTCCACCGTTCCGTTCATATGACACGCATTACTTTTGTCATATTGCTCTTTGCATGATCATGTAGTTGACATCGTATTTGTGGCAAGGCCACTTCCATAATTTTCATACATGTCGCTCTTGATTCATTGCATATCCCGGTACACCGCCGGAGGCATTCATATAGAGTCATATCTTGTTCTAGCTTTGAGTTGCAATTCTTGAGTTGCAAATCCATAAAAGTGTGATGATCTTCATTATTAGAGCATTGCCCTAGTGAGGAAAGGATGATGAAGACTATGATTCCCCCACAAGTCGGGATGAGACTTTGGACTTTATAAAAAGAGAAAAAAAGAGAAAAAAAGGGAAGGCCAAAGAAAGGAAAAAAAGAAAGAAAAAAAGAGAAAAAAGAAAAAAAATAATAAAATGAGAGAAAAAGAGAGAAGGGACAATGCTACTATCTCTTTTTCCACACTTGTGCTTCAAAATAGCACCATGATCTTCATGATAGAGAGTCTCATATGTTGTCACTTTCATATACTAGTGGGAATTTTTCATTATAGAACTTGGCTTGTACATTCCAATGATGGGCTTCCTCAAAAGTGCCCTAGGTCTTCATGAGCAAGCAAGTTGGATGCACACCCACTTAGTTTCTTTTGTTGAGCTTTCATATATTTATAGCTCTAGTGAATCCGTTGCATGGCAATGCCTACTCACTCACATTGATATCTATTAATGGGCATCTCCATAGCCCGTTGATATGCCTAGTTGATGTGAGACTATCTTCTCCTTTTTGTCTTCTCCACAACCACCATTCTACTCCACATATAGTGCTATGTCCATGGCTCACGCTCATGTATTGCGTGAAAGTTGAAAGAGTTTGAGATTATTAAAGTATGAAACAATTGCTTGGCTCGTGATCGGGGTTGTGCATGATTAAATACTTTGTGTGATGAAGATAGAGCAATAGCCAGACTATACGATTTTGTAGGGATAACTTTCTTTGGCCATGTTATTTTGAGAAGACATGATTACTTTGATTAGTATGCTTGAAGTGTTACTATTTATTTTATCAATATGAACTTTTATTTTTAATTATATGGACCTGAACATGCATGCCACAATAAAGAGAAATTACATTGAGAATCATGCTAGGTAGCATTCCACATCAAAAATTCTGTTCTTATCATTTACCTACTCGAGGACGAGCAGGAATTAAGCTTGGGGATGCTTGATACGTCTCCAACGTATCTATAATTTTTGATTGTTCCATGCTATCATATTATCTGTTTTGAATGATTATGGGCTTTATTATACACTTTTATATTACTTTTGGGACTAACCTATTAACCGGAGGCCCAGCCCATATTGCTGTTTTATTGCCTGTTTCAGTATTTCGAAGAAAAGGAATATCAAACGGAGTCCAAATGACGTGCCAATTTTTGAGGATTTTTTATGGACCAAAAGAAGACCACGAAGCATCGAAGTTGGGCTAAAAGAGCTCCGGTCTGCCCACGAGACAGGAGGGGGCGCCCCCTGTCTCGTGGATGGCCCGGAGACCCCCCTGACGTGAAACCAACGCCAATAATTCCTATAAATACTGAAACTTTCGGGAATTAACCTAGATCGGGAGTTCCGCCGCCGCAAGCCTCTGTAGCCACCAAAAACCTCTCAGGAGCCCATCCCGGCACCCTGCCGGAGGGGGAATCCATCACCGGTGGCCATCTTCATCATCCTGGCGCTCTCCATGACGAGGAGGGAGTAGTTCACCCTCGAGGCTGAGGGTATGTACCAGTAGCTATGTGTTTGATCTCTCTCTCTCGTGTTCTCTCTCATGTTCCCTCTATGGCACGATCTTGATGTATCCCGAGCTTTGCTATTATAGTTGGATCTTATGATGTTTCTCCCCCTCTACTCTCTTGTGATGAATTGAGTTTCCCCTTTGAAGTTATCTTATCGGATTGAGTCTTTTATGAGAACACTTGATGTATGTCTTGCCGTGCTTATCTGTGGTGAGAATGGGATATCATGTGTTGTATGTTTTGGTGACCAACTTGCGGGTTCCACCCATGAACCTATGCATAGGGGTTGGCACACGTTCTTGACTCTCCGGTAGAAACTTTGGGGCACTCTTTGAAGTACTTTTGTGTTGGTTGGATGAATCTGAGATTGTGTGATGCATATCGTATAATCATGCCCACGGATACTTGAGGTGACAATGGAGTATCTAGGTGACATTAGGGTTTTGGTTGATTTGTGTCTTAAGGTTTTATTCTAGTACAAACTCTTTTATAGATCGATCCGAAAGAATAACTTTGAGGTGGTTTCGTACCCTACCATAGTCTCTACGTTTGTTCTCCGCTATTAGTGGCTTTGGAGTGACTCTTTGTTGCATGTTGAGGGCTTGTTATATGATCTATCTATGTTATTATTGTTGAGAGAACTTGCACTAGTGAAAGTATGAACCCTAGGCCTTGTTTCATATCATTGCAATACCGTTTACGCTCACTTTTATCGCTTGCTACCTTGCTGTTTTTATAATTTCAGATTACAAAAACCCTTATCTACTATCTATTTTGCACTTGTATCACCTTCTCTTCGCCGAACTAGTGCACCTATACAATTTACCATTGTATTGGTTGTGTTGGGGACACAATAGACTCTTTGTTATTTGGTTGCAGGGTTGCTTGAGAGAGACCATCTTCATCCTACGCCTCCTACGGATTGATAAACCTTAGGTCATACACTTGAGGGAAATTTTCTACTGTCCTACAAACCTGTGCACTTGCAGGCCCAACAACGTCTACAAGAAGAAGGTTGTGTAGTAGACATCAAGCTCTTTTCTGGCGCCATTGCCGGGGATCCGCCGGTTTTGACACCGACATTGGTGCTTTCATTGAGAGTTCCTCTGTGCCATCACCATCAGGAAGGATGCCTTTTCCCGTCTTTAAAGACGGCGCCGTCGTCAAGGGAGCTTTGACCGCCAGCTAGACTATCCGGCTAGGCGGTTTTCTCATGACCGCCTGTTCGGCCACCGCCCCGACAATGACCTCTCAAGTCATTAAAAGCGATCTTCACATCAGCTTGGAATTCGCCGAGCAGCTAGATCCGATTGAGCTCTCCTCCGTAAATGAGCTCTTGGATCGCATCGCCGCCCTGGGTGTCGCTACCGACTATGATCAGATTGGGCTTAAAACCGATCATAGAGAAATTAACTCTCCCCAGGTTACCCACCACGTTGTTGTGGTAGAGGAACAATGCGGCGACTCTTCTTCTATGTTAAAAACCAACTATGTCCGGATTCCAGATCCCTCCATGCCGGATTCCCGTGGAGGGACGGACGCTAATCAAATACTGAACCTAAAGTTAGGCATCAGACCAGATTTGTTGGAAAGCGCTCAGCAAACCAAGCTTCAGAATCCGGAAGCTTCTTGGCCTTTGAGCCTCAGATCGGGCAGGGTTCCGAACTTAATTCCACCCGCCCACCCAAACATAAGCGATCTATCTCAAATACGGCAAGAGCCCGATGAAACAGTACATCATTACTGGGCCAGATTCCTCCTGGTTATGAATAGGATAAAGGACTGCCGTGAAGAAAGCGCGATTTCAATCTTCTGCAACAATTGCACGGACAAGGGAATCATAAACGCCATCAGTCATCGCGAAGTTACACGCTTCACCGACCTAGCGACCATTGTACAAAAATACTGCGCGATGGAGAGTGCCTGGAAAACCGAAACTAGGTTTTGGGACAATCCGGCCCTGAATACAACCCCAGTCCGAGATAAAAGGGTGCGTCATACTCAAGCACCTGGGTTAAAAACCAAAAAGCAAAACCCCCCTAAAGGGTACGGAACCGTACTGCAGGGATGGCTCAACGGACCCTGCAAAATCCACAGTACGGAGGGCGCCACTCCAACACATAGCCTTCGAGCATGTTGGATACTACTGTAGGTGGCCAAAAGTGGCGAAGGCTGTTTAGCCCCGGGCAACCAACCCAGCAGTACCAGTACGGTATTAACAGTCTTCGAGACTTTTGCATCAAATAACATGCGGAAACGAACAATCCGCAGCCTCGCCGAAGTCTACCAAGTAGCAACAACAAATCCATGGAGCGACACGGCTATCACCTTCAATGCCAGCGACGAACCTAAATTCCGAACAGCTAGAGCACCAGCCGCATTGGTCCTCAATCCGATAGTGGACGGTTTCCGTCTTACTAAGGTACTCATGGACGGCGGCAATGGATTAAACCTCATCTACGAGGAAACCCTTCAAAAAATGGAAATTGACTGGAGCCGCATTGAGCAAAGCAGCACAACCTTCAGGGGAATAATCCCTAGTCGAGAAGTACGCTGCACAGGAAAAATCACACTAGATGTAGTGTTCGGCTCACCAGACAATTACAGGTCCGAAGAGGTCACGTTCCAAGTGGCCCCATTCGGCAGCGGATATCACACTTTGTTAGGGCGAGAGGTATTCACAATCTTCCAAGCTATAGCCCATTACGGGTACATGAAGCTCAAAATGCCCGGACCCAATGGAATAATCACTCTCGCCAGTGATCCAGATACAACACTCCACGCTGAAAATAAGACAGCCGCACTGGCCCTAGAGGCATTGTCCGAAGCCCTAGCGGCAGAGGAACTAACTGCGCTGCGCTCCACGGTGGATAGGGACGATGTGATACTCGATAAGAGGTCCAAGTCCACCTCTTTTAAACCAGCAGACGAAATAGTCAAATTTCAGGTCCATCCAACGGACCCCACAAAGACGGCCTCCATTGGGGCACAATTAAGTCCTGATGTCGAAGCCGCACTACGAGAATTCCTTCGGGAAAATTGGGACATTTTTGCCTGGCACCCTTCAGACATGCCAGGTATCCCACGCAGGCTGGCGGAGCACAGCCTAAATATCCTAAAAGGATTCAAGCCAGTCAAACAAGCCCTTCGGCGATTTTCCGAACCCAAAAGACAGGCAATAAGAGAGGAGCTAGCCAAACTCTTAGAAGCCGGATTCATCAGAGATATAAAACATCCGGACTGGCTAGCCAATCTAGTAATGGTACCAAAAAAGGACAAATCCTGGCGCCTCTGCGTCGATTTTAAAGACCTTAACAAGGCCTATCCAAAGGACCCTTTCCCTCTCCCTCGCATCGACCAAATCATCGATGCTACCGCAGGGCATGATTCATTGTGCTTCATTGACGCATACTCCGGATACCATCAAATCAAGATGGCGGAGAAAGACCAAGCCGCAACGGCATTCATTACTCCATATGGGCCATTCTGCTTCAACACAATGCCCTTCGGACTCAAAAACGCGGGCGCAACATATCAGCGCATGATTCAAACATGTCTGGCTACCCAGATAGGCAAAACAGTAGAGGCATACGTAGACAATGTGGTCGTCAAGACCAAACACGTCGAAACTCTAGTAGAAGACTTGAGGGTGACATTCGACAACCTCCGAGCATATGACATTAAGCTCAACCCGGAAAAATGTGTCTTCGGAGTACCAGCCGGAAAGTTCTTGGGCTTCATTGTATCCGGTAGAGGAATTGAAGCAAACCCAGCCAAGATCCGAGCTCTGTCACAATTGGATATTCCAAAAGACCTCAAGCAAATACAAAAACTAACTGGATGCATAGCGGCTTTAAGTCGCTTCATCTCCCGTTTGGGAGAAAAGGCTCTGCCCCTCTACCGCCTCCTCCGGCGCACTGAACACTTCCAATGGACGGATGCTGCCACGGCCGGACTCGAAGAAATAAAAGCCATACTGGCAACAAATCTGGTCCTGGCCGCGCCCAACCTGGGCGAACCTATGTTATTATATATCGCAGCAACACATCAAGGTTTCAGCGCGGTACTCGTCGTCGAACGAGAAACAGAAGGGCACAGATTCCCTCTTCAAAAACCAGTGTACTATGTATCCACTGTCTTAACTCCATGCAAGTCCCGGTACCCACATTATCAAAAGATAGCGTACACGGTGTTCATGGCATCCCGGAAGCTACATCACTACTTTCAAGAGTGTTCCATAACGGTGGCCTCCGAAGTACCTCTCAACGATATTATAAACAATCGCGACGCAACGGGCAGGATTGCAAAATGGGCTATTGAGCCCTTACCATTTGACATAACCTACAAACCACGGCGAGCTATAAAGTCGCAGGTTCTGGCTGACTTCGTTGCCGAATGGACCGAAGCCGAACTCCCTAAAGAGTATGGCGCGTACTCCAACTGGATCATGCATTTCGACGGATCCAAAATGTTGGCTGGCTTGGGGGCTGGCGTCGTCCTAACGTCCCCAACTGGAGACACAATCCAATACGTACTTCAAATAATGTACATGGACTCCAACAACGTAGCCGAATATGAGGCCCTTCTACATGGCCTCCGGATGGCAATCTCCATGGGCATTCAACGCCTAGAGGTGCGCGGGGATTCAAACCTCGCAATATCCCAAGTAAATGGAGACTTTGACGCCAAAGATCCAAAAATGGCAGCTTACCGCAACGCCGTCCTAAAAATGTCAGCTCGGTTCGAAGGACTCGAATTCCACCATGTAGCCCGGGATAATAACCAGGCAGCAGACGTATTAGCACGCATCAGCGCGAAACGAGACGCCGTCCCTCCAAACATCTTCCTGGAACGGCTCTTTAAGCCATCCATATTATGGGAAGAGGAGTCCGGAAATAACAATCCGGAGCCAGCTGCATCACCTAACTCAGACCATTCTGACACAATCGGCGGCTCAGCCAATGAAATAACACCTTCAGCCCACGAAATAATGGCAGTAATTGCCCCGTGGACAGAACCATTCCTAGCCTACTTAATCCGGCAGGAACTTCCCGAAGACCAAAATGAGGCCCGCTGCATAGTTCGGCGATCTAAAGCCTACAAGGTCCATGAGGGAGAACTTTATAAGAAAAGCACAACCGGAGTCCTTCAAAGGTGTATCTCCGAAGAGGAAGGGCAAAATCTCCTGGCTGAAATTCACGCCGGACTCGGCGGGCACCACGCTGCAGCCCGGGCCCTTGTAGGCAAGGCCTTCCGTACAGGATTTTATTGGCCGACAGCCCGGGGCAGATGCTCAGGACTTAGTCCAACGATGCGTCGGTTGCCAGCTCTTTGCTAATCAGAGCCACATGCCACCCACCACCCTCAAAACTATACCCATTACCTGGCCGTTCGCGGTCTGGGGGCTTGACATGGTTGGACCCCTTAAAGGGGAAACCCACAAGCACAAATACTTATTGGTCATGGTGGACAAATTCACCAAATGGATTGAGGCCAAGCCGGTTAAAACGGCAGAATCTGGACCTGTGATAGACTTCATATCCGGGGTAGTACACCGTTTTGGCGTCCCCCACAGCATCATCACTGATAACGGCACGAATTTCACGGCCGACGAGGTTAAACTCTGGTGCAAAAACATGGGCATCAAGCTCGACTACGCTTCAGTCTATCACCCCCAAACTAACGGTCAAGTCGAATGAGAAAATGGTCTAATTATGAGTGGCATCAAACCCAGACTAGTGCGGTCCCTCAAGGAATCTAACACGCACTAGGTAGAGGAGCTCGACTCCGTACTCTGGGGGCTGCGGACCACGCCAAACCGAACTACCGGATTCACACCATTTTTCATGGTATACGGCGCAGAGGCAGTTCTGCCCTGCGATATCATTCATGACTCACCTCGCATGCGCATGTACGAAGAAAGAGAAGCCGAGTTGGATCGGCAGGACAGTTTGGACGCCTTAGAGGAGGAGCGGGACGTGGCAAAAGCTCGTTCCGCATTTTAACAGCAGCAGGCTCGCAGATATCAAAGCAGAGAAGTACGGGCCAAAACTTACAATGTTGGCGAACTTGTTCTACGCCTGCCGGACAAGAAAAAGGACAAACTTAAGCCGAAGTGGGAAGGTCCCTTCATCATCAACCAAGTCCTGATCGGCGGAGCATACCGTCTACGAAACGCATCTGACAACCGACTCGAGCCGAACCCATGGAACGCAGCCCGTCTCCGAAGATTCTACGCCTAACGCCGGACTCAGAGTTCGTCTCACTTCTCCGTCCACCTTTTTACATTTTGACTGTCTCTTGTCTCCCTCCTTCTTCCCACTTTTTTTTTTCAATACCTTTTATAGGCTGATTTGCGCATTGTTCACACACACTTGATGTGCTCCTAGCACTCATTATACCCGGGGGCTTCTCTAACAGAAGCTTATTCATACGGGCTTCATGCCCAATACATGTGTCATACTTCCGCATGTACCTTTTATTCACCATTAAATGCATCGATATGACTTAAGTTTTGGCCAAGCTGGGTTGCCTGGCTCCTGTGCTTACCCCTACGTTCCCGATTGTTCGGCTAGGAGGTAAAAGGAGCACCTCTACGATTGTTACTGCCGGGTCAGCCGGATGTGTACCTCAGACTGGGTGAAGCCGAAAGCTAGCGTTCTTAAGAGAATATTCGGTCGGTGACTTGAAAGATGATTTATTACTTACTTATTTATCTGCCCCCAGATGCTTTTTCTGCTATTTTCGCAGTCCGACATTGCACTTTAGGGCATGCCTCCCAGGGAAAGGAACCCTTAACGGAACTATTCTCCCTGGAAGATGTTTCTTACTAACCATGTAATATAACATAGCTAGTTGGGCACTTGTCTGATAAAGCAATTATGACCCCGACGCCTTGTCTCCATGCATGCCCCGGTTCTTTTATAACCGTAAGGGTATTCGGACACACTCCGGACTGTTGGGTCCCGAGGTTGAAGCGAAACGGTCCGCAAAGACAAATGATCTACAATCCGGCTAGAAGGCATTCTATATGTCATTTAAAAAAAATTACATCGTCAAACTGACTGATTGTACTCCTCTTCAATCCCATCTAACAAGCTGTATAATTTACAGTCCTGTTGGGAATATTTCGCGGCCAACTCTACTTGGCCGTACATCAAGCTCACAGGGATCTCCTTCCCATCAGGCCCCGCAGGTCCGACCTCGGCCATGTGGTTTGGGTCAGCCTTCGGGTACCGCGTCTTCACCATGGCCCAGGCCTCCCTGGCGCCTTGACGGCAGGCCGATATCTTCCACAAATGGAGGCGTCGCCGTACTCCCTGAAGCTTCTCAGCAAGCCCTCCAAGGCCCTCGGGTAGGGAGACGGAAGGCCATAAGGCCTGAACGACGCCACTCATCGCCTGCCGAACACGTTCGAGCAGTTGCACCAGCTCGGGAAGTTGGTCACCCGTTGAACCAGGCATTTCCTCCGCAGGGCGACCTGTGAGCACACCTAAAGACACATTTCTGTCAATCGACTTCCTCGCCGAATTCTTCTTTTCAAAGGAATTTGCTCAAGCACTTACTATAAATTCCGCGACGAAGCCGCTGATTCTCCTTCACGGAGCCAGACAGCTGGGCCCGAACACCTTTCAGCTCTTCTCCTAGCTGGATGTGGGCATCTTGGAGCTTGTTTCTCTCCTGCTGCACCTTCATAAGCACCCTCTCGCCGGCCTTTAGCTGACGCAATAGCTGTTGCTTGTCCGGATCCAGTCCGGCACCCTCTGCAATATTATTGTCAGATTTACGCACACGCCGCACTTTGTTAATTACTTATCTTTTCGAAGTACGTCTTACCAGCGGGGGTCTCTGTGGCTCCCCCTGTGGCGGCCAGTGCGGCCTCAAGTTGGGCCTTGCACTCTTGGAGCTCCTGGGACAGGTGGGTATTCTTCTCCGTAAGATCCTGCATAATAAATGATCCTTAAATCAATTATTTTAACTATTTTAAGTCTCGGGGGCTACTGGCATATATAACTATTAAAATTACTTACCCGTATGTCTTTCACATACTGCTCCATGGCTCTGGTTAACCCATCTTGAGCGGCACGGAGGTGCATGTTTCCCGCATCAAAGGCATTTAGCGCCTTCGGGGAGAAACACGCGTCACGAAGAACTGTCCGGCAACGCCTGTGATTCATGGCGCTCTCCACCTCAGACCGGGTGGCGGACAGCCTGTGGGCATCCTCCATTGTAGGAGCGTCCGGCTCATGCCTTGTGTTCGCCTCTCCTTCCAGACCATGCGTTGGAGCATGGCTGGCGGGGGCTTGATTGGCAACCTCTCCGGACACTGTCCGGCGAGCGCTCTTTCTGGAAAAGTTATGAGCATTAATATACCTCCTAGGGATCCTTCCCTTAAAAACAGCGGTGCTCCGTACCGTTGCGGCGATGTTTCGGTTCGCGTCACACTCCTCTTCCGCCTGCTGGGCCGAACTGACCCTTGTTGGTCAACCGCCGCGGGTTCGGCTTCCTGCCTTAAAGGCACCTCCTGCGATGCACCATCAGTATAAGATGGCCGAAATTGAGCATGGATCAAATGATGGTATCAAGACCTCGGTCATAATCACCTGGGAGGCTGGAAACAAACCGGGGTAGTCAGCCGTAATGGCGACTAGAGCATTGTCCATGCTAAGTTGGTGGAACACCCCGTCAATCAGCTCCACCTTTATGTCCGGATCCTCTTCGGAGGTCGGATCAAGGGATCGTTCCGGATTCTCCGGCTGTGGAGTTAGGCTTCGTATGCCCTCCACGTCCCGGCGCAGCTCCTGCGTCAAAATCACAAAGTAAAATACTTGACTTTGGAAGTATGGATCGGGTAGATAAACGTCCGCTTACCCAGATCCGAGGGTTATTCATGGAGAATCCATTCAATGGATTCGTGCAGAGAAAGTCCTCCTCCTCCCCCTTGTACAAGCCGGACAGGATCTTTGCCAGATCGGCTGCCGAGCTCGGCCCTCTGCGGCCATGACGGGTGGCGTCGTCTTCCCCGTTGAAATCCCACATAGGGTGCCCCCTATATTGGAGTGGCTGCACCCCTCGCATAATGCACGTGGCCATGATTCCAATCATGGTCAATCCGGAGTGGGCCAGTAACCTAATCCGGCCCATCAAATAATGGACGCTCCCATCATCCTCTCGTTGAGGGCTCCGCAGGCGCCAACTCAGGCGTTTCTTCAAGGGAGCATTGCTGAACTCCGGGAGGCCGATCCGAACTGGATCCGGCAGAGGGGCGTCCTCCATGTAGAACCATTCCGAAGGCCAGTCTTCGGACGCCTTCTTCGGGGTGCCGGATAGATATCCGGTCCCGGTGATGCGCCATATTTCGGCTCCGCCCACTTGATATATCGACCCCTCGTGAGAACGGGGTACGAGGCAAAACAATCTCTTCCACAACGCAAAATGGGGCTCGATGCCCAAGAATAGCTCGCACAGAGCTACAAAGCCCGCGATGTGCAAAATGGAGGCAGGGGTGAGGTGGTGAAGTTGGAGTCCGTAGAACTCCAGGAGCCCCTGGAGAAACGGATGTATGGGAAATCCGAGTCCTCTTATTAGATAAGGGACAAAGCATACCCGCTCTCCTTTGGAAGGGTTGGGGATGCTCTCCGCCTGCTTTCCGCCCCTGAAGGTGGCCAGTCCGGCTCGAACCGGAACCATGAAGGCTGGGGGAAGATATCCCTCGGTTTGGAGCGCCACCAGCTCACTGTGTGGAACTGAGCATCTCCCCAATCTCCTGGTTTAGGGCTGGGAGCGCGAGAGGAGGAGCCGCGTCGACTATCCAAGATGGAATGGATTTTTGTCAGAGGTGCTTCGATGAGAACTTGCGGATGGAGGATGGTGTGAGTGGGATCTAGATCCTCGCCTCTCTTATAGGCGGCTCGTTCGCACGGCTAGGGGGTAAAATGTAAAAATACCCTAGCTTTTCGCATTCGTACGACACGTGGAAGAGGGCCATTATTGGGCGTAGAAGCCAAGGAGCGCAACATTTATAAGGAAGCCAGCCACTATTCGACAGGAACATGAAGTTTGAAGGAGAACCCGCCTTGCAACGCCGAAGACAATATACGCGCCGGACTCGTCGTCGCTGAAGCCCGGTTCGGGGGCTACTGAGGGAGTCCCGGACTAGGGGGTGTCCAGATAGCCGAACTATCATCATCGGTCGGACTCCAAGACTATGAAGATACAAGATTGAAGACTTCGTCCCGTGTCCGGATGGGACTTTCCTTGGCGTGGAAGGCAAGCTTGGCGATACGGATATGTAGATATCCTACCTTTGTAACCGACTTTGTGTAACCCTAGCCCTCTCCGGTGTCTATATAAACCGGATGGCTTTAGTCCATAGGACGAACAACAATCATACCATAGGGTAGCTTCTAGGATTTAGCCTCCTTGATCTCGTGGTAGATCCACTCTTGTAACACACATCATCAATATTAATCAAGCAGGACGTAGGGTTTTACCTCCATCAAGAGGGCCCGAACCTGGGTAAAACATCGTGTCCCTTGTCTCCTGTTACCATCCGCCTAGACGCATAGTTCGGGACCCCCTACCCAAGATCTGCCGGTTTTGATACCGACAGTCCACGAAGAAGCAACCTTGTCTATCCCACCATGGCCGTCGCCAACGCAGGACTTTCCTCACTAGCGGTAGATCTTCACGAAGTAGGCGATCTCCTTGCCCTTACAAACTCCTTGGTTCAACTCCACAATCTTGTCGGAGGCTCCCAAGTGACACCTAGCCAATCTAGGAGACACCACTCTCCAAGAAGTAACAAATGGTGTGTTGATGATGAACTCCTTGCTCTTGTGCTTCAAATGATAGTCTCCCCAACACTCAACTCTCTCTCACAGGATTTGGATTTGGTGGAAAGAAGATTTGAGTGGAAAGCAACTTGGGGAAGGATAGAGATCAAGATTCATATGGTAGGAATGGAATATCTTGGTCTCAACACAAATGTAGGTGGTTCTCTCTTAGAAAATGTAAGTTGGAAGTGTAGGTTCGTTCTGATGGATCTCTCCAGGAATGAAGAGGAGGGGGAGGGGTATATATAGCCTCCACAAAAATCTAACCGTTACACACAACTTGCCAATCTTGGTGGGACCGAATTGAGAAACTCGGTCGGACCGATTCAACAAATCTAGTAACCGTTAGGATTTTCAGTGGGACCTACATGCGACTCGGTAGGACCGATATGGTTAGGGTTAGGGCATAACGTAATCTCGGTGAGACCGATTACACAAACTCGATGGGACCAATTTTGGTAATAAGCTAACCAGAGAGTTGGTCAGGTAAACTCGGTGGGACCGGTTCGCTCATTTCGGTGAGACAGAAATGTTACGAAAGGGAAACAGAGAGTTTACCTTGCAATCTCGGTGGGACCGATCGCTCATCTCGGTGGTACCGAAACGTTACGGAGGGAAACAGAGAGATTACAATCCCATCTCGGTGAGACCGAGATCCCTATCGGTGAGACCGATTTGCCTAGGGTTTGTGGTAGTGGCTATGACATGTGAACTCGGTGGCGCCGGATAGAAAGAATCGGTGGGGCCGAGTTTGACTTTTGGTTTAGGTCATATGTGGATGTGAGAAAGTAGTTGAGGGCTTTGGAGCATATCACTAAGAACTTTGAGTAAGAAACCTGATTAAGCAACACCTCATCCCTCATTGATAGTATTGGCTTTTCCTATAGACTCAATGTGATCTGGGATCACTAAAATATAAAATGTAGAGTCTTGAGCTTTGAGCTTGAGCCAATCCTTTTGTTCTTAGCATTTTGAGGGGTCCACTTTTCTCATCCATGCCATGCCATTCATTGAGCTTTCCTGAAATATTTGTCTAGAGATAGGATTAGCTCAATGAGCTATATGTTGTTAGGAATTACCAAAACCACCTAGGGATAGTTGCACTTTCACCTAACCATATCGGTCCTACCGAGTTGCATGTCGGTCCCACCGAAAATGCTAACGGTCACTATATTTGCTGAATCGGTCCGACCGAGTTTCTCAATTCGGTCCCACCGACATTGGCAAGTTGTGTGTAACGGTTAGATTTTGTGTGGAGGCTATATATACCCCTCCACCTCCTCTTCATTCGTGGAGAGAGCCATCAGAACGAACCTACACTTCCAACCTACATTTTCTGAGAGAGAACCACCTACACTTGTGTTGAGGCCAAGATATTCCATTCCTACCATATGAATCTTGATCTCTAGCCTTCCCTAAGTTGCTTTCCACTCAAATATTCTTTCCACCAAATCCAAATCCTGTGAGAGAGAGTTGAGTGTTGGGGAGACTATCATTAGAAGCACAAGAGCAAGGAGTTCATCATCAACACACCATTTGTTACTTCTTAGAGAGTGGTGTCTCCTAGATTGGCTAGGTGTCACTTGGGAGCCTCCGACAAGATTTTGGAGTTGAACGTAGGAGTTTGTACGGGCAAGGAGATCGCCTACTTCGTGAAGATCTACCGCTAGTGAGGCAAGTCCTTCATGGGCGACGGCCATGGTGGGATAGACAAGGTTGCTTCTTCGTGGACCCTTCGTGGGTGGAGCCCTCCGTGGACTCGCACAGCCGTTACCCTTCGTGGGTTGAAGTCTCCATCAACATGGATGTACGATAGCACCACCTATCGGAACCACGACAAAAACATCCGTGTCTCCTATTGCGTTTGCACTCTCCAAACCCTTCCCTTTACATTCTTGCAAGTTGCATGCTTTACTTTTCGCTGCTCATATACTCTTTGCATGCTTGCTTGAATTGTGTTAAGATTGCTTGACTTTTCCATAGTTGCTAAAATCTGCCAAGAACTAAAATTGGGAAAAGGACAAGTTTTTATTTGGTCAAGTAGTCTAATCACCCCCCTCTAGACATACTTTCGATCCTACAAGTGGTATAAGAGCTTTGGTCTCCATTTGCTCTGATTTCCATAGCTTTTGGTAATCATAGCCTTGGTTTCACAACCTAGGAGAGTATGGCGTTTAGCGAGGGAAACTATCACCATAGAGGTCCTTACTTTGATGGTACTAATTTTGCTAGTTGGAAGCATAAGATGAAAATGCATATTCTTGGACATAACCCCGCCGTTTGGGATATTGTGTGTATTGGCTTGCAAGGTGAATTCTTTGATGGGAGAGAACCAAACCGTGAAGCTAGCGCGGAAGAGTTGAAGATGCTGCAATACGACGCTCAAGCTTGTGATATCCTCTTCAACGGATTGTGCCCCGAAGAATTCAACAAAATCAGCCGTCTTGAGAATGCAAAGGAAATTTGGGACACTTTGATTGATATGCACGAAGGTACTGACTCCGTCAAGGAATCCAAGTTGGATGTGCTACAAAGTTAACTTGACAAGTTCAAGATGAAGGATGGTGAAGGCGTCGCTGAAATGTACTCTAGGCTTGCTCTCATTACAAATGAGATCGCTTGCTTAGGAAGTGAAGAGATGACCGACAAATTCATCATCAATAAGATCCTAAGAGCCTTGGATGGAAAATATGATACTGTGTGCACATTGATCCAAATGATGCCCAATTACAAGAATCTCAAGCCAACGGAGGTCATTGGAAGAATTGTTGCTCATGAGATGACACTCAAAGATAAGGAGGAGCTCCACAACAAGTCAAGTGGTGCTTACAAAGCCTCATGTGAAGCTCCCACATCATCAAGTGAGAAACAAACCTTCAATGAAGAATTGAGCCTAATGGTGAAGAACTTCAACAAGTTCTACAAGAGTAGAAGCAAGGAAAGAAGCTCCAAGTCAAGGTCCTACAATGACAAAAGATCTTCTAGTCGAGAGCATAATTGCTACAATTTTGGAAGACCCGGACACTAATGATTCTCTTAGACAAGTTACACTTGAGAAAGAAAATAGCTTATTGAAGGGAATTATAGAGAAAGGTGTTTACAAGAGCCTTGCCGGGAGTAAGCAATTCGAGGAAATTGTACGCAAGCAAGGAAGGCACCGGAAGAGCCAAGGTGTTGGTTTTGAACGAAAGTTCAATGCCAATGGAGTTGAGTGGGAAGAAGATCAATACCACAAGACGAAGTTTGTTCCTCAACAAGAGAAGTATGATCCTACTTCTTTCAAAGGGACACAAGCTCAAGATGATCTTCCACCACAAGACCACAAGCACAAAGGCTAGCATAAGCTTCAAGAGGAGATTGGTGCATTTGAAGAAGCTCCCAAGGCCTTGGTCAAGTGGGTTCCCAAGACTACATCAAGTTCTGCTTCATCAAGTACGGCTACAACTCCAAGGATTCCCACCAATATGGTGTGGATCCCGAAGAAGAAGAACTAGAGAGTTCTTGAGGGTGACTCCGCCAACATACTTCACTCTTATCATTTTGGCAAGGACAAGTGCAATCAACTTCCACATCTTGCACTAGTTCAAGGAGTCACAAACCCTGTTGTTGGTAAGACAAGGGACAAGGTAACCTAATGCTTTCATAGCCATCATCTTGTGTGTGCATCACTCTATGTCTATGGATATCCTTGTTTGTTCCTTGTGGGACTAACCCGTGTAGGTATTGAAAGTGCAACTCACTCCAAAGGATTGCTCCAAATGATCTACATCAACATTGAGCATCCACATCTTCAACACCTACATGAAGTCATCATCGACAAAACCCAAGGTTAGTTCATCCCTCCTAAGGGGGGATCTCACATATAGGGGGAGCTTTACTCTAAGAATTGAGCTAAAGCAACTCTAATGGTGTGAACACAACAATGCATTATGTAAAAGTGGCAACCCCACTTGCGCTTAAACGATGCGTATGACCTATGATCAAATGTTCTCATTTGACTCCTAAGTCAATATACTCATATATAGATGACCTAGTCATCACCAATTGCTTGATAGATGCTAGAATGGTTTTGCATGCTTTGCCACATATTTCATTTGACATTTTATTGTGTGAGCATGCCCTTTGCATATTTAACTCATTCAAGGACATCCAATTGTTGTTTTGATTGTTTGGTTTCTTTCCTTTTGCCAAGTGGATGGACAAGAATGCCTAAGAACCCTCCCTAGCTATCTATGCTTTTCTTGTCTCAAACTCTATTCATGCTACATCACAAAGTTTGATCAAGTCAGATTCGAACCACTCTGTGTGAGGAGCACTCGGAGTCGCCGATTCGTCATAGACTTAAACTTCCAAAACTTCTTTGTGCGTTTCGGTCTGACCGATTCATCCATTTCGGTCATACCGAGATCACTAAGTCGATCTAGGTTTTCAATCTCGGTGCAACCGATTTGAACTTTTCGGTCACACCGAGTTGCAGTAACTGCTTGCAGTTATGCATCTCGGTGCCACCGAGTTGTTCCACTCGGTCACACCGACAGGGTCAGGCTATATATATCTCCGGGCCAAAATTTGGAAATTTCTCCGAACCCCTTTGCCCGCGCTCAACCTGCTCTGCCTCCCCGGGTTTCCGGATCGTCCTCCTCGTCGCCAGCTGCCTCCCGCCGCTGGTCTCTGCTGCCGTCAACGGGAATCGACTCCGCCGTTGCCGCTGTAGTAGGTCCATCGCCGCACTTAGGGTATGGACTTGATCCTTGTGCTAATCTCACTCCGATTCCTAGCACATTGTTTTGCCATGTATCTTGCCACGATTGAGATCATCCTATCCAGCGAAATCACTCCGTAGATTAGTTGTGGATTGAAAATTTAGGCTTAGGTTTCCGCCGAAATCATCTCGGACCAACCGAGTTGTAGAAATCGGTTCCACCGATTTGGCTAAGGCCATTGCACATGCGGTTCTCGGTCTGACCGAGAATTGCAAATCGGTGTGACCGAGATCAGGAGTTTGTGAAACCCTAGCAGTCTCGGTGGCACCGAACTGTGACTCGGTCTGACCGAGTTCACTAGTTTAGGTTCCAAAATCTGCTTCGGTATCACCGAGTTTTCAAATCGGTAGATCCGAAATGCTTTCTGTGGAAAACTAAAACTAAGTTTTTGACTAATTCTTTTGTAAAAAACCTATGTACTTTGTGATGCTCATCTACTCTACCTCATCTATATCTATTCACAGGGTCTGCTGTCAGTGTTTGCATCATGTCAGATCAGAGTGACAGTCAGAACAAGTCTGAGGAGCAAGTTCACATGAGTGAGGGCACTAGTCCCTCTAGCAGCTACGATGGTAGCAGAAGCACACCCAGCAACTTGCCTAAGGCAGCCACCAGGGCCAGAAAGAAGAGAACATCAGATTCTAAGGATGAGAACTATGTGGCTGTTGAGGATGAGGCCACTTCCAATAAGAAGGTGATGAAGAAGGAATATGGCACAACTGCTGCCACTAAGCCTGGTATGAGGACCAAATCATCTGCAAGAAGAATTCCCATGTCTAAAGCCAGAGCCTCTACTCAAGTAACTTTGGAATCTGAACCCAAAGAGGCTGCTGCAGAAGGGAAAAAAATGAAAGAAATGGTCAAGAAGACCATAGCCAGGATTGTTGGAAAGCCCTCCATGATGGAAGAAGAAGAGGAAGAGGTTGCTGCTCCAGCACCTAAAGCTCAAAAGCTTATGGGAGATGCTATAAGATCAGGGGCTACTCCATCAAAGCCCAAAGCTGCACCCAAGAGGAATACAAGGAATATTCCTGCTGGAGAGAAGAACAAGGCCCCAGTGCCTGAAGCTGCTATAGAAGAAGAATAAGATGATGAGACACATGTCTTGAGGAAGTTGAAGCCCAAAATTCCAGATCATAATGATGCTCATCCAGTAGCTGAGGACATGAAGCTTAGGAAGGATGCAGGACTCAGACAGTGGAGATTGACTGATCCTTATGCAGTCAGGAGAAGAACTGATGTGGACTACAGGTTCCACACAAAGGAACAACATGACTTCTATGAGACAGTGCTGCTTGACAAGAAGCCTATAGTCTGTGATATGAGATGGGTGGACTGGAAGTACATCAGGGAAAATGAAGAACACTATCCTGGAGTCTATGATAGTTTCAAGTCTTGTGGAGTAGAGAACTTTGTTGGGCAGAAGCTCACAAAGTGGAATGATGAGCTTATTATGCAGTTCTACTCCACAACTCATTTCTACCCAGATGGAAGGATTGTCTGGATGTCTGAAGGTACTAGGTACCAATCAACAGTTGAAGAATGGGCAAAATTGATCAATGCTCCTAAGGAGAATGAGGATGACTTGGATGTCTATGCCAAGAAGAAGAAAGATCACAAGTCCATGGCTCATATGTACAGAGAGATCCCAGATGCTGCTCTTGAGACACACAAATTTGGATCAGTACATTACCTTCTGTCAGGATTGCCAACAATCAACTGGATCCTCAGGCACACTCTATTGCCAAAGTCAGGTGATCACAAGATGATCAGAGGCCATGCAATTAACCTGCCTCACATATTTGATGTGCCTCAAAAGTTCAAAGTCATGAGCCTAATTGTGGAAACTATCAAGAGGACAGCTGCTGATCAAAAGAGAAGTTGTGGGTATGCCCCACAGATCTAGGAGCTAATCAACTCCAAGATGGGCACTGTCACATATCTCTTGGACAAGGAACACATGGCCATCTACCCAGACTTTGAGGACAACACAGTGGTGATGGATGAAAATGAACCATGTTCTGTACAAGCACAAGAGAAGAAGGAGAAGACAATGGCTGAGAAGGCTGCTAAGATGCCAACTGCTGAAGAGGCATCTCAGATTTTCCTGAAGAGCAAGCAAGATCAGCTTGGCTACTTGATTGCCTCCACTCTGAGGATTGAGAAGGGCTTGGCCACCCTGACTCAAAACCAGGAGAGCTTGGAGAGGATCATAGAGCAGAAGTTCTATGATTTAGATGTGAAGGTCACTGAGATACAGTCAGTTGTTGAGCAACTTCAGGATGAAGTGCAGGAGAAGAAGGGCAAGTCTACTACTGATGCATTTTCTAGAGTGCCCAGAGGACAGAGATCTGCTGCAGTGCCTGTTCGAGACACCAGAGCTACATCATTTGCACCAGCTACAACTTTAGTGCATCCAGCTCCAGCACCCTCTCCACCAGCTCCAGCTACAACAACAGAAGTCTCCGTCCAAGGAGCCATCTCTACACCATCACATGAAGACTAAGCCTGAGAGTCGTGTAGCACTATGCATTTTGATGAACTTTTTGGTAACTTGTTGCCAAAGGGGGAGAAAATGTATAGATCATAGGCTTTGAGAGAGAGTGTTGCTTTTGTTCTCTCTTGTCTTTTTGGTGGTTGAACATTGTTATTTGCTTGTTTGAGATACTCTATGCTTTTGTGTGATACTTGGTTGATCATGTGTTTGATCATATGCTACCTTAATGCTTGTTGATGACATTATCCTTTTATATCTATATGATCATTCAATTTGCTTGGTGATGAGTGCATGCATTTAATTATTATCATTTTGAGCGCTCCATCAAGATGTATGTGACATGGAAGAGTAACCCATGATCCTAACTCATTGTGCATTTGCAATCCAAAGCAAATCTTAAACTATGCACAAATTTAGGGGGAGCTCTTGCTTTTCACATACTTCTCAAAGAGACAATGTTTTTTCAATCTTATTATCATTTGTCAAATCTTTGATCTATATGTTGTCATCAATTTCCAAAAAGGGGGAGATTGAAAATGCAACTATCCCTAGGTGGTTTTGGTAATCCTTAACAACATATAGCTCATTGAGCTAATGTTATTTCAAGATAAATATTTCAGGAAAGCTCAATGTGTGGCATGGCATGGATGAGAAAAGCGGACCCCTCAAAACGCTAAGGACAAAAGGATTGGCTCAAGCTCAAAGCTCAAGACTCTACATTTTCTATTTTAGTGATCCAAGATCACATTGAGTCTATAGGAAAAGCCAATACTATCAAGGAGGGATGAGGTGTTGCTTAATGAGGTTCTTGCTCAAAATCCTTAGTGATATGCTCCAAAGCCCTCAACTACTTTCTCACATCCACATATGACCTAAACCAAAAAGTCAAACTCGGCCCCACCGATTCTTTCCATCCGGTGCCACCGAGTTCAGATGTCATAGCCACTGCTAGAAACCCTAGGCAAATCGGTCTCACCGATAGGGATCTCGGTCTCACCGAGATGGGATTGTAATCTCTCTGTTTCCCTTTATAACATTTTGGTACCACCGAGAAGAGCGATCATGAAAGGATCGATATAGTTGACTAGAGGGGGGGGGGGTTTGAATAGGCAACTAACAATTTTTAGCTTTTCTTTACCAAATTAAACTTTGCATCAAGTAGGTTGTCTAGATATGCAGCTAGGTGAAAAACCTATATGATGCAACAACAACAAGCACACAAGCAAGCAAGGAAAATAACACAAGTAAGCTTGCAAAAGTAAAGGCACGAGGTAACCAGGAGTGGAGCTGGTGAAGACAAGGATGTGTTACCGAAGTTCCTTCCTTTTGAGGGGAAGTACGTCTCCGTTAGAGCGATGTGGAGGCACAATGCTCCCCAAGTCCTCACGCCCTCACACAATGCGAGATGTCATGATTCCACTATTGGAGCCCTTGAAGGTGGCGACCGAACCTTTACAAACAAGGTTGGGGCAATCTCCACAACTTAATTGGAGGCTCCCAACGACACCATGAAGCTTCACCACAATGGACTATGGCTCCGAGGTGACCTCAACCGTCTAGGGTGATTAAACACCCAAGAGTAACAAGATCCGCTAGGGATTAGTGGGGGGAATCAAATTTCTCTTGGTGGAAGTGTAGATCAGGGCCTTCTCAACCAATCCCGAGCAAATCAATGGAGCTTAGAGCAACAATGGAGCTTAGGGATGGAAGAGGTAGTCAACTAGAGGAAGAAGACACCCCTTATATAGTGGAGAGACAAATCCAACCGTTATCCACTTACTCAGCCCGCGACCTGCGGTACTACCGCTCTAGACAAGCGGTACTACCACAGGGGCCCACGGTACTACTGCGGTGGACTGCGGTACTACCGCTGCAACGGCAGGGGCTAGTCCAGTCCAGAGCCGCCAAGGCTGAGAGCGGTACTGCCACTGACACAGTACTACCGCTCCCCCTTGCGGTACTACCGCAAGGCCAGAATGGACTAGGCTGGGAAGGACACGGATGAATAAAAATACATCCGTGTCTACTTCCGCTGAAAATCGAACAGTGCAAAAATCCGACAGGGTACTACCGCACCAGGTTTGCAGTACTACCGCGCAGGGAGCAGATGTAAAAAATTACATCCGCCCCTACTTCTGCTCGTGTTACTGAGCCAGACCAGGACTCACGGTACTACCGCACGCATGGGGCGGTACTACCGCGTAGGGCGCGGATGTAAAAAATGTTGGGGAACATAGCAGAAATTCAAAATTTTCCTACGAGTCACCAAGATCTATCTATGGAGAAACTAGCAATGAGAGATAGGGGAGTGCATCTACATACCCTTGTAGATCGCTAAGCGGAAGCGTTCAAGAGAACGGGGTTGAAGGAGTTGTACTCATCGTGATCCAAATCACCAGAGATCCTAGTGCCGAACGGACGGCACCTTCGCGTTCAACACACGTACATCCCGGGGACGTCTCCTCCTTCTTGATCCAGCAAGGGGAGAGGAGAAGTTGAGGGAGAGCTCCGGCAGCACAACGGCGTGGTGGTGGAGCTTGCAGTTCTCCGGCAGGGCTTCGCCAAGCACTACTACTACAACGGAGGTGTTGGGGAGGGAGAGGGCTGCGCCAGGGGCAAGGGTGAAGCTCCCATGCGCCTCCCCACTATATATAGGGGTGGAGGGGGCTGGTTTCTTGCCCTCCAAGTCCATTGGGGCGTTGGCAAAGGTGGTAGGAAAGAAATCCCATCATTTCCTTCCCCACCGATTGTTATCCCCCCTTTTTAGGGATCTTGATCTTATCCCTTCGGGATATGATCTTATTCCTTCTAAGGGGGGATCTTGGTGCGCCTTGACCAAGGGTGTGGGGCCTTGCCCCCACTACCCACGTTCATGTGGGTCCCCCAACCTGGTGGGCCCCACTCCAGAAACTTCTAGAACCTTCCCGATACAATACCAAAAAACCCAAACATTTTCCGGTGGCCAAAATAGGACTTCCCATATATAAATCTTTACCTCCGGACCATTCCGGAACTCCTCGTGACGTCCGGGATCTCATCCGGGACTCCGAACAACATTCGGTAACTGCACGCCAATTCCCATAATAACTCTAGCGTCATCGAACCTTAAGTGTGTAGACCCTACGGGTTCGGGAATCATGCAGACATGACCGAGACAGCTCTCTGGCCAATAACCAATAGCGGGATCTGGATACCCATGTTGGCTCCCACATGTTCCACGATGATCTCATCGGATGAACCACGATGTCAAGGATTCAAGCAATCCCGTATACAATTCCCTTTGTCTAGCGGTATTGTACTTGCCCGAGATTCGATCGTCGGTATGCCGATACCTTGTTCAATCTCGTTACCGGCAAGTCTCTTTACTCGTTCCGTAACACATCATCCCGTGATCAACCCCTTGGTCACATTGTGCACATTATGATGATGTCCTACCGAGTGGGCCCAGAGATACCTTTCCGTCAACCGGAGTGACAAATCCCAGTCTCAATTCGTGCCAACCTAACAGACACTTTCGGAGATACCTGTAGTGCACCTTTATAGCCACCCAGTTACGTTGTGACATTTGGTACACCCAAAGCATTCCTACGGTATCCGGGAGTTGCACAATCTCATGGTCTAAGGAAATGATACTTGACATTAGAAAAGCTTTAGCATACGAACTACACGATCTTTGTGCTAGGCTTAGGATTGGGTCTTGTCCATCACATCATTCTCCTAATGAATGATCCCGTTATCAACGCATCCAATGTCCATGGTCAGGAAACCGTAACCATCTATTGATTAATGATCTAGTCATCTAGAGGCTTACTAGGGACTTGGTGTTGTCTATGTACCCACACATGTATCTGAGTTTCCTATCAATACAATTATAGCATGTTTAATAAACGATTATCATGAACAAGTAAATATAATAATAGTAACTAATTTATTATTGCCTCTAGGGCATATTTCCAACAGTCTCCCACTTGCACTAGAGTCAATAATCTAGTTCACATCGCCATGTGATTAACATTGACAGGTCACATCACCATGTGACCAACATCCAAAGAGTTTACAAGTGTTACTAAACTAGTTCACATCACCATGTGATTAAGACTCAATGAGTTCTGGGGTTTGATCATGTTTTGCTTGTGAGAGAGGTTTTAGTCAACGGGTCTGCAACATTCAGATCCATATGTATTTCGCAATTCTCTATGTCATATTGTAAATGCTGCTTCCACGCTCGACTTGGAGCTATTCCAAATGGTTGCTCCACTATACGTATCTAGTTTGCTACTCAAAGTCATTCGGACAGGTGTTAAAGCTTGCATCGACGTAACCCTTTACGCCGAACTCTTTATCACCTCCATAATCGAGAAACATGTCCTTTATTTACTCCAAGGACAATTTTGACCGCTGTCCAATGATCCATTCCTGGATCATTCTTGTACCCCTTGACTGACTCATGGCAAGGCACACTTCCGGTGCGGTACACAACATAGCATACTATAGAGCCTACGTCTGAAGCATAGGGGACGACCTTCATCCTTTCTCTCTCTTCTGCCGTGGTCGAGCTTTAACTCTTAACTTCGTACCGTACAACTCAGGCAAGAACTCCTTCTTTGACTGATCCATCTTGAACACCTTCAATATCATGTCAAGGTATGTGCTCATTTGAAAGTACCATTTAGCGTTTTTGATCTATCCTCATAGATCTTGATGCTCAATGTTCAAGCAGCTTATTCCAGATTTTCTATTGAAAAACACTTTTCAAATAACCCTATATGCTTTCCAGAAATTCTACATCATTTCTGATCAACAATATGTCAACAACATATACTCATCAGAAATTCTATAGTGCTCCCACTCACTTCTTTGGAAATACAAGTTTCTCATAAACTTTGTATAAACCCAAAATCTTTGATCATCTCATCAAAGCGTACATTCCAACTCCGAGATGCTTACTCTAGTCCTTAGAAGGATTGCTGGAGCTTTGCATATTTGTTAGCGTTCTTCAGGATTGACAAAACCTTCTGGTTGTATCACATACAACCTTTCCTCAAGGATATCGTCGAGGAAACAATGTTTTGACATCTTATCTTTAAGATTTCATAAATCATGCAGTAATTGCTAATATAATTCCAACAGACTCTTAGCATTGCTACGAGTGAGAAAGTCTCATCGTAGTCAACTCCTTGAACTTGTCGGAAAACATCTTAATGACAAGTCGAGCTTTCTTAATGGTGATACTTACCATCATTGTCTGTCTTCCATTTAAAATCCATCTGTACCCAACGGCCTTACGACCATCAAGTATTTCTTCCAAAGTCATGGATCCTCTCTCGGATTTTATGGCCTCGAGCCATTCATCGGAATCCGGGCCCACCATCGCTTCTCCATAGCTCGTAGGTTCATTGTTGTCTAGCAACATGACCTCTAAGACAGGATTGCGTACCACTCTGAAGTAGTACGTGTCCTTGTCGACCTACGAGGTCCAGTAGTGACTTGATCCGAAGCATCATGATCACTATCATCAGCTTCCACTTCACTTGGTGTAGGTGCCACATGAACAACTTCCTATGCCCTGCTACTCACTGGTTGAAGTGATGGTTCAATAAACTCATCAAGTCTCCACCATCCTCCCACTCAATTCTTTCGAGAGAAACTTTTCCTCGAGAAAGGACCCGTTTCTAGAAACAATTACTTTTGCTTCCGGATCCGAGATAGGAGGTATACCCAACTATTTTGGGTGTCCTATGAAGATGCATTTTTATCCGCTTTGGGTTCGAGCTCATCAACCTGAAACTTTTTCACATAAGCGTCGCGGCCCCAAACTTTTAAGAAACGACAACTTAGGTTTCTCCAAACCATAGTTCAAACAGTGTCGTCTCAACGGAATTACGTGGTGCCCTATTAAAGTGAGTGCGGTTGTCTGTAATGCCTAACCCATGAACGATAGTGATAATTCGGTAAGATACATCATGGTACGCACTATATCCAATAGGGTGCAAATATGATGTTTGGACACACCATCACATTATGGTGTTCGAGGCGGTATTAATTGTGAAACAATTTCCACAATGTCTTAATTGCGTGCCAAAGCTCGTAACTCAGATACTCATCTCTATGATCATATCATAGACATTTTATCCTCTTGTCACGATGATCTTCAACTTCACTCTGAAATTACTTGAACCATTCAATAATTCAGACTTGTGTTTCATCAAGTAAATATACAGTATCTACTTAAATCATCCGTGAAGTAAGAACATAACGATATTCACTGCATGCCTCAACACTCATTGGACTGCACACATCAAAATGTGTTACTTCCAACAAGTTGCTATCTTGTTCCATTTTACTGAAAACGAGGCTTTTCAGTCATCTTGCCCATGTGGTATGATTTGCATTTCTCAAGCGATTCAAAATCAAGTGAGTCCAAATGATCCATCTGCATGGAGTTTCTTCATGCGTATACGCCAATAGACATGGCTCGCATGTCTCAAACTTTTCAAAAACGAGTGAGTCCAAAGATCCATCAACATGGAGCTTCTTCATGCGTTTTATACCAATATGACTTACATGGCACTGCCACAAGTAAGTGGTACTATCATTACTATCTTATATCTTTTGGCATGAAAATGTGTATCACTACGATCGAGATTCAATGAACCATTCTTTTAGGTGCAGACCATTGAAGGTATTATTCAAATAAATAGAGTAACCATTATTCTCCTTACATGAATAACCGTATTGCGATAGACATAATCCAATCATGTCTATGCTCAACGCAAACACCAAATAACAATTATTTAGGTTTAACACCAATCTTGATGGTAGATGGAGCAGGCGATGCTTGATCACATCAACCTTGGAAACACTTCCAACACACATCGTCATCTCACCTTTAGCTAGTCTCCATTTATTCCGTAGCTCTTTTATTTCGAGTTACTAACACTTAGCAACCGAACCGGTATCTAATACCCTGGTGCTACTAGGAGTACTAGTAAAGTACACATTAACATAATGTATATCCAATATACTTGTATCGACCTTGCCAGCCTTCTGATCTACCAAGTATCTCAGGTAATTCTGCTCCAGTGGCTGTTCCCCTTATTACAGAAGCACTTAGTCTCGGGTTTGGGTTCAAACTTGGGTTTCTTCACTGGAGCAGCAACTGATTTGCCGTTTCATGAAGTACCCCTTCTTGCCCTTGCCCTTCTTAGAACTAGTGGTTTCACTAACCATCAACAATTGATGCTCCTTCTTGATTTCTACATTCGCGATGTCGAACATTGCGAATAGATCAAGGATCATTATATCTATCCCTGTTATGTCATAGTTCATCACGAAGCTCTAGTAGCTTGGTGGCAATGTCTTTGGAGAAACATCACTATCTCATCTGTAAGATCAACTCCCACTCGATTCAAGTGATTGTTGTACTCAGACAATCTGAGCACAAGCTCAAGATTGAGCTTTTCTCCCTTATTATGCAGGCTAAGAAAATCGTCGGAGGTCTTATACCTCTTGACGTGGGAACGAGCCTGAAATCCCAATTTCAGCCCTCGAAACATCTCATATGTTCTGCGACATTTCAAAAATGTCTTCGGTGCCTCAATTCTAAACCATTTAACATTACCGAACTATCATGTAGTCATCAAAACGTGTATGTCAGATGTTCGCAACATCCACAGACCACGGTCGAGGTCCAGCACACCGAGCGGTGCATTAAGGACATAAGCCTTCTATTGTCCGCATAATTGCTACTGTCAACTTTCAACTATATTTTCTCTAGGAACATATCTAAAACAGTAGAACTAAAGCGCGAGCTACGACATAATTTGCAAAAACCTTTTGACTATGTTCAGGATAAACAAGTTCATCTTATGAACTCCCACTCAGATAGACATCCCTCTAGTCATCTAAGTGATTACATGGTCCGAGTCAACTAGGTCGTGTCCGATCATCACGTGAGACGGACTAGTCATCATCGGTGAACATCTTCATGTTGATCGTATCTACTATACGACTCATGCTCGACCTTTCGGTCTCTTGTGTTCCGAGGCCATGTCTGTACATGCTAGGCTCGTCAAGTCAACCTAAGTGTTTCGCGTGTGTAAATCTGGCTTACACCCGTTGTATGTGAACGTTAGAATCTATCACACCCGATCATCACGTGGTGCTTCGAAACGACGAACTTTCGCAACGATGCACAGTTAGGGGGAACACTTTCTTGAAATTTTAATGAGGGATCATCTTATTTACTACCGTCGTTCTAAGCAAATAAGATGCATAAACATGATAAACATCACATGCAATCAAAAAGTGACATGATATGGCCAATATCATTTTGCTCCTTTTGATCTCCATCTTCGGGGCTCCACGATCATCATCGTCACTGGCATGACACCATGATCTCCATCATCATGATCTCCATCATCGTGTCTTCATGAAGTTGTCTCGCCAACTATTACCTCTACTACTATGGCTACCGGTTAGCAATAAAGTAAAGTAATTACATGGCGTTGTTCAATGACACGAAGGTCATACAATAAATTAAGACAACTCCTATGGCTCCTGCCGGTTGTCATACTCATCGACATGCAAGTCGTGATTCCTATTAGAAGAACATGATCAATCTCATACATCACATATCATTCATCACATTCTTTTTGGCCATATCACATCACATAGCATCCCCTGCAAAAACAAGTTAGACGTCCTCTAATTGTTGTTTGCATGTTTTACGTGGCTGCTATGGGTTTCTAGCAAGAACATTTCTTACCTACACAAAAACCACAACGTGATATGTCAATTGCTATTTACCCTTCATAAGGACCCTTTTCATCGAATCTGATCCGACTAAAGTGGGAGAGACTAGCACCCGCTAGCCACCTTATGCAACAAGTGCACGTCAGTCGGTGGAACCTGTCTCACGTAAGTGTACGTGTAAGGTCGGTCCGGGCCGCTTCATCCCACAATACTGTCAAAACAAGATTGGACTAGTAACGGTAAGCATATTGAACAAAATCAACGCCCACAACTACTTAGTGTTCTACTCGTGCAACGAATCTACGCAATAGACCTAGCTCATGATGCCACTGTTGGGGAACATAGCAGAAATTCAAAATTTTCCTACGAGTCACCAAGATCTATCTATGGAGAAACTAGCAACGAGAGAGAGGGGAGTGCATCTACATACCCTTGTAGATCGCTAAGCGGAAGCGTTCAAGAGAATGGGGTTGAAGGAGTCGTACTCATCGTGATCCAAATCACCGGAGATCCTAGTGCCGAACGGACGGCACCTCCGTGCTCAACACACGTACATCCCGGGGACGTCTCCTCCTTCTTGATCCAGCAAGGGGAGAGGAGAAGTTGAGGGAGAGCCCCGGAAGCATGACGGCGTGGTTGTGGAGCTTGCAGTTCTCCGGCAGGGCTTCGCCAAGCACTACTACGGAGGAGGAGGTGTTGGGGAGGGAGAGGGCTGCGCCAGGGGCAAGGGTGAAGCTCCCATGCGCCTCCCCACTATATATAGGGATGGAGGGGGCTGGTTTCTTGCCCTCCCAAGTCCATTGGGGCGTTGGCAAAGGTGGGAGGAAAGAAATCCCATTATTTCCTTCCCCGCCGATTGTTATCCCCCTTTTTAGGGATCTTGATCTTATCCCTTAGGGATATGATCTTATTCCTTCTAAGGGGGGTTCTTGGTGCGCCTTGACCAAGGGTGTGGGGCCTTTCCCCCACTACCCACGTTCATGTGGGTCCACCCATGCTGGTGGGCCCCACTCTGGAACCTTCTAGAACCTTCTCGGTACAATATCGAAAAAACCCAAACATTTTCCGGTGGCCAAAATAGGACTTCCCATATATAAATCTTTACCTCCGGACCATTCCGGAACTCCTCGTGACGTCCGGGATCTCATCCGAGACTCCGAACAACATTTGGTAACTGCACGCCAATTCCCATAACAACTCTAGCGTCATCGAACCTTAAGTGTGTAGACCCTACGGGTTCGGGAATCATGCAGACATGACCGAGACAACTTTCTGGCCAATAACCAATAGCGGGATCTGGATACCCATGTTGGCTCCCACATGTTCCACGATGATCTCATCGGATGAACCACGATGTCAAGGATTCAAGCAATCCCGTATACAATTCCCTTTGTCTAGCGGTATTGTACTTGCCCGAGATTCGATCATCGGTATGCCGATACCTTGTTCAATCTCGTTACCGGCAAGTCTCTTGACTCGTTCTGTAACACATCATCCCGTGATCAACCCCTTGGTCACATTGTGCACATTATGATGATGTCCTACCGAGTGGGCCCAGAGATACCTTTCCATCAACCGGAGTGACAAATCCTAGTCTCGATTCATGCCAATCCAACAGACACTTTCGGAGATACCTTTAGTGCACCTTTATAGCCACCCAATTACGTTGTGACGTTTGGTACACCCAAAGCATTCCTACGGTATCTGGGAGTTGCACAATCTCATGGTCTAAGTAAATGATACTTGACATTAGAAAAGCTTTAGCATACGAACTACACGATCTTTGTGCTAAGCTTAGGATTGGGTCTTGTCCATCACATCATTCTCCTAATGATGTGATCCCGTTATCAACGACATCCAATGTCCATGGTCAGGAAACCGTAACCATCTATTGATCAACGATCTAGTCATCTAGAGGCTTACTAGGGACTTGGTGTTGTCTATGTACCCACACATGTATCTGAGTTTCCTATCAATACAATTATAGCATGGATAATAAACGATTATCATGAACAAGGAAATATAATAATAATAACTAATTTATTATTGCCTCTAGGGCATATTTCCAACAAAAAATTACATCCGCCCTACAGCCGCAAGAGAGGCTGAGCCTGGCCTGGGGCCATGGTACTACAGCTCCATGGGAGCGGTACTACCGTGTGCTCCTACGGTACTACCGCAAGGGCTTGCGGTACTACCGTAGGGGCCTGCGGTACTACCGCTCCAAGGAGCAGTACTACCGCATGCCTCAGAAGCAACACTAGGAATCCTTCTTTTTTGCACAACCATGAAGATAACGGAGGATGCTCCAAGGCGAAAAGGGAAAGGCGAGGGAGAAAACGTGTACGTGGTGATTCCACCCAATTCTTTCCACCGCGGACCCCCTCTTAATAGTACGGCTATCCTACGACTCAAATCCACCAAAAGAGACATAGAACACCATCATCTTCAATAGTCTTCGAGGGTACCAAACCATCTTGTGCCTAGCGATGAAGCGACTGAAATACTCAAGGCACACGATTAGTCCGCAAAAGCATTGTCATCAGTCACCAAAACACGTTAGGGATAAAATGCACTTACAATCTTCCCCCTTTTTGGTGGATTGATGACAATACAAGATTTGCACAAAGGGAAAGAATATAGCACATAAGCAAATCCCACATCTCTAAAATATAGACGAGCTCCCCCTAGATGCGTGCCAGAGGGTAAGGTGCTTTGGACTGCACGACACGTATACTAGGATCAACACCCCCCCTATATTTTAGAGATAAAGCATACCTTACAACAAAAAGGCTAACACTAAGCAAGATATAAAATATGAGCATAACTTACATAGCACAATATAACATAAGCTCAATAAGGTAATAAGGTATGATAGAGTGCATATGTCTTACACCATATGAAATACCAAGTCTTAAGAGCAAACTAAACCAAAGCAAGCAAAGCAAAGCAAAGCAAAGCACGAGCACGAGCAAAGCAAACACAAGACACAAGACTCACACAAATCCATACACTCTCTCCCCCTTTGGCATCGAGACGCCAAAAAGGCAGAGAGGACACCTAGACACAAGTGGTGGCTCAAGCGGAGTAGTCAGACACACGGTCCTCGTCAAACTCGGCAGCAGGAATGGTCTCCTCGACGTCCTCCTCAGAATCAGTCCATTTGAAGCCTTGTTTTGCCATCCACTCAGCCTCTAGAGTGATGTGATCCTCAGAACTGCTAGAAAGATCCTCTCCAAACAGCCTCATGATCTTCTTGTCACGGCAGCGACTTTCCTTGGAGGCAACATGAGACCTGTACTGTCCCTTGGCCTGCACACAGAACAAGGTCTTCATCTTGTTCTTCAGCCTCTTAGCCCAAGATGGCTCAGAGGTGGGAGGGGTGTAACCCTCAGAGCTGACCTCATCTGCTGGCTCCTCCTCAACCTCATCGGCATCCACATCGATGGCAGCCGCAACCTCAACACGAGAAGTGGTGTTAGCCCACTGAGGCTTGACACGGAGCCAGATGGAATCATGTCGAATCCAATCAGGGGCCTCAAAGTCATCCTGAGGGTAGAGCTTCTCCCAAGTTGCTGAGATCAACTGAAACAGATACGGTCCATAGATGGGGACCTTGCGGTTGAAGACGTCAAACCGAAGCTCACACCACATGATATGTGATATATCAAGTGGTAGCGTCTGAGAGTTGCGCGCATCTTCACATAGGAGCAACATGTCCAAAAGATAAGCATGCACCTTGTCCTTATCCCCAATGCATGGGAAGAGAGAGTTGCGGAAGATCCGGTACATGATGTCAAGGAAGGAGTTGATCACCCAAGAAGACTTGCCACTTGAGAGCTTCTCCTCAACAAGGAAGGGCTCAAGCTTGTTCTTGTTGGCATGAGGACGAACACCTTGGGGTGTAGTGAGCCCCTCATCTAAAACACCAAGCAAGGTCATGAACTCCTTCCAGGTAGCCGTCAGCCGCCGACCATTGGTCATCCAAGTCATTGTCCGGTCCTCATTAGGATGAAAGTACACCGAGGCGAAGAACTGAGCCAGAATCTCCGGATCATAGTCTTTGTGAAAATAAATGATATGCTCAATGCCAAACTGCTCCACTAGATCCAGAGCCTCACCAAAGTATGCCCGGTGCTTCTCTTCCCTCATATGATGCATGTCGATCCAGTGCACATCCACGTAGATATTCTGCTTGGCCTTGATCACATCCAGATAAATGAGATTCTGCTGCTTGGTCCAAAACAACTCATTCCCTCGAAGGTTGGCACGAGGATTCACGTAGGGATTGATCTTCCTTTGAGAGATGAACTCAGCAAGTGGCATCTCATCCACACCCATGACGGGTTCCCTGTCCTTGGTGGCGGTGGTCTTGGTCCAGCATTGGGGGGCACTGGATCCCTCAGGAGCTTCATCTTGATTGCGCAAACGCTTGGAGCCCGTATCACGGCTTGGGTTGGAACGGCGAGCATGAGCACCTGAGCCACACACCACAAAACAAACACGCAAGAAACGCAAGAAGGATAAGTGCAAAGAACGCAACAAAACAATGAAACAAGTAGAATTTGCACATGATAATTGCCACATGATAGATTTGACAGCAACCGTAGCACTGCTTGGTCGCACGGAACTAAAAAATTAGTGCCGCTCCAAATCACGGTAGTACCGCGCGCGCGGTAGTACAGTGCTGGAGGTGCGGTAGTACCACGCGTTTTCAGATCCGAAACACAAAGTGAACCTGGGAACTACCGTGACGACAAAGCGGTACTACGGTCGATCAAATCTACCAACAGGCAACATATGATGTACAAACTCTACGCAATACCACTCTCCTCCATCCAACTCTTGCAAAGATTTAGCCTAAAATCTCAAGAACAACTAGCATCTCCCCAAAGACCTAGAAGCAAAGGAACAAACCAAAAGAGAGGGATTTGGGGAAAAACCTTGTTCCATGGCAAGAGGGAGTGGTGGGGAATGATCCCACCGGTCGGAATCCGAGGAGAGCAGCCGGAGAGGGAGATCCGGCAAGGGCTCCGGTGCCGTTCGTGGGCAGGAGAGAGAGAGGCGGCGTGGGAAGAAGGAGTGAATGGGTATGGGGGAGTTGGAACTCCCCCTTCCTGCTCTTAACCCCCACGCGCTCGCTACGTCACGGTAGTACCACGACTCATGCGGTAGTACCGCCCGGGCGGAAGTACCGCGCCGTGGGTGGTAGTACGGCTCCACCAGCGGCAGTAAAAAATTACTGCCGTGCTGGTTGCGGTAGTACCGTGTCCTTGCAGTAGTACCGTGGCGGACTACAGTAGTACCGTGAACCCAAGAAAAATGCAGTTTACAAAAACTTTGCACGGAACCTTCAAGAGAACACACACAAAAACGAGCTAACGAGCAAGACACTGCAAACAAACAAGGGGCAACAAGGACCAAAATGAGACACAACCTATCCAAGGAGGGGGCGGTGGCCGGAGCCACCTATGTTTGAGTTGATTGGTATGGCACCGCGAAGAATTATCCTTGGTCCCATGACCAAAACTCGTCTTTGAAGCACATGTACCATAAAAATGGTTAATGTGAAAGAGTTGATCAATTTATGCATAATGGGGGGAGGGAGAGTTCATTGAGAGAACAACACTCCCCCTATGTCCATGCCTACACCTAAACTAGACAACAAGTTGAGTGTGGTGGGGTGTGCAAGGGTTCAAGTCACATTGCTCGAATCAATGATATTTAGCTCATGCCTTAACTCACAAAATCTTGCTTCATCCAAGAGCTTCGTGAAAATATCTGCAAGGTTATCATGAGTGTTGACATACTTGAGCTTGATCTCCCCTCGCCTAATATGATCCCGGATGAAGTGATACCGAATCTCAATATGCTTCGTCTTGAAGTGTTGCACCGGGTTGAGAGAAATCTTGATGGCACTTTCATTGTCACACCAAAGAGGCACTTTGTCACAAATGACACCGTACTCCTTTAAAGTTTGCCTCATCCATAGGAGTTGTGCACAACAACTACTAGCCGCCACATACTCCACTTCGGTGGACGAGAGAGACACACAACTTTGCTTCTTGGAAGACCAACCCACCAAAGAGCAACCAAGAAATTGGCACCCTCCGGAAGTCGAATTCCTATCCACTTTGTCTCCCGCCCAGTCAGAATCCGTATATCCTTCAAGCTTGAAGTTTGCTCCTTTTGGGTACCATAAGCCAAAGTTTGGGGTATGAGCCAAATATCGAAAGATTCGCTTGACCGCCACAGAGTGGCTTTCCTTCGGTGCGACTTGAAACCGTGCACACATTCCCACACTCAACATGATATCCGGTATAGATGCACAAAGGTAAAGCAAGGAGCCAATCATGGAGCGATATACCTTTTGATCCACTACTTTACCATTGGGATCAATGTCAAGTTGGCACTTGGTGGGCATTGCGGTAGTAGCCGGCTTGACATCACTTAGCTTGAATCTTTTTAGCATGTCTTGAGTGTATCTGGCTTGGTTGATGAAGGTTCCTTCTCTTCTTTGTTTGATATCGAACCCGAGGAAGAACTTCAACTCTCCCATCGAAGACATCTTGAACTTAGAGGTCATGAGAGCGGCAAATTCCTCATTGAAAGCTTTGTTAGGGGAACCAAAGATAATATCATCAACATATAGTTGGCATACAAACAACTCTCCTTTGACCTTCTTAGTAAAAATAGTGGGATCAATTTGCCCAACCTCAAATCCACGATCTTGTAGCAACTCGGTAAGGTGGTCATACCATGCACGTGGGGCTTGCTTAAGGCCATAGAGTGCCTTATCGAGTTGATACACATGATCCGGGAAGTAGGGATCCTCGAACCCGGGGGGTTGCTTGACATAAACCAACTCATTAATAGGACCATTAAGAAAAGCACTCTTCACATCCATTTGTTGTAACTTAAAGTTGTGATGGGAAGCATAAGCAATCAACAAACGAATGGATTCAAGGCAAGCAGCATGAGCAAAGGTTTCACCGTAGTCGATACCCTCAACTTGGGAGTAGCCATGTGCTACCAATCTTGCCTTGTTGCGAATGATGTTCCCATGAGCATCTTGCTTGTTCTTGAATATCCACTTGGTTCCAATGACATTGTGGTTCCCCGACGGCCTTGGCACCAATCTCCACACCTTGTTGTAGTCGAAGTTGTTGAGTTCTTCATGCATGGCATTGAGCCAATCCGAATCTTCGAGCGCCTCATAGACCTTTTGGGGTTCAACACAAGAGACAAACGCGTGATTTTCATAATAGTTTGCTAATTGTCTACGAGTGCTTACCCCCTTTCTTAGGCTTCCAACCACATTTTCCATGAGATGACCTTTGGTGGTGAGCTTGGAAGCAATCTTCATGGCATGACGCTTAACTCCTCCTCGGATGTGGAAGGAGGAGGGGTAACTTGATCATCTTGAGCGCCGTCTTGAGCTTGTTCTTGGTCTTGAACTTGCTCGATGGGGAGAACTTGACCTTGGGCATCATCTGGTGGTTCACCAACATCTTGAGGTTGATCTTGCCCTTGGTTTTGTTCGAGAGGTTGAGGGCCTTCACTTTGTTCTTAGGAAGCGTGTGGGTCTTGGGGAGGTGATGGCTCCACTTGAGTGGAGCATTGTCCTTCTCCTTCGGCCAGAAGGGGTTCCTCAATGGGTAGGATATGACCAATACCCATTCTTCTTATGGCTTGGGGAGGAATTTCATCACCTACATCACAAGTACCACTTTGCTCCACTTGGGAGCTGTTATTCTCGTCAAACTCTATGTTACACGTCTTCTCAATGAGTCCGGTGGACTTGTTGAGGACACGGTAAGCATGAGAGTTTGTAGCATAACCAACAAATATGCCCTCATTAGCTCTAGCCTCAAATTTAGACAAACGAACACCTTTCTTGAGAATGAAACACTTACACCCGAACACCCGGAAGTACTTGAGGTTGGGCTTGTTACCGGTAAGTATCTCGTATAGAGTCTTGTTCAAGCCTTTGCGGAGGTAGAGCTGATTGGGTGCATGACATGCTGTGTTGATGGCTTCGGCCCAAAAGTTATATGGAGACTTGAACTCTGCCATCATGGTCCTTGCCGCATCCATCAACGTCCGGTTCTTCCTCTCTGCGACACCATTTTGTTGAGGGGTATATGGTGCCGCATATTGATGCTTGATCCCCTCATCACTAAGAAACTCATCCAAGGTGTAGTTCTTGAACTCGGTGCCGTTGTCACTTCTTATTGTCAAGATCTTTGCATCATGTTGACATTGAGATTTATTTGTAAAGTCGATGACGGTTTGTTGAGTCTCTCTCTTTCTCTTTAAGAAGTATACCCACGTGTATCTTGAATAATCATCCAAAATCACCAAGCAGTACTTTCTACCTCCAAGACTATCAAAGGATGGAGGCCCAAAGAGATCCATGTGAAGGAGCTCCAAGGGTCTCTTCGAGTAGATGATAGTCGTGGGAAGGTGAGCCTTCTCATGAAGCTTTCCTTCGATACAAGCACTGCAAGCATGATCTTTGGCAACACTAACATTTGTTAGTCCTCGGACATGGTCCCCCTTGAGAATACTTTGCAAAGATCTCATATTGATGTGGGCTAAATGGTGATGCCAAAGCCATCGCACATCAACTTTAGCCATTAGGCATGTCGTGGTCTTAGTGGGTTGCTCCGAAAAGTTAATCACATAAATACCGTTCTCGACATGCCCAACAAAGGCTACTTTAAGAGTCTTGCTCCACAAGAGGGCCACGGTATCAATATCAAAGAAAGTGGCAAAACCCATGAGTGCAAGTTGATGAACGGAAAGTAGATTGAAAGCAAGGGACTCAACAAGCATGACTTTCTTGATCATTAGATCATGAGAAATAACAACCTTGCCAAGACCCAATACCTTAGAAGACGAGGCATCATGCCACTCGACGTTGGTGGGCATAGAAGGAATCTTGTGCACATCCACCACCAAGTCCTTGCTTCCGGTCATATGATTCGTTGCTCCACTATCGAGCAACCATGATCCCCCACCGGAAGCAAACACCTACAAGAGATCAATGCTTGGTTTTAGGTACCAGTTGTGTAATGGGTCCTTTGATGTTAGTAACAAGGGTATTAGGAACCCAAATAGACCATTCAATGTACTCATAAGGAGAACCAACAAATTTAGCATAAACATGCCCATCACTAGCACGACACAATACATAAGAAGGGTTAAAGTCGCCAGCTTTGTTGGAAGGGGAGGTATTTCCCTTTTTGACATCACCACCCTTCACATTGTTCTTCTTCTCCTTAGGAGCACCCTCTCCCTCCTTCACAAAAGTTTGCTTGAGAGGATGTGGTCGTATGGCCTTGTTGTTCTTCTACTTGCTCTTGGACTTGGGTGTGAACCCAACTCCCTCCTTGGCCACAACTTCCTTTTGATTGCTCAAAAGGTCATTGAGGTTCTTCTCACCTTGTATGCACGTAACAAGGCCTTTCTCAAGTTGCTCCTTCAACTTGGCATTCTCCTCCACAAGATGCACATGCTCACAACATGGGTTAGTGGCATTTGCATTATCAATTAAAACCATATGAGGAAAGGTGGCTTTTTCTTTGGTTAACTTAACTTAGAGTTGATCATGAGACTCCTTGAGGCTAGCATGATCACCCTTCAAGACCTTGTGGGCCTTGTCGAGTAAATCAAACTCCCCATTGAGTCTAGCATGGTTAACGCCAAGTTTATCCTTCTTGGAAGATAGCACACGAGACACAACAAGAGCATGATCAAGATCTTTGTTTAACTTAGCATGGTCATCATTGTGTGACTCCTCAAGAGCCAAACGATGTCCACGCTCTTCCTCAAGAGCATTAGAGAGATCCGATATCTCATCGGCATAGTCACGACTATGGCCTTCCATCTTAGAGATGGTTTCTTCATGAGCCTCGATCATGTCATTGGCTTCACCAAGTTGTTCCAAGAGAACAACAAAATGCTTCTTGGATTTGCCCTTGAGCTTACTCATAAAAGACTCAAATTCATATACTTCCTCAGTAGACCCCTCATGTTCATCAATGCAATGCGTCAAGGAGGGATTATTAATGATGGTGGTTTTGATGTTGGGGGTTACCTTGTTAGAGGCTTTGGCCATGAGGCACTTGGCGGTGATGTTCTCGTTGGGTGAATCAAAGAGAGACATCCGGGGAGTTGTGGCAATGGCAACGGATGCCATGGCCATTGCTTCACTCTCTTCATCATCATCGTCATCCTCACGGTATTCTTCTTGAACCACCAACCCTTGAGTAGGAGTCTTTTTGGTGAAGTTGTTCTTGTTTGGGAAGGACTTGGCTTTGTCTTTTCGGAGGGGCTTGCCACCATTGTCTTCCCGCTTCTCGTAAGGACAATCCCTAACAAAATGGCTCACATTGCCACAGTTGTAACAAGTCCTTACTCGTTGCTTGCCCTTGAAGCCACTTGAGTTGTTCTTGTTGAAATTGGGCCTTGAGTTCTTCTTGCTCCAAAATTGCCTTGAAGCAAGAGCCATGTGCTCATGATAATCATACTTTGTATCCTCGGGATTGCCCTCCTCATCTTCCTCTTCTTCCTCTTCTTCCACAATGACCTTGGCCTTCAAGGCAAGATTGGACTTCTTTGTTCTTTGAGATTGGAGCACCGCGTTGTCAGCGGTCTTGTCCAAGATGCTCATTGCAACTAACTCATCCAACACTTCACTTGAGGTCATGGAGTGGAAGTCCGGTCTTTGACGAATGACGGAGGACATTGCCTTGTTGTAGGGCATCATGGCCTTGAGGAACTTGCGCTTGATCCAATTGTCATTCGTGTCCTTGCTCCCATGCTCTTGGAGTGAGACCGCGAGTTTGGTTATTCTCCGAAAGAGCTCACGAGGTTCTTCATCTTCTTTCATTGCAAACTCATCGGCTTCATCTTGCACCACTTCATAGTTGGAGCATTGAATGCTTGCACTTCCCTGATAGAGAGACCCAACGCAATGCCATGCATCTTTGGCCATGGCATAGGGTCAAAGATGAGGGAGATCTTCGGGGAGGATAGCATCTTGGATGATGAAGAGAGCATTCTCATTGAATTGATTATCCACGGCTTCTCTAGGGGTGAAGTTGCTTCGGTCATGTGGATAGAAACCTTCTTCAATGATTCTCCAGAGATTAGTATTCACATGATTTAAATGACGCTTGAAGCGATACACCCAAGAATCAAAATCCTCATTTTTCACAATCTTAGGAGGAGGGCTGGCATGATTTAAATGAGTAGATGGAATCGGTCCTCTAGAAGTTGGAGGTTCCACATGGGCAAAGATGTCGGTGCCATTTATACCACTAGTAGAAGGACCCTTTTCACTATTAGCTTCCCCCTTGTCGGAGTTATCATCCGTCACCTTGTTAGTGGGATCACCCACTTTCATCGGTGAGGTAGATAGTTTAAGTCCTTCTAAGAATTTATTAAACATGCTTTCAACCTCGGTTGTCATGGAGGTTTTCAATGTGTCCAAAGCCACATTGAATTCCTCACGGGACACCGTGGTTCCCCCATCACCCATAGACGAGATCGGATTCACACCAGAGTGTTCCTCCCCACCGTATACGGTGTCAACCATACTCTTCGGACGATAAAGTCCTTAATAAATAGATGAGGCTCTGATACCAATTGAAATGATCGATATAGTTGACTAGAGGGGGGGGGGTAAATAGGCAACTAACAATTTTTAGCTTTTCTTTACCAAATTAAACTTTGCATCAAGTAGGCTGTCTAGATATGCAACTAGGTGAACAACCTATATGATGCAACAACAACAAGCACACAAGCAAGCAAGGAAAATAACACAAGTAAGCTTGCAAAAGTAAAGGCACGAGGTAACCAAGAGTGGAGCCGGTGAAGATGAGGATGTGTTACCGAAGTTCCTTCCTTTTGAGGGGAAGTACGTCTCTGTTAGAGCGGTGTGGAGGCACAATGCTCCCCTATAAGCCACTAGGGCCACCGTATTATCCTCACGCCCTCACACAATGCGAGATGCCTTGATTCCACTATTGGTGCCCTTGAAGGCGGCGACCAACCCTTTACAAACAAGGTTGGGGCAATCTCCACAACGTAATTGGAGGCTCCCAACGACACCACGAAGCTTCACCACAATGGACTATGGCTCCGAGGTGACCTCATCCGTCTAGGGTGCTCAAACACCAAAGAGTAACAAGATCCGCTAGGGATTAGTGGGGGGAATCAAATTTCTCTTGGTGGAAGTGTAGATCGGGGCCTTCTCAACCAATCCCGAGCAAATCAACAAGTTTGATTGGCTAGGGAGAGAGATCAGGCGAAAATGGAGCTTGGAGCAACAATGGAGCTTAGGGACAGAAGAGGTAGTCAACTAGAGGAAGAAGACACCCGTTATATAGTGGAGAACCGTTATCCACTTACTCAGCCCGCGACCTGCGGTACTACCGCTCTAGACAAGCGGTACTACCGCATGGGCCCATGGTACTACCGCGATGGACTGCAGTACTACCGCTGCAACGACAGGGGCTAGTCCAGTCCAGAGCCGCCAAGGCTTAGAGCGGTACTGCCTCTGACGCAGTACTACCGCTCCCCTTGCGATACTACCGCAAGGCCAGATTGGACTAGGCTGGGAAGGGCACGGATGAATAAAAATACATCCGTGTCTACTTCCGCTGAAAATTGAGCAGTGCAAAAATCTGGCACGGTACTACCACGCCAGGCGTGCGGTACTACCGCGCAGGGAGCAGATGTAAAAAATTACATCCGCCCCTACTTCCGCTCGTGTTACTGAGCCAGACCAGGACTCATGGTACTACCACATGCATGGGGCGGTACTACCGCATAGGGCGCGGATGTAAAAAATTACATCCGCCCCTACAGCCGCAAGAGAGGCCGAGCCTGGCCTGAGGCCACGGTACTACAGCTCCATGGGAGCAGTACTATCGTGTGCTCCTACGGTACTACCGCAAGGGCTTGCGGTACTACTGTCGGTGTCAAAACCGGCGGATCTCGGGTAGGGGGTCCCGAACTGTGTGTCTAAGACTAATGGTAACAGGAGGCTGGGGACACGATGTTTACCCAGGTTCAGGCCCTCTCGATGGAGGTAAAACCCTACTTCCTGCTTGATTGATCTTGATGATATGAGTATTACAAGAGTTGATCTACCACGAGATCAGAGAGGCTAAACCCTAGAAGCTAGCCTATGGTATGATTGTTATTCTGTCCTACGGACTAAACCCTCCAGTTTATATAGACACCAGAGGGGACTAGGGTTACACAGAGTCAGTTTACAGAGGAGGAGATCTACATCCGAATCGCAAGCTTGCCTTCCATGCCAAGGAGAGTCCCATCTGGACACGGGACGAAGTCTTCTGTCTTGTATCTTCATAGTCCAACAGTCCGGTCAAAGTATATAGTCCGGCTGTCCGGATACCCCCTTATCCAGGAATCCCTCAGTAGCCCCCGAACCAGGCTTCAATGATGATGAGTCCGGCGCGCAGATTGTCTTCGGCATTGCAAGGTGGGTTCTTCTCCAAATCTGGTGCACCTATCGTAGCGAATAGTGTCCGGCCTCCTAGTAAGGTTGTACTCCTCGGCTTCTGTGCTTCAATAATGGCCATCTCCATGTGTCGATCAAAGACGAGGGGCCGGGGCATTCTTGCATTTGCCACCCTAATCCCGTAGGTGAGCCGTCTATTTGAGGAGACGGGGATCCTTAGATCAAAATGACACCATCTTCCCCAAAGCAAGCATTCCGTAGAGCACGCCCAAAAGAGGCCATCCCATCATGACCGGTCGCTGCAGCCCCGCTCGCTGCTCCCCCAGCTCGAAGCCAGGGGATTGGGAAAAGTGTTCCGTTCCTCACAACCGCCTAATAGAGTTGCATACCAAAGGGTTCCTTCCGCCCGCATACATGGTCCCCGTCCGATCCGGACTAGCCACCTATAATGGCGGGGAGCAAGCGGAGAGATTCCCTAGCCCATCTCGGGGGGAGCGGGTATGCCTTGTCCCATATTTGCTAAGAGGCATCGGGTTTCCAATCCACCCATTCCTCCGCGGGCTCCTGGAGTTCTACGGTCTCCAGTTGCATAGTCTTACCCCCGCCTCCGTACTGCACATTGCGGGCTACGTTGCCCTCTGCAAGCTATTCTTGGGCTACGAAGCTCATTTCGAGCTATGGAAGAGGTTATTTTGCCTCGTCCCCCACAACCAGGAGGGATCTATATATCAAGTGGGCGGAGCCGAAATATGGCGCATCGCCCAGACCGGATACCTGTCCGGTACTCCCAAGAAGGCGTCCGAAGACTGGCCCTCGGAGTGGTTTTATGTTGATGATGTTCCCCTTCCGGACCCAGTCCGGACGGGCCTTCCTGAATCTACCAATACTCTGCTGATGAAGCGCCAAAGCTGGTGCCCTCGGAGCCCCCCAGGAGGAAGAAAACATGGAAGTTATGTCAATATGCATAATAAGGGGAGTGCAGCCACTTCAATATAGGGGAAAACTCATGTGGCACTTCAATGGAGAAGACGATGCCTCCCGCTGTGGTCGCAAAGGTCCGGACTCCGCCACATCTCTGGTAAGGATACTATCCGAATTGTACAAGGGAGAAGAAGAGGAGTTCCTCCGCATCAAACTGCGGGATGGATTTTCCATGTACAACCCCCGAAGCTGGGTAAGTGGTCATCTTTTACTCAACTCTATTCATTCTTACCTTCTTTGCCACAATTATTTACCTTGCTGTTTCAAAACAGGAACTAAGTAAGGCCGTGAAAGAGTTTAACAGCCCCTCTCCGCATCCGGAGGATCCCGACCGGGCTCTCGACCCCGGATTTGAAGAAGATCCGGACATATTCGTGGAATTCATTGACAAGACTTTCTATCAGGCAAGCAGTGACAGCTCTTTGGTGGCCATCATCGCAGATTACCCCGGACTGCTTCCCGTGTCACATGTAAGTAATGCTGGGGTTCCAAGCTTCCGAAAGGATTCCTGCGCTTTGCTGTACCTTATGATCGCACACCGTGTTTTTATAGAAACGGTGGTCAGGACACCGTGCGGAACCTGCGGGGGCCTCTCAGCAAGAGGTGGCTAGACAAGGTAGGCTTAAAAGGAAGGCGGTTAGGAGCGGCACACAGGCGCAGAGGTATTCATTGAACTTGCCCCATGGTATATTTGGTCTATTTGTCGAGGCGTGACGACTTTAATTATGTCCTGTCAGGAAGCGTCGGACTATGCCCGGGGACCCTTTCGGCCACGCTTCCAGCAGCCAGATTCCTGGACCAGATTCGCAGGCGGAGGCTGATGTGGTGACAGTGCCAAACTGTCCTCCTGCGGAGGATACGGATATGCTTTCCGCCACAAATTCAGAAGTGGAGAGCACCATGAATCACCGGCGCCGATGGGCCGTACTCCGTGGGGGTATTTTTTTGAAGAGGCATTCAATGCCTTCAATTCTGGACATGCCTATATCCGCGCTGCTCAAAATGGACTTGCCAGAGCAACAGACTAGTATGTGAAGGATATACGGGTAAGAGAATTTAATAAGTATGTGTAGTGGTAGCCCCTGAGACTTGAAATAGTTGGCACAACTGATTTAAGGATCATTAAATGCACAGGTTCTTGTAGAGAAGAATACCCAGTTGTCTCAAGAGCTGGAGGAGTGTAAGGCCCAGATGAAGGCTAATGCAGCCGAACAAGAGGGATCCAAAAATATTTCTTCTGGTAATAATTTCCTTCTACCAGTTTGTGTGTTTGGCATGGTGTATAAATCTGACGAAGTATTCGGCAGACAATCCCGGAGGAAATCTGGAGACTGTGGGGGATAATGAGCTGCATCTGCAAAGTTAGCTGAAGGCGGGCGAACGCGTGCTGATGCAGTCTATTCAGGAGAGGAATAAGCTGCAAGATGCTAATCTCTAGCTAAGCGTCGAATTGAAAGATGTTCGGGATCAACTCGCGGACTCCGTGAAGGAGAACCGGAGGCTTTGACGCGACATTTATAGTAAGTGCTTGAACGAACTGTGGTATAGTTCGGTGAGGAGGCGTATTGACAGAGTTATGTCTACAGGTATGTTGACGGGACACCCTGAAGAGGAGATGCCAGGTTCCGCAGGCGATATGCTGCAGGAGCTTTCACAACTGCACGAGCGAGCTCGGTAGGTGATGCAGGGTATTGCCCAGGCTTTGTGGCCGTCATCTTCCTTGCCAGGAGGTATGAGCGAACTTGTAGAGATGCTCAAAGGAGCATGGAGATGCTTCCGATTATGGAAGGTGTCAGCTTGCCGGCAAGGTGAGAGAGAAGCTTGGGCCATGGTGAAGACGCGATACGCCAAAGCTGACCCTAACCATATGGCCAAAGTTGGACCGGCTGGGCCAAATGGACAAGAGATACCCGTTAGTTTGGTGTATGATCAAGTAGCGTTAGCTACAAAGTATTCCTAGCAGGATTGTAAGTTAGACAGCCTGTTGGATGGTATAGAGGAAGAGTACGGCCAGTCGATATAATTATGTAATTTGAACGGGCTCATGTACTCCCTAGCCGGATTGAAAATCATTTGTCATGGCGGACCTTTTCGCTTCAGCCCCCAGATCCGACAGTCCGGGGTGTGTCCGAATACCAACACTGTTATGAAAACCGGGGTATGTGTGGAAACCAGGCGTAGGGGTCATAAGTGCTTGAACAGACAAGTACCCAACTAGTTATGTTATATTACATGGATAGTAAGAAACATCTTCTAGAGAGAATAGTTCCGTTAGGGGTTCCTTTCTCTAGGTACGCATGATCGATGTGCGTGTACGATCTGCGAACAGAAGCGCAGTAAACAAAACATACGAGGTTTTTCGTTGTTATGAACAAGGACATCTTTTATTCGCCGACCGAATATTCCCTTAAGAATGCTAGCTTTCGGGTTCACCCAGTTTGAGGTACACATCCGGCTCAACCGGCAGTAACAATTGCAGAGGTGATCCCCTTATGCCCTAGCCGAATTAACTGGAACGTAGGGCATAAATACAAGAGCCAGGCAACCCAGCATGGCCAAAACTTAAGTCATATCGATGCATATAATGGTGAAGAAAAGGCACATATGGAAAAAATGCATATGTGGCTGGCAAGAAACCATTAAAAGTGGTTATATTTAGCTTCTGAATAGGAAGCCCCCAGGTATAGTGTGCACGCATAATGCGGCCGGAATGCTTAGGGCATCTATACAGTTTTAAGGCTGGAAAAAAAAGAAAGAAAAGGGGAGAGAAAGGAGGAAAGGGAACATAATTGAAGAAGCGGAGTGAAGGAGACGAACACTGGGTTCGGCGCTAGGCGTAGAATCTCCGGAATCTGGCCGTGTTCCATGGGTTTGGCTCGAGTCTGTTATCAGATGCGTTGCACAGACGGTACGCTCCTCCAATGAGAACTTTATCAATGATGAAGGAACCCTCCCACTTGGGTTTGAGTTTGTCCTTCTTCTTCTCAGGTAGGCATAGAACGAGTTCGCCAATGTTATGAGTTTTGGCCCGTACTTCTCTGCTTTGATACCTTCGAGCCTGTTGCTGATAGAATGCGGAACGGGCTTTAGCGACATCACGCTCCTCCTCCAAAGCATCTAAGTTGTCCTGCCGGTCTAACTTGGCTTCCTTCTCTTCATACATGCGCACACGAGGTGAGTCATGAATTATGTCGCAGGGCAGCACTGCCTCTGCGCCGTACACCATAAAAAATGGTGTGTATCAGGTGGTGCGATTCGGCGTGGTCCGCAACCCCCAGAGTACGGAGTCGAGTTCCTCGACCCAATGCGTGTCCAATTCCTTCAAGGATCGCACTGGTCTGGGTTTGATGCCGCTCATGATAAGACCATTTGCACGTTCAACTTAACCGTTTGTTTGGGGGTGATAGACAGAGGCGTAGTCGAGCTTAATGCCCATTTTGCCACACCAGGCTTTTACCTCTTCGGCTGTAAAATTGGAGCCATTGTCAGTGATGATACTGTGGGGGACACCGTAGCGGTGTACAACCTCCGATATGAAGTCTATCACTGGTCCGGATTCGGCCGTTTTAACTGGTTTGGCTTCTATCCATTTGGTGAACTTGTCCACCATGACCAATAAGTATTTTTTCTTATGGCTTCCCCCCTTAAGGGGTCCCACCATATCCAGCCCCCAGACCGCGAAGGTCCAAGTTATGGAGATCGTTTGGAGAGCGGTAGGGGGCATATGGCTCTAATTGGCAAATAGTTGACAACCAACGCAATGTTGGACAAGGTCCTATGCGTCCGCCCGGGCTGTCGGCCAGTAGAATCCTGTCCGAAAGGCCTTGCTGACAAGAGCTCGAGCTGCCGCGTGGTGCCCGCCTAGTCCGGAATGGATTTCGGCTAAGAGCTGCCGCCCTTCCTCTTCGGAGATGCATCGTTGGAGCACTCCGGTGGGGCTCTTCTTGTAGAGTTCTCCTTAGGCTTTAGAGCGTCGCACAATACAACGTGCCTCATTTTGGTCCTCGGGGAGCTCTTGCCTATCAAGGTAGGCCAAGAAGGACTCGGTCCACGGGGCGATGGCAGCCATTATTTCATGGGCCGAAGATGTTATTTCGGTGGCAGAGCCTCCGATTACGTCTGAAGGTTCAGAATTTGGGGTTGTGTTCGGAGCCGGACTAATAGTGCCGGACTCCCCTTCCCATGCCACGAACGGCTTGAACAACCTTTCTAAGAAGATATTAGGTGGGATGGGGTCGCGTCTAGCGCCGATGCAGGCGAGGATATCGACCGCTTGGTTATTTTCTCTGACCACATGGTGGAATTTGAGCCCCTCGAACCGGGCTGACATTTTGTGGACGGCATTGCGACAAGCCGCCATTTTCGGGTCCTTGGCAGCAAAGTCTCCATTTACCTGATATTGCGAGGTTCGAGTCCCCACGCACTTCGAGGCGTTGAATGACCATGGAGATTGCCATCCGAAGACCATGCAATAGAGCCTCGTATTCGACTGCATTGTTGGAGTCTGTGTATAATATTTGGAGGACGTACTGCACCGTATCTCCGGTAGGGGATGTCAGGACGACACCTACTCCCAATCTGGCCAGCATTTTGGAGCCGTCGAAATGCATGATCCAATTTGAGTATGCGACGTACTCTTTAGGGAGTTCAGCCTCTGTCCATTCGGCGACGAAGTCAGCCAGTACTTGCGACTTAATGGCCCGTCGCGGTTTATATGTTATGTCGAACGAAAGGAGCTCAATAGCCCATTTAGCAATTCGGCCTGTTGCGTCGCGGTTATTTATTATGTCATTGGTTGGTACTTCGGAGGCCACTGTGATCGAACACTCTTGAAAGTAGTGTCATAGTTTCCGGGATGCCATGAAGACCGCATACGCTATGTTTTGATAGTGCGGGTACCAAGATTTACATGGAGTGAGGACCGTGGACACGTAATATACTGGCTTTTGGAACGGGAACTTGTGTCCGTATGCCTCTCGTTCGACGACGAGCACTGCGCTCACAACTTGGTTTGTTGCGGCTATGTATAATAGCATTGGTTCGCCAATGTTTGGCGGGGTCAGGACTAGGTTGGTGGCCAAGAGTGCCTTTATTTCTTCCAGTCCAGCCGTGGCCGCATCCGTCCACTCGAAGTGTTCGGTGCGTCAAAGAAGGCGATACAGGGGTAGTGCCTTTTCTCCTAAGCGGGAGATAAAGCGGCTTAAGGCAGCCACACACCCAGTTAGTTTCTGGATCTGCTTGAGGTCTGTTGGGATAGCCAACTATGACAGAGCTCGTATTTTTGCCGGATTGGCTTCAATTCCTCTATTGGAAACAATGAAGCCGAGCAATTTTCCGGAGGGTACTCCGAAGACACACTTCTCCGGGTTGAGCTTGATGTCGTATGTTTGGAGATTATCGAACGTAAGTCTCAAGTCATCTATTAAGGTTTCGACGTGTCTTGTTTTGATGACCATGTCGTCTATGTAGGCCTCTACTGTCTTGCCGATTTGTTTTTCTAGGCATGTCTGAATCATGCGTTGATAGGTTGCGCCGGCGTTTTTGAGCCCGAAGGGCATGGTGTTGAAACAGAAGGGGCCGTACGGAGTGATGAAGGTTGTTGCAGCCTGGTCGGACTCTGCTATCTTTATTTGATGGTATCCGGAGTATGCATCGAGGAAACACAATGAGTCGTGTCCTGCGGTGGCATCGATTATTTGATCAATGCGGGGGAGGGGGAAGGGATCCTTAGGGAAAGCTTTATTGAGGTCTTGAAATCGACACACAAGTGCCAGGATTTGTCCTTTTTTGGTACCATTACCAAGTTTGCTAGCCAATCCGGATGTTTGATGTCTCTGATGAATCCGGCCTAGAGTAGCTTGGCTAGCTCTTCCCCCATGGCTTGCCGCTTAGGCTCTGAGAAGCGTCTAAGAGTCTGCTTGGCTGGCTTGTATCCTTTTAGTATATTGAGGTTGTGTTCGGCCAGCCTGCGTGGGATGCCCGACATGTCTGAAGGATGCCAGGCAAAAATGTCCCAATTTTCACGCAGGAAGTCTCGCAGTGCGGCGTCTATTGTGGGGTTCAGCTGTGTCCCGATGGAAGCTGTCTTCAAAGGGTCCGTTGGGTGGACCTGGAATTTGACTATCTCGTCCGCTGGTTTGAAGGAGGTGGATTTAGGTCGCTTGTCGAGTATCACGTCGTCTCTGTCTACTGTTGCTCGCAGTGTTGTCAGTTCTTCGGCCGCGAGGGCTTCTAACAATGCCTCCAGGGCGAGGGCGGCGGTTTTATTTTCGGCGCGGAGTGCGACGTCCGAATCGCTAGCTAGAGTGATGATTCCATCGGGCCCGGGCATTTTGAGCTTCATGTACCCGTAATGGGGTATAGCCTGAAAGCTCATGAATGCGTCCCGCCCTAAGAGGGCGTTGTATCTGCTGCTGAACGGGGCCACTTGGAATGTAATTTCTTCGGACCTGTAATTCTCCGGCGTGCCGAATACCACATCCAGTGTGATTTTCCCACGCATTGTGCCTCCTGACTAGGGATGATTCCCCTGAAGGTCGTGCTGCTCTGTTCAATGCGGCTCTTGTCAATTTCCATCTTGTTAAGTGTTTCCTCATAGATGAGGTTTAGTCCGCTTCCACCATCCATGAGCACTTTAGTGAGCCTGAAGCCGTCCATGATTGGGCTAAGGACCAAAGCGGCTGGTGCTCTGACTGTTTGGAATTGAGGTTCGTCACTGGCATTGTAAGTTATAGCCGTGTCGTTCCATGGGTTTATTGTTGCCACATGGCAAACTTCTGCGAGGCTGCGCTTGGCTCGTGTGCGCCTATTATTTGAGGCAAAATTCTCGAAGACTATAAATACCGTATTGTTGTCTCCGGCGGGATGTTGCTCTGTTGTATGTTTTATGAGGAGATCCTCGCCGCTCTTTGCTACCTGCCGGAGTATCCAACATGCTCTAAGGCTATGCGTTGGCATAGTATCTGGTGTGCTGTGAATCTTGCACGACCCGTTTAGCCATTCTTCCAATACCTCTCCGCGCCTTGCGGCGAGCTTTATTTTTTTGGTACTTGAATCGGGTGACTTATGAGAGTTTACCCTTTTAGTTCGGATAGAGGATTTGGCTAGAGCCGGATTGTCCCAAAAACTTGCTTGGATTTTCCAGGCGCTTTCCATTGCACAGTATTTTTGCACTATGGCCGCTAAGTCAGGGAAGTGTACTATTTCACGGTGACTTATAGCGTTGAGAATCCCTTTGTCCGTGCAATTTTTGCAAAAGAGGGAGATTGCGTTTGCCTCGCGGCAGTCCTTGACCCTATTTATCACAAGGAGGAATCTGGCCCAGTAATGATGTACTGTTTCTTGGGGCTCTTGTCTGATATGGGAAAGATTGGATAAATCTAGGTGGGTGGGCATATTTGAATCTGAATCCCGACCCGATCTGGGACCCAGGGGCAAAGAAGATTCCGAGCTTAACGGCTCGGGTTCGGGGGCGTTGCCCGATTTCTTCGGCCCGCCCCCCGATCCTGAGTCCAGGACCGGGGTCATGTCCTCCCGCGAGCGGGTGTCCAGGTCAGAGAGCTCGGAAATCCAGACATAGTTCATCCTCAAAGTGGAGGGAGAATTAGAATGATGCTCTTCCACTGCCGCTATCTCGTGGGTGACCAGTGGAGAGTGAATCTCCCTTTGATCAGGTTTAAGCCCGATCCGGTCATAGTCCATAGCGACGACCAGGGCGGCGATGCAATCCAAGAGCTCATTGAGGGAGAAGAGCTCCATTGGGTCCATCTGTTCAGCAAATTCCGAATCAATGTGGAGGCTATTTTTAATGACCTGAGAAGTCATCGTCGGCGCAACAGCCGATCGGGCGGTCATAACGAAGCCGCCCAGCCGGAGAGTTTGGCCTAAAGCCAGGGCTCCCCCGAAGGTGATGTTGTCTTTGACAACGAGGCGAGCCATCATGCCTTATCGCGACGACACAGTGGAACTCTCAATGAAAGCACCAATGTCGGTGTCAAAACCGGCGGATCTCGGGTAGGGGGTCCCGAACTGTGCGTCTAAGACTAATGGCATGAGGCTGGGGACACGATGTTTACCTATGTTCAGGCCCTCTCGATGGAGGTAAAACCCTACTTCCTTCTTGATTGATCTTGATGATATGAGTATTACAAGAGTTGATCTATCACGAGATCAGAGAGGCTAAACCCTAGAAGCTAGCCTATGGTATGATTGTTATTCTGTCCTACGGACTAAACCCTCCGGTTTATATAGACACCGGAGGGGGCTAGGGTTACACAGAGTCGGTTTACAGAGGAGGAGATCTACATCCGAATCTCCAAGCTTGCCTTCCACGCCAAGGAGAGTCCCATCCGGACACGGGACGAAGTCTTCTGTCTTGTATCTTCATAGTCCAACAGTCCGGCCAAAGTATATAGTCCAGCTGTCCGGATACCCCCTTATCCATGACTCCCTCAACTACTGCAGGGGCCTACGGTACTACCACTCCAAGGAGCAGTACTAACGCATGCCTCATAAGCAACACTAGGAATCCTTATTTTTTGCACAACCATGAAGATAACGGAGGATGCTCCAAGGCGCAAAGGGAAAGGCGGTGCAAAGGGAGAAAACATGTACATGATGATTCCACCCGAACCTTTCCACCGCGGACCCCCTCTTAATAGTATGGCTATCCTATGACTCAAACCCACCAAAAGAGATGTAGGACACCATCATCTTCAATAGTCTTCGAGGGGTACCAAACCGTCTTGTGCCTAGCGATGAAGCGACTGAAATACTCAAGGCACACGATTAGTCCGCAAAAGCATTGTCATCAATCACCAAAACACGTTAGGGATAAAATGCCCTTACAGATCGGTCCCATCGAGATTGCAATGTAAACTCTCTGTTTTCCTTTCGTAACATTTCGGTCTCACCGAAATGAGCGAATCGCTCCCACCGAGTTTACTTGTCCAACTCTCCGGTTCACTTATTACCAAAATCGGTCCCACCGAGTTTGTGTAATCGGTCTCACCGAGATTATGTTATGCCCTAACCCTAACCATATCGGTCCTACCTAGTTGCATGTCGGTCCCACCGAAAATCCTAACGGTCACTATATTTGCTGAATCGGTCCGACCGAGTTTCTCAATTCGGTCCCACCGAGATTGGCAAGTTGTTTGTAACAGTTAGATTTTGTGTGGAGGCTATATATACCCCTCCACCTCCTCTTCATTCGTGGAGAGAGCCATCAGAATGAACCTACACTTCCAACTTACATTTTCTGAGAGAGAACCACCTACACTTGTGTTGAGTATGAATCTTGATCTCTAGCCTTCCCCAAGTTGCTTTCCACTCAAATCTTCTTTCCACCAAATCCAAATCCTGTGAGAGAGAGTTGAGTGTTGGGGAGACTATCATTAGAAGCACAAGAGCAACGAGTTCATCATCAACACACCATTTTTTACTTCTTGGGGAGTGGTGTCTCCTAGATTGGCTAGGTGTCACTTGGGAGCCTCCGACAATATTGTGGAGTTGAACCAAGGAGTTTGTACGGGCAAGGAGATCGTCTACTTCGTGAAGATCTACCGCTAATGAGGCAAGTCCTTCGTGGGCGAAGGACATGGTGGGATAGACAAGGTTGCTTCTTCATGGACCCTTCATGGGTGGAGCCCTCCGTGGACTCACGCAGCCGTTACCCTTCGTGGGTTGAAGTCTCCATCAACGTGGATGTACGATAGCACCACCTATCGGAACCACGACAAAAACATCCGTGTCTCCTATTGCGTTTGCACTCTCCAAACCGTTCCCTTTACATTCTTGCAAGTTGTATGCTTTACTTTCCGCTGCTCATATACTCTTTGCATGCTTGCTTGAATTGTGTTAAGATTGCTTGACTTGTCCATAGTTGCTAAAATCTGTCAAGAACTAAAATTGGGAAAAGGATAAGTTTTTATTTGGTCAAGTAGTCTAATCATCCCCCCTCTAGACATACTTTCGATCCTATAGTAAGACAATTATTAAGATTTATTAACAGTTGCCATTGTAACTTTGCCTCAAAGGCGAGCAGAGCGCGCGCAGGGACGCCAGAGCGGAGCACACCGCGGCCGCCTCAATGACAAGCAACCACGTGGTCAACCTTCTCCCTTCTATAAATTTTTACCTTGTTTCTCGTCACATTGCTGATTATAACATAATAAGTAATTGTAAATCTCAAACTAATATGTGTTCACATTTAGCATCAGGCTATAAAAACTACCCACTCGAAAATTACTTCACAGTTCCTCTCCTCATCACCCACAAAACTGGTTTTCTCTGTCAAGTCGTTCCGCCATGACCGGCAGGAGGAGTTTAGGGTGGACATATAACCAGGCAACAAAGACCAAGGCCGCGGGAGCACTAGAGAGGTCCCGCCGTGAAGCCGCAACCGCAGCAGAGATGTCCAGGCGTGCCGCGGAGCCCTCAAACGAGCTCTCACGGGAACGCGAGGGCTCTCACAAATGCATTCGTGGCATCGGCCATCGCGATGATCCGGCGTTCCTGAAGTCCTTTTCCCGCGACGACGACATTCTCGCTGGCGTCACTATGCAGCAAGAGCTGGTCGTCGGCTTGATGAAGCTACTCAAGATCAGCGATGCCTCGGTTGACAAGGCGACCAGCCTCGTCGAGCAACTCATGGATGACAACGCGAAGCTCCTCAAGTTGGTCACCGAGAAGGAGGAGGATACCGCCGGCTGGAAGATGCTACATGAGCAGTGCCTTGGAGATGACGCTAAAAGCGGTCGTCGTGGAACTAATGGGTGGCTTGAGGAAGCTCCGGATCGAGCGTGAGCAGGAGGTGGAGGAATCCGTGGCTGCTTTCAAGCAAAGTCAGGAGGAATTGAAGAAGGAGCTCGAGGATTTCACCACCCGGTAATCCATCGACGAGTAGAGAAAGGAGCGACCCAGATCGTTGTCTGCAATTTCCTTCTTCTCTTGCCCCTGTGTCTTCCAGGCTTTGCCGCATGTGGCATTTTAAATTATCCGGAATATGTAAGACAATTATTATGCGCGCCATTGTAAATTTGTCGTTGTATTATCCGTTGCCATTTTATTTGTGGTCGCATTATCAATTTCCCTATGTGGCAATTTAAATTAGGGTAGAATACTAGTTGAAAACACGAACAAAGCAAATGCTGCCATGGGATCACAAGCAAACACCCTCCGTCCAGGTGCTTTAATTAACCCATTAATGGAGAAGTTGTGAGCGAGGCGGGCGGCGGTTGGTGCATGGAGGTCAAAGAGCTCGCTTCCCGGTGAGCATGGGCGGCCTTGCTGCTCGCACGTGTCCCGCCGAGCCTGCGAGGTGGACATGATGCACGTGTCCCGTTGAGCCTGCGCGGCGGACTGCTCGCACGCGTCCCGTCGAACCTGCACGACGGACTTCTCGCGCTCGTCCCGTCTAATCAAATAGCTGCACGCATGCCACCGAGTATGGTTAAATTTTGACACAGTAAATATAATACAACTGTTTGCGATATTAACATGTCAGCTTTTTGTTTCAAAAAGGACTTCGTTGGCTACTAATGTGTGCGCCTCTTCTCAAACTGGACGTTTTTTTACCACGACATATATGTGCCATGTCATGAAACCATGCCAAGTTTCATGTTTTTTGGGTGACTTTTTTATTTACTGGGATTTAAAAACCGAGATTCTCATTGTTTCAGGACGACGACGAGTTTGTAATTCATTCTCATTCCTTAAACGAGACCTAAGCATGCAGCCAATGACACGTGCATGATTTCCCACCCATTTTGCTTCACTGGAGCATGTGGTTGTAGTTCAAATTTGAATTATGGACTACATTAAATGCATAGAAAATTTCAAATTTCACCAACAAGAGGGGCATGTTTCCCTACCGGAACCACGAGGGTTGCGACAGGCTCTGGTTTGTAAAAGGCTTGTAATATAGCTTCACCCAAATTGCAATTATATATACCATGTAGTGACACCATTCCAAGTTTCATGATTTCCTGGTGAGTTTTGGATTTACAGACATTTTAAAAACCGAGATTCGCAATGTTTGTGGCCAGGCCAGGACAGCGAGACGATTGAATTCGTTCCCATTCATTCCATGGGACCAAACATCCACCCCAAGGAAACATGTATTTTTCTAGCCATTTTGGTGCACTGGAGCATGTATTTGTAGTTCAGATTTGAATGATGGACATTAAATGCCTAGAAAACTCAATTAATGAATAAAAAAGGTCAAAGGAACCCTGAATAATTTCAAAGTTCAGCGTGAATCTCCAGTTGTTCGTGTCGCGTGTAGAAGAAAATACGAGGCTAGAAGAGGGAGTGATTATCGTTTGGCCCACAAGGGGACCCATTTCCCTATCGAAACCACGAGGGTTCTTGCGACAGGCTCTGGTTTGTAAGAGGTTTGTAATAAAGCTTGGCCCAAATTGGCACTATTTTACCACGACATATATGTGCCATGACATGACACCTTGCCACCTTTGATGACTTTCTGGTGAGTTTAGGATTTATGAGGACTTAAAAACCGAGATTCGAAATGTTTGACGAAGAGCCAGGACGCCGGTACAGTTGTACTTCGTTCCCATTCCTAGCATGAGACCTAAACATGCACCCAAGGACACATGTATAATTTTTCTAGCCATTTTGGTGAACTGGAGCATGTATTTGTAGTTCAGATTTTAATTATGGACATTAAATGCCTAGGAAACTCAATTAGTGTATAAAAAGGCCAAACAAACCCTGAATAAGTTTAAATTTCAGCACAGATATCCTGTGGTTCCATGTTGCCCATGGAAGAAAATACAAGGCAAAAAGAGGAAGTGATTACGTTTCTCCCACAAGGGGAGCACGTTTCCCTATCAGAACCACGAGGCTTCTTTGAGAGAAGCTCCAATTTTTGTAAGAGGTTTGTAATAAAGCTTGGCCCAAATTGGACAATGTTTTTACCATGACATATATGTGCCATGACGTGACACCATGCCACCTTTGATGACTTTCTGGTGAGTTTAGGATTTATGGGTACTTAAAAACCGAGATTCGAAATGTTTGAGTATGAGCCATGCACCAATACAGTTGTAATTCGTTCCCATTCCTGGCATGGGACCTAAACATGCACCCAAGGACACATGTATAATTTTTCTAGCCATTTTGGTGAACCGGAGCATGTATTTGTAGTTCAGATTTGAATTATGGACATTATATGCCTAGGAAACTCAATTAGTGTATAAAAAGGCCAAACGAACCCTGAATAAGTTTAAATTTCAGCATAGATATCCTGTCGTTCCATGTTGCCCATAGAAGAAAATACAAGGTGAAAAGAGGCACTGATTATGTTTCACCCACAAGGGGGACACGTTTCCCTATCGGAACCACGAGGCTTCTTTGAGAGAAGCTCCGGTTTGTAAGAGGCTTGTAATAAAACTTGCGCCACAATGGACAAAAAAAATTCCTCTACATATAAGTGCGATGTTGTGACACCATGGTAGGTTTCATGATTTTCAGCTTAGTTTTGAATTTACGGGGACTTAAAAACCGAGATTCTTCTCACGAAATGTTTTCAAATAGCACATAGTTCACTCATGAAAGCCGATATTCAATGAAAACTTAGTGGAAACCATATTTTAAAGTTTCATAAAAATCTGAAAAAAATGTGGGATGTTAAGAAGGTGATGTTTTATTGTGACACAAAATTTCAAGTTGAAAAACATTACGAGATGTCAGCTATGAAAAAGACAAATTCCGCCCTAAATAGTGACATTACTATTTGACACTGATTTTGTCTTTTTCATAGCTCACATCTCTTAATGTGTTTCAACTTGAAATTTTGTGTGCCAATAAAACATCATCCTCTTAACATCCCGCATTTTTTTGATTTTTTTGAAACTTCAAAACATCTTGTTCTCGTGGTTTTCACCGGTTTCCACCGAATGTTGGTTTCCGTATAATATCCCCCCCGCTGCACGCACGATCTGAGTCCTGCGTTCTAACTGGCCAGAACCCAAACCCCACAGATCATACGTGTGCACCGTTGGATGCTCCTAGATCGAACGGCAACCCTGAGCCCTTTCGACAGCACATGAAGTACATGGGTAAGCACTGTGCGCATGCGTCGTGTATCTCACACTTCCTTCTTTACTAGATTTTCATTCAAAACAGGCTACCATTTATTGCCACTCCTCTCATTGGTTTCCCGCCTCTTCTCCCAGATATGCATGATGTAGATGTTCGTTTTATTATTAGAGTTCATCTCATCCAAAATCAATTAGTTTTGTAAAAGAACTATTTTAAGATTCATGGAATTGTGCATTGTAAAGGTAAAAACAAAAAGTGACAATTTATTTGGAAAAAAGGGTTGGGCAATTAAGATATGGAAGATTCTAGAGAACAAAGGAGAAGTGCTTGTGTTTAGAGGTTTGTGCATTATGCTTAAGTTCAACCATGGAGTCTTCTAGATTGTACATGTAGCAGAATCTGGTGGAATGTAGATGATATCCAATGGCCAGTAGTGCTCGGATTTGCCATCTCTGTACCGTCAGATTGGCTTCATCCAACGATCAACTTTCATAGTTATTCGCACACTACGTAGATGTATAGATGTATATATATATATATATATATATATATATATATATATATATATATATATATAGATGTGTCCCATGCTAGACAAAATAAAGTTTGAGCGCATGCGTGGGACGACCCCCCTCCCCCCACTGCCGCCATGAAGTTGGCAAACTGACATCATAGGTATTGAACTAGGCTTGGAGTCGGGTACGGTGTTCGGTTTGTAATGTACTTGGCGTGGCCCATCGAAGTTGTGCATTTGGGATTTAAACACATCATACACCATAGTACCCATACATATTTTCGGGCCGCATGCAATGTATACGGGGTCTTCTGATCGACCACGTCTCCCTAGTGCGGTCTTTTTGTGACGACACGGATATCTGTGGGCTCCCCGAGTGTATCATCCCTTTGACCGATAATGAGGGGTATGTATTGGCCATGAATGGATTCCTCCTAGTTCATGTTAGGGACGGTCACCGTCAAATGTCGGTCAACCAAAGCTCGAGCTCATGCATTGTCAGGATTCCCTCCCAGATGCTCGAATTGCTAGGTTCGACCTACATCAAACCCTGCGTACGTATCTTGTCCTTAACTACCTTGCCTTCATGGTGGTTGTCTGTATCGAGAGGTAGGCACCACATCTAAATTGTACATTATTCTATATTGAAAACACACATCACCCCTTCCCAACGTACATCATTTTGGGGTGCATGCAAGAGGTGCTGGTTTTGTGGTCCCTCTCGTGCGATGTTTATGATGGTTCAATCTATTGGCCCAAGCGGTTTATCGACAACAACAACTATCATTTGACCAAACGAAAGATTCATTGGTCCATCTTATGGTAGGTCATGGCGACATGCATGTATGACCAAAGTATCAATCATTACGTGCATCCGCCCAGCTGTCACGAAGTGGGAGGTGGTGGGCCAAGCATCCTAGCTAGGTACGACATTATGTCATTATATATATCCTAGATAGGTGGTTGTTAGGGTGCTTTCGGGTTTGCGAGGCAGGTGCCACCAAAGTTATGCATTATGTATTTAAAGTTTTAAACATCCCCAATATTCGTACATATATTTGGCCACTTCCAGGTGGTTCTTGAATTCTGGCCCCTCTCATCGATCTTCAATGACGCGCCCAACCGTTGGCCCGCGGGGTGAAAGTTGTGCATTGGAATTTTGAACATCAAATACCACCCTTTTCACTCATATATATTTGGGCCACATGCTGGTGTGGCTATCTTTTGACCCTCCCTAACGTTATTTTTTGCTGCAAAGACTCTAATGATCCTCAATGGACACGGGGTATAATATGTAAACCGTGTGCGATACAAGTGCGATGTGAATCACCACGACCGCGCAAGCGCGAGCAAATTAAGGTGGAGGTACTAGCTCAATCATGTGTGATGCAAGTGCGCTAAAATCACCACGACCATGCAAGCGCGAGCAAAGTGTGGTGGTACTGGCTCAACCATGTGCGATGCAAGTGCACTGAAATCACCACAACTGCGCAAGCACGAGCAAAGGGTGGAGGTACTGGCTTAACCATGTGCGATGCAAGTGCGCTGTAAAACCACCACCTGTGGAAGCTAAACGTGGGTAAGTTTATTTGGAAATTAGGACGAACCGTGTGCGATAGACTAGCTAGCTAGAAATATAAAAAACTAACTACCCGCTGATACGTCTCCAACGTATCTATAATTTTTGATTGCTCCATGCTACTTTATCTACTGTTTTGGACAATATTGGGCTTTATTTTCCACTTTTATATTATTTTTGGGACTAACCTATTAACCGGAGGCCCAACCCAGAATTGCTGTTTTTTGCCTTTTTCAGTATTTCGAAGAAACATAATATCAAACGGAGTCCAAATGGAATGAAACATTCGGGATCGTGATTTTCCAACCGAACGTGACCTAGGAGACTTGGACCCTACTCCAAGAAGCGCCAGAGGCGGTCATGAGGGTTGAGGGCGCGCCCCCTACCTCGTGGGTCCCTCGGATCTCCACCGACGTACTCCTTCCTCCTATATATACCTACGTATCCCCGAACAATCAGAAGAAGAGCCAAAAACCTAATTCCACCGCCGCAACTTTCTGTATCCACGAGATCCCATCTTGGAGCCTGTTCCGAAGCTCCACCGGAGGGGGCATCCACCATGGAGGGCTTCTACATCATCACCATAGCCCCTCCAATGAAGTGTGAGTAGTTTACTTCAGACCTTCGGGTCCATAGCTAGTAGCTAGATGGCTTCTTCTCTCTTTTTGGATCTCAATACAATGTTCTCCCCCTCTCTCGTGGAGATCTATTTGATGTAATCTTCTTTTTGTGGTGTGTTTGTTGAGATCGATGAATTGTGGGTTTATGATCCAGTATTATCTATGGAAAATATTTGATTCTTCTCTGAATTCTTTTATGTATGATTGAGTTATCTTTGCAAGTCTCTTCGAATTATCTTATTTGGTTTGGCCAACTAGATTGGTAGTTCTTGCAATGGGAGAAGTGCTTAGCTTTGGGTTCAATCTTGCGGTGTCCTTACTCAGTGACAGAAAGAGTTGCAAGGCACGTATTGTATTGTTGCCATCGAGGATAACAAGATGATTTTTTTATCATATTGCATGAATTTATCCCTCTACATCATGTCATCTTGCTTACGACGTTACTCTGTTTTTACTTAATACTCTAGATGCATGCTGGATAGCGGTCGATGAGTGGAGTAATAGTAGTAGATGCAGAATCGTTTCGATCTACTTGTTTTGGACGTGATGCCTATATACATGATCATTGCCTAGATATACTCATAACTATGCTCAATTATGTCAATTGCTGAACAGTAATTTGTTCACCCACCGTAGAATACTTATGCTCTCGAGAGAAGCCACTAGTGAAACCTATGGCCCCGGGTCTATTCTCATCATATTAATCTCCATCTCTTTATTTACTTGCTTTGCTTTTACTTTTTACTTTGCATCTTTCTATAAAAAATACCAAAAATATTATCTCTGTCAGATCTCACTCTCGTAAGTGACCGTGAAGGGATTGACAACCCCTAAGCGTTGGTTGCGAGTTGCTATCGTTTTGTGTAGGTACGAGGGACTTCTGCGTGGTCTCCTACTGGATTGATACCTTGGTTCTCAAAAACTGAGGGAAATACTTACGCTACTTTACTGCATCATCCTCTCCTCTTCGGGAAATCCAACGCAGTGCTCAAGAGGTAGCAAGAAGAATTTCTGGCGCCATTGCCGGGGAGGCCTACGCAAAAGTCAACATACCAAGTACCCATCACAATCCCTATCTCTCGCATTACATTATTTGCCATTTGCCTCTCGTTTTCCTCTCCCCCACTTCACCCTTGCCGTTTTATTTGCACTCTCTTTCCCAATCTCCTCCTCTCTTTTCCGTTTGCCTTTTTCTTTTCTTGTGTGTTGGATTACTTGTTGCCATGGCACAAGATAATACCAAATTGTGTGATTTCTCGAATACCAATAATAATGATTTCCTTAGTACTCTAATTGCTCCTCTTAATAATGATGAGTCTTGTGAAATCAATACCGCTTTGTTGAATCTTGTTATGAAAGATCAATTCGCCGGCCTTCCTAGTGAAGATGCCGCTACTCATCTAAACAATTTTGTTGATTTGTGTGATATGCAAAAGAAGAAAGATACGGATAACAATATTGTCAAATTGAAGTTATTTCCGTTTTCACTTAGAGATCGTGCTAAAGTTTGGTTTTCATCTTTGCCTAAAAATAGTATTGATTCTTGGAACAAGTGCAAACATGCTTTTATCTCTAAGTATTTTCCTCCCTCTAAGATTATCACTCTTAGGAACGACATCATGAATTTTAAACAACTTGATCATGAGCATGTTGCCCAATCTTGGGAAAGAATGAAATTAATGCTTCGCAATTGCCCTACTCATGGTTTGAATTTATGGATGATCACACAAAATTTTTATGCTGGATTGAAATTTGCTTCTAGAAATCTTTTAGATTCGGCCGCGGGAGGCACTTTTATGGAAATTACGTTAGGGGATGCTACCAAATTGCTTGATAATATTATGGCTATTTATTCTCAATGGCACACCGAAAGATCTTCTAGTAAGAAAGTGCATGCTATAGAAGAAATCAATGTTTTGAGTGAAAAGATGGATGAACTTATGAAAATGTTTGCTCCTAAAAATACTCCTATTGATCCCAATGATATGCCTCTATCTACTTTGCTTGAGAATAATAATGAATCTATGGATGTAAATTTTGTGGAAGGAATAGTTTTGGAAACAACGCTTATAGAGGGAATTTTAATCCTAGACCTTACCCTTGTAATCCTTCTAATAATTATGGAAATTCCTACAACAACTCTTATGGAAATTTCAATAAGATGCCCTATGAATTTGAGAGTAGTGTTAAAGAGTTTATGAATTCACAAAAGAATTTTAATGCTTTGCTTGAAGAGAAATTACTTAAAGTTGATGATTTGGCAAGGAACGTTGATAGAATTTCTCTTGAAATTGATTCTTTAAAGCTTAGATCTATTCCTCCTGAACATGATATCAATGAGTCTCTCAAAGCCATGATAATTTCCATTGATGAGTGCAAGGAAAGAACCGCTAGGATGCATGCTTCCAAAGATGCCTTTATTAAAGCGTGTTCTTCCAATCCCTATGAAAATCAAGATGAAGATCTAAAAGTTATTGATGTGTCCCCCATTAAATCTTTGTTTTGCAATATGAATCTTGATGAATCTGAAGATTATCTTCCTTTACCTAGAAGGCGTTCTAAGAATTTGGAGTTTCTAGATCTTGATGATGAAATTGATGAAAGTGGGATTGAAATAAATAAATACCGTGATGTTGCTAAACCCACTATTTTGGATCTCAAGGAATTTAATTATGAAAATTGCTCTTTGATTGGTTGTATTTACTTGTTGCAATCTGTGCTAGAATCTCCTCATGCTTATAGTCAAAATAAAGCCTTTACCGAACACATTGTTGATGCCTTGATGCAATCTTATGAAGAAAACCTTGAGTTGAAAGTTTCTATCCCTAGGAAACTCCATCATGAGTGGGAACCTACTATCAAAATTAAAATTAAAAATTATGAGTTTCATGCTTTGTGTGATTTGGGTGCTAGTGTCTCTACTATTCCCAAAACTTTATGTGATTTGCTAGATTTCCGTGATATTGATGATTGCTCTCTAAACTTGCATCTTGCGGATTCCACTATTAAAAAGCCTATGGGAAGAATTAATGACGTTCTTATTGTTGCAAATAGGAATTATGTGCCCGTAGATTTTATCGTTCTTGATATAGATTGCAATCCTTCATGTCCTATTATTCTTGGTAGACCTTTCCTTAGAACGATTGGTGCAATTATTCATATGAAGGAAGGGAATATTAGATTCCAATTTACCTTAAAGAAGGGTATGGAACACTTCCCTAGAAAGAAAACAAAATTACCATATGAATCTATCATGAGAGCCACTTATGGATTGCCCACCAAAGATGGAAATACCTAGATCTATCCTTGCTTTTATGCCTAGCTAGGGGCGTTAAACGATAGCGCTTGTTGGGAGGCAACCCAATTTTATTTTTAGTTTTTGTTTTTGCTTCTGTTTAGGAATAAATAATCCATCTACCTTCTGTTTGTATGTGGTTTTATGTTTTAATTAGTGTTTGTGCCAAGTAGAACCTATAGGATAAGTTATGATGATAGTTGATTTGATTCTGCTGAAAAACAGAAACTTTGCGCTCACGAGAAAAAATTCAATAAATCACAGGAACGTGATTTTGCATTGATTCTTTTTGATGCTGATCAATAAACAAATTTTCCAGTACGTCCTATTTTGGTTGCAACTTTTAGAGTTCCAGAAGTTTGCGTTAGTTACAGATTTCTACAGACTGTTCTGTTTTTGACAGATTCTGTTTTGCGTGTGTTGTTTGCTTATTTTGATGAATCTATGGCTAGTAAAATAGTTTATAAACCATAGAGAAGTTGGAATACAGTAGGTTTAACACCAATTCAAATAAAGAATGAGTTCATTACAGTAACTTGAAGTAGTCTTTTGTTTTCTTTCTCTAACGGAGCTCACGAGATTTCTATTGAGTTTTGTGTTGTGAAGTTTTCAAGTTTTGGGTGAATTCTTTTGATGGATTATGGAACAAGGAGTGGAAGGACCTAAGCTTGGGGATTCCCATGGCACCCCAAGATAATCCAAGGACACCAAAAAGTCAAAGCTTGGGGATGCCCCGGAAGGCATCCCCTCTTTCGTCCACTTCCATCGGTAATTTACTTGGAGCTATATTTTTATTCACCAACATGATATGTGTTTTGCTTGGAGTGTCTTGTATTATTTGTGTCTTTGCTTGTTAGTTTACCACAATCATACTTGCTGTACACACCTTTTTGAGAGAGCCATATATGATTTGGAATTTGTTAGAATACTCTATGTGCTTCGCTTATATCTTTTGAGCTTGCTAGTTTTGCTCATAGTGCTTCACTTATATCTTTTGAGCATGATAATTTTTGCTCTAGTACTTCACTTAGATCTTTTAGAGCACGGTGGTGGATTTTTTTTAAAGAAACTTGATCTCTCATGCTTCACTTAGATTATTTTGAGAGTCGTTAATAGCATGGTAATTTGCTTAATGTTAATATACTTGGTGTTCAAGATATGTGAAACTTTCTTTTGAGTGCGTTGAATACTAAGATAAGTTTGATGCTTGATAATTGTTTTGAGATATGGAGGTGATAATATCATAGTCGTGCTAGTTGGGTGATTATGAATTTGAGAAATACTTGTGTTTAAGTTTGCAAATCCCATAGCATGCACTATGGTTAAAGTTATGTAACAAATTTGAAACATGAAGTGTACCTGGCTTGTGCAACCTTATGAGTGGCGGTCGGGGACGAGCGATGGTATTTTCCTACCAATCTATCCCCCTAGGAGCATGCGCGTAGTACTTGAATTTTTGATGACTTCTAAATTTTTGCAATAAGTATATGAGTTCTTTTGACTAATGTTGAGTCCATGGATTATACGCACTCTCACCTTTCCGCCATTGCTAGCCTCTTCGGTACCGTGCATTGCCCTTTCTCACCTTGAGAGTTGGTGCAAACTTCGCCGGTGCATCCAAACCCCGTGATACGATACGCTCTATCACACATAAACCTCCTTATATCTTCCTCAAAACAGCCACCATACCTACCTATTATGGCATTTCCATAGCCATTCTGAGATATATTGCCATGCAACTTCCACCATCATTATCATGACATGCATTACTTTTGTCATATTGCCATTGCATGATCTTTTAGTTGACATCGTATTTGTGGCAAAGCCACCAAGCATTATTTTTATACATGTCACTCTTGATTCATTGCACCATCCCGGTACACCACCGGAGGCATTCATATAGAGTCATATCTTGTTCTAAGTTTCGAGTTGTAATCTTTGTGTTGTAATTTATAGAAGTGTGATGATCATCATTATTAGAGCATTGCCAAAATAAAAAAAAGAAAGGCCAAAAAAAAGAAAGGCCCAAAAAAAAGGGCAATGCTACTATCTCTTTTTCCACACTTGTGCTTCAAAGTAGCACCTTGTTCTTCTTGTAGTGAGTCTCATATATTGTGCTTCAAAGTAGCACCATGCTTTTCATGTAGCGAGTATCATGTGTTATCACTTTCATATACTAGTGGGAATTTTTCATTATAGAACTTGGCTTGTATATTCCTACGATGGGCTTCCTCAAAATGCCCTAGGTATTCGTGAGCAAGCAAGTTGGATGCACACCCACTAGTTTTCTTTTGTTGAGCATTCATAGCTCTAGTGCATCCATTGCATGGCAATCCCTACTCCTCATGTTGATATCAATTGATGGGCATCTCCATAGCCCGTTGATTAGCCTCGTCAACATGAGACTTTCTCCTTTTTTGTCTTCTCCACACAATCCCCATCATCATATTCTATTCCACCCATAGTGCTATATCCATGGCTCACGCTCATGTATTGCGTGAAGGTTGAAAAAGTTTGAGATTATTTAAGTATGAAACAATTGCTTGGCTTGTCATCAGGGGTATAGAAGTTGGGAACATCTTTGTGTTACGAAAATGAAGCATAGCCTAACTATATGATTTTGTAGGTATGAACTTTCTTTTGCCATGTTATTTTGAGAAGACATGATTGCTTTGATTAGTATGCTTGAAGTATTATTATTTTTGTGTCAATATAAACTTTTGTCTTGAATCTTTCGGATCTGAATATTCATATCACAATTAAGAAGATTTACATTGAAATTATGCCAAAGTATCACTCCACATCAAAAATTCTTTTTTATCATTTACCTACTCGAGGACGAGCAGGAATTAAGCTTGGGGATGCTTGATACGTCTCCACCGTATCTATAATTTTTGATTGCTCCATGCTACTTTATCTACTGTTTTGGACAATATTGGGCTTTATTTTCCACTTGTATAATATTTTTGGGACTAACCTATTAACCGGAGGCCCAGCCCAGAATTGCTATTTTTTGCCTTTTTCAGTATTTCGAAGAAACAGAATATCAGACAGAGTCCAAACGGAATGAAACCTTCGAGATCGTGATTTTCCAACCGAACGTGACCCAGGAGACTTGTACCCTACTCCAAGAAGCGCCAGAGGCGGTCACGAGGGTGGAGGGTGCGCCCCTTGGGCGCCCCCTACCTCATGGGCCCCTCGGAGCTCCACCGACGTACTCCTTCCTCCTATATATACCTACGTATCCCCGAACGATTAGAAGAAGAGCCAAAAACCTAATTCCGCCACCGCAACTTTCTGTATCCACAAGATCCCATCTTGGGGCCTGTTCGGAGCTCCACCGGAGGGGGCATCCACCATGGAGGGTTTCTACATCATCACCATAGCCCCTCCGATGAAGTGTGAGTAGTTTACTTCAGACCTTCGGGTCCATAGCTAGTAGCTAGATGGCTTCTTCTCTCTTTTTGGATCTCAATACAATGTTCTCCCCCTCTCTCGTGGAGATCTATTTGATGTAATCTTCTTTTTGCGGTGTGTTTGTTGAGATCGATGAATTGTTGGTTTATGATCCAGTATTATCTATGGAAAATATTTGATTCTTCTCTGAATTCTTTTATGTTTGATTGAGTTAGCTTTGCAAGTCTCTTCGAATTATCTTATTTGGTTTGGCCAACTAGATTGGTAGTTCTTGCAATGGGAGAAGTGCTTAGCTTTGGGTTCAATCTTGCGGTGTCCTTACTCAGTGACAGAAAGAGTTGCAAGACACGTATTGTATTGTTGCCATCGAGGATAACAAGATGGGGTTTTTATCATATTGCATGAATTTATCCCTCTACATCATGTCATCTTGCTTACGGCGTTACTCTGTTTTTACTTAATACTCTAGATGCATGCTGGATAGCGGTCGATGAGTGGAGTAATAGTAGTAGATGCAGAATCGTTTCGATCTACTTGTTTTGGACGTGATGCCTATATACATGATCATTGCCTAGATATACTCATAACTATGCTCAATTCTGTCAATTGCTCAACAGTAATTTGTTCACCCACCGTAGAATACTTATCCTCTCGAGAGAAGCCACTAGTGAAACCTATGGCTCCCGGGTCTATTCTCATCATATTAATCTCCATCGCTTTATTTACTTGCTTTGCTTTTACTTTTTACTTTGCATCTTTCTATCAAAAATACCAAAAATATTATCTCTATCAGATCTCACTCTCGTAAGTGATCGTGAAGGGATTGACAACCCCTAAGCGTTGGTTGCGAGTTGCTATCATTTTGTGTAGGTACGAGGGACTTGTGCGCGGTCTCCTACTGGATTGATACCTTGGTTCTCAAAAACTGAGGGAAATATTTACGCTACTTTACTGCATCATCCTCTCCTCTTCGGGGAAATCCAACACAGTGCTCAAGAGGTAGCACCCGCCTTGAGTGTTGCAAAAATCGGCGGATCCGCGCCACTTTTCCTTATTATCATACACACATATTGTTATTGGACCGTGCGCGATTTTGGACACTCCCGCCCCGCATCAATTCCTTTACCCAAATTTTAGTAGCCGTCGTACTTCAACCGTCACCCACACTCCTCCAGCACCGACCTTATAGTAAAATTTTAGCAGCCTAGGCATTTGAACCATGGCCCTCCCTCTGCCCCTCGTCCACCACCATCTGCACCCACCATTACTAAATTTTTTAGTAGCCACGGCGTATCCTCAAATACGACCACCCCCTCCACAGTCCCCACCCTCCCCCTCCCCCCTTCAAACCCTAGCTCGCGGCCGCCGCCGGCGCCGCCGCCAACCCTGCCGGTCTGCCCATTCCTCCTAGCTTAGATAATAAAGTTCAGGTTGTCCAGCGATTCCCATATCATCGCCCCACTCTCCTGAGTTTTTAGATGAGGCCTGCAGTGTCCCTCCTCACCAGATCCACATCCCCTGCTCCAGAATGTCACAGCTTAAGCTCGGCCATGTATCCCGAGGAGCCCGACGTGAGTTCGGCCAAGAAGAGGTTTATCATGGCCTCTTCGGCGGATGTTGGCGAGGTGTCCGCCATTCGCCCCGACCTGTCGATCCCGGAGCAACATGTCGCTGCAGAAGCCGGCGAAGACGTTAACTATGTTTCCATGCCAAAGGCTTCATGTCAGCGGGCTAGCGTATTACTGTATCTCGGGAAAGCTGGCTATACCATCAAGCTCGTCCACACCGACGGCTTCATGTGGGCCATGTCACAAGTTAAGTGGTCCATACCCAACCCCTCTGGTTCAACAGCCATCGATCTCTTTGACGGCCCTGCCACTGATCTCCTCCGCCAAGCGGTCAAGGATTTGCGAGCTTTATACATCATCGAGCCAATTTTGTCACTTCTGAAGGACATGTTCTACGGCGACGGCTTGGGATCCTCAATTGCCAAGTCAGATCTCATCGACCACGACCACGACCATGAGGAGGGCACCCACGAAGGTTCTTCCAAGGTGAAACAACCCATCTGTGACATCAGAGAGCGCACCATGGGTATGTGCTCTTCCAACTGGAAGGATGCAGTCCATGAAATGTGAGGCAACATTCTATCAGCAAATATTACCTTTTCTAGCTTGCCAACCCATACCCTTTGTTGTAGTAGCATTTGCCGTGCGGTGCTTTAACTGTGCCGTGTTTAATTATTTCAGTTATGCAAAAATATATTGTTCAATAGGTCTATGTGATGTTTAAGTATGAATTGTCCACTTCAGTTTCACTAGTGGCTATATTTGGTTGTTTATAGTGAGTAGATGCCTCGTTTATCTGTATTTGGTTGTTAGGTTGGTTGGAGTGAGCATTTTTTCAGTTATCGAGCAGATGCCTTGTTTATCTGTATTTGGTTCTTAGTTTGGTTGTAGTGAGTATTTGACCAGTTATCAAGTAGATGCCTTGTTTATCAGTATTTGGTTGTTAGGTTGCTTTTTTTTAGCATTTGTCTAGTTATCAAGCAGATGCCTTGTTTATCTGTATTTGGTTCTTAGGTTGCTTTTTTTAACATTTCTCCAGTTATCAAGCAAATGCCTTGTTTATCTTTATCTGCTAGTTAGGTTGGTTGCAGTGAGCATTTGTCCAGTTTTCAAGCATATGCCCTGTTTATCTATATTTGCTTGTTAGGTTGGTTGCAGTGAGACTCTGTCCAGTTTTCAATGGCTATATTTGGTTGTTATACTGATCATTTATGCCTTGTTTATTTCAGTCATTCACAATGTGTGGTTCATTATGTGCAAGTCGGAACTGTGCCGCTTGACTAAATCAATACCAGTTTGAACAGCTATATTTGGTTCAAGTTATTCCTGGTGTAGTTAACACATGCCCTTTATTTCAGTTTTACACATTTATCTAGTGTGATGTTTAAGCATTACCTACGTTCTATTCATTTTCAACAATACTACTTTGAATTGCAATATTTGATGGCTGTTAAGCCTGCTGTCGATAACATTGCCTTCCATTTTGTATCTGCTTTAACAGCATGCTGAAACCAACACATTCAAGCTATCGTTTGGAGATGATGTTGTGTACCTTTGCTATATTTGTTTGATGTTAAGATTGTTGTACTTATCATGCCTTTCCACTACTTATACAGGACAACAACGAGAGTGGCCACCATTTTCCGCCGAGGTTAGCTTCATCCCTCTGCTTGTACTCCCCCCGTTGTTCCATAATGTAGTGCATATAGATCCAGGCCTGGACACTAGTTAGCTTCTAATATTGACTTGTTGCTTGTAGGTACATGTGCCCTTGGCAAGGATCCATGCATCGACCCTTTTTGCATATGTGGCAATGAGATATTGATGAACAAGCATCAAGTGAGGAAACTAATAAGGATTATTAGCAAAAAGATACGAATGGTGGCAAGGAAATTATTTGTTTATGCTCTATCCAACACAACAGTGAGATGTAGGATGGTAACTACAAACTCTGCAACCTTCTCTTTTTACTGCCCATAATGAGTTATTAGACAACAATGTCTCAATCTTTTTTGTTCCCAGTGGTTCCCGAAGCAGTTCACTCAAGATTACCTCGCATAGTACATGATTGTTGGACACGCAATGAAGGTTAAAGTATTTTATCCAGACTACAATGAGCATCGAGAAGTCCTAATGAAGACACTAAAGGATGGACGGGCAGCCATCACAAGGGGTTGGCCTAGCGTCGTGCGCGCCTTACGCATGGAGGAGGGCACAATATGGGCATTCCGCTTCACCTTCTCGAGCAACCAGAATGTCTTTCGCCTCTCTCTCTACAGTCTTTAGTACAATTGTTGTTCATCATTCTTTACTTGGTGCTTCTGTAGTTCTTCAGTATATGTACCTGTGCATTGAATTATGGATTCGTGGTTGAACCTATATTTGTAATAAACATGGTTGGATATGAAATAAGTGATTGCCTACTTTCAAATTCATAACATGTGATTTTTAAATTGGGGATTAGTTAGATTAATTATGGATTAATTATGAATTAAATAGGGATTACACTGCACACGGTTTGCGAAAGCGAAACGTCTGCGATATACATGGAGATCAGAAACGTTTCTAGGATCCACTACGTGTGCGATCAATCTCCATTGCACACACGACTTTCTCTTGAAAATTGTTTGCGTTAGGCCACCTTGCGCAAACGTTTATCCCATAAAAAGTGTGTGTGATGGACAACATTTGCCACGTAGTTTCTTTCTACGCACCGTGTGTGATGCATTCTATAACGAAAACGATAAAATTATTAATATCATGTGCAATGGTAATGCTATCACAAACGATTTAACCGGAAAAATTGTGTGTGATGTACCTATGAACGGAAATCTTTTTCTAGGAGCGAACATGTGGGATGTACATACGAACGGAAATGTTTAGCGGGGACTGACTGTGTGGGATGTACTTGCAACCGGAAACAATTTCGTCGTATAATTGTATTTTTTAGCAGTACTATATGTATTTCCGTATTTGAGCGCTCGCTGGTCGCACACGACCTCATTTTGCCGAACGTGTGTGCCAGGAGGGCATATCCCTGACGGTTTCTAGGTCGTGTGGGAAGGACCCCCTATCGCCCACACTCACTTGGCGATGGTTCTAGATGCCGTCGCAGAAAGGGGTTAAAAACCGTTTGTTTAGGACTGACGCGCACCAGTGCCAGATTCCGCAAAATGGCTTGAGGCCATGAAATCTGAGATGGGATCCATGTATGAGAACAAAGTATGGACTTTGGTGGACTTGCCCGATCATTGGCAAGCCATTGAGAATAAATGGATCTTCAAGAGGAAGACAGACGCTGATAGTAGTGTTACTATCTACAAAGCTCGAATTGTCGCAAAAGGTTTTCGACAAGTTCAAGGTGTTGATTACGATGAGATTTTCTCACTCATATCGATGCTTAAATCTGTCCGAATCATGTTAGCAATTGCCGCATTTTATGAAATCTAGCAAATGGATATCAAAACTACATTCCTTAATGGATTTATTAAAGAAGAGTTGTATGTGATGCAACCAGAAGGTTTTGTCAATCCTAAAGGGGCTAACAAAAGGTGCAAGCTCCAGCGATCCATCTATGGACTGGTGCAAGCATCTCGGAGTTGGAATATACGCTTTGATGAGTTGATAAAAGCATATAGTTTTATACAGACTTGCAGTGAAGCATGTATTTACAAGAAAGTGAGTGCACTGGTACGCATCGGTGCTATACAAATGGTTTTTAACCACTTTCCGCGACGACATTTGGAACCGTCGCCAAGTGAGTGTGGGCGATAGGGGGTCCTTCCCACACAACCCAGAAATCGTCGGGGATAGGCCCTCCTGGGACATAGGCTGGGGCCGTGTGAGATCGAGCAAGGCATCAAAACCCAATCATTTTTGTAGGTATGTACATCCCACACGGTAATTTGAGAAAAACATTTTCGTAGGTATGTACATCCCACACGGTAAATCCCAGAAAAACATTTCTGTTCGTATGTATATCACACACAGTCAATCCAAGGAATACGTTTCCGTTCTTATGTACATCCCACACAGTCAATCCAGGGAAAACGTTTTCGCTCGTATGTACATCCCATACAGTTTTATGTATACGCTTGTGTGTGAAAGGTGTAACTATCACACATGCTCTGCCTTGGTTAATTGTTTGCTTTTGTTAACTACATCACACACGATTTGATGTAGAAAACTGTGTGGCATTGGGCTATCCATCACAAGCGCTTTTACTGCCAGAACCGATTGCAAAGTTCCATGACCGTCTGTTCTCTTTTCATTTTTGCTTGTAATTTATTACTCGAATTGGAAATTTTCAAATATGAAACATGCAATTCAAATTCTCAGCACAATGGTTCAACAAAGAATCCATAAATAAAATTGCCAATACAATATGTTCAGTAATTACAGCATTAGGCAGCAATTAACTATGATGAACCACGATATTTAAAGGTGGTAAAGGTGAAGAGACAAGTGTAAATCATTTTGACTGCCGACGGTATTGAAGAAGCGGAATGCCCATAATGTGCCTTCCTGCATGCCATACGCACGAACCACTTTAGTCCAACCCCTTGTGACGATTGCTCGTCCATCCTTCACCGCCTTCAGGAAGACTTCTAGAGCATTATCATGGTAGCATGAATTATATACTTTAACCTTAGTTGCATCCACTCCGGTCATCTAGTTTGCAATGTAATCATCAGTAAATAGCTTCGGAAACTACTGAATAGAGAAAAGTATCAGATACTGAGGTCTAATAGAGTAACTTGTTATGGGAAGGGGGAAAAGGCAACACATTACATACCATCCTAAAGTTTACTGTTGTCTTCGACGAAGTGTAAATAAAGAGCATAATTCCAATCACCCGTTTCTTTTGCCTAACATTCTTTCTTAGTTTCCTCACTTGACGCTTGTTCATGAATATCTCATTGCCCCATACGCAAAAGGGATTGAAGCATGGATCAGTACCGCTCATATATGTACCTACAAGCAACTAGTAAATGTTAGAAGCTAAACGGAGATTGCACAAATGATGTAAAATACCACTACCTATGTTCCTAAGTACAAGTATTTTTTTTGAGATTTCAATATGAACTACATACGGATGTATATAGAATTATAGATATAGTTTAGATTAGAATCTAGATTCACTCATTTTTCTCCTTATGTAGTCTATATTGGAATCTCTAAAAATACTTATATTTAGGAATAGATGGTGTATAAGACATGGGATGCAGCTAAGCTCAACGGCAAACAACATCATTGCCCATTGTAGCCCTGCGTAAGTACATGGAAAGCCAATGTTAACTACAACAAGGTTAACATCCACCAAAAATAGCAAATGGGAATAAAACAACCTCATCTGTAGTGATATCTTCATTTCGAAAGAGTAGCACGGTAGCAAAGGGACGGATTAAAAAATGGATACAACTGTTAATTGCAACATGCTTAACAACATCCTAATTCATGTTTTGTAAGTTTGTAGCCATTGAAATACAACTCTTTAAAAATGGATACAACTGTTAATTACAACAGGCTTAATGGCCATTGAAACCGGTACTGATAAAAATGCAACTGGCAGAGTTAAACATCACAGGGCAGGTGCTGCTAGAGCAGATAATGGCCCGGTTGTCTATAAAAGGTAGGGAAAATAGCTAAAATGTGTTAGGCATGTTTACTACAACATGCTTCATACATCGACCATACATAACATACCATTAATTGCAACTGGTATTGGTAGATTGAACTAGTGGGTACATACTTGGCAAGTCTTGAGAGGTAGTTGCTGGGGCACTTCATCTTGGCCAGAGCCCGCCCAAAGTCAGTGGCGGCGGAGGCGAGCTGTTCCTCCGGGTTGAAGCGTGGATCAGTGCCACTGACATGTGTACCTACAAGCAACCACCAAATAGTAGAAGTTAAACTACAATTGCATAAATGATGTGAAATACTATAAGACATGGGATGCAGCTAACCTCGACGGAAACAACAACATCGGCCGTTATGACCCTGCATAAGTACATGGACAAGCATTTTAAGTACAACAGGGTTAGCATCCACCAAAAATAGCAAATGGGAAACATCTCTAGTATATCTTCATTGCGGAGAGTAGCATGGCAGCAAATGGACAGATTAAAAATGGATACAACTGTTAATTGCAACAGGCTTAACAACATCCTAAGTCATGTTTTGAAAGTTTGTAGCCATTGAAATACAACTGTTTAAAAATGGATTCAACTATTAATTGAAACAAGCTGAATAGACATTGAAACCGGTACTGATAAAAATGCAATTGGCATAGTTAAACATCACAAGGCAGGTGCTGCCAGAGCAGAGAATGGCCCATATGTCTATAAAAAGGTAAGGAAAGTAGCAAAAACATGTTTGGCATGTTTACTAGAACATGCTTAATACATCGACCATATAGAACATAGCCATTAATTGCAACTGTTATGGGTAAGATTGAACTGGTGAGTACATACTTGGTAAGTCCTGAGAGGTAGTTGCTGGGGCACTTCATCTTGGCCAGAGCTCGCCCAAAGTCAGCGAAGGCCGAGGTGAGTTGTTCCTCCAGGTCGAAGCATGGATCAGTGCCACTGACATGTGTACCTACAGACAACCAGTAAATGGTAGAACTTAAACTGCAATTGCACAAATTATGTGAAATACTATAAGACATGGGATGCAGCTCACCTCGACGGCAAACAAAAGCATCAGCCATTATGACCCTGCGTAAGTACATGGACATGCATGTTAAGTACAACAGGGTTAGCATCCACTAAAAATAGCAAATGGGGAGCATCTCTAGTGATATCCCTAGTCATGTATTGTAAGTTTGTTGTTGGTATTGGTGAAATTGAGCTGGACACGGTAATATTTGAACATCACAGTGTGCAGTACTAAAATAAATAAAGGACGAACATGCTTAATACATCAACCGTACAAATCATAGTCGTTGCAAGTGGTATTGGTAAGATTTAGCTGGTCAGACCTTACCTGTTAAGTCCTGGGGGTTGTCCCTGGGGTACTTCATCTGGGCCAGAGCCTGCACCATGTCGTGGGCAGTGGCGGAGGCGAGGTGTTCCTCCAGGTCAACATGCACAGCGGCCATTGCGCCATGGACCGGCATAAACTCCTGGTGGTGGTGGGGGGGGGATTTGGAGGCATGAGGATGTTTCACAGGCGCCATTTAAGCAATCAGGCCTGGGACGTGATAGAGATCGGTGGGTTACCTAACTGGATCCGAGCAGAACGTAGATATGGTTGAAATTGTGGTTGCAGTAGCATCGGTTTGAGATGCCGGTAGGGGGAGACGTGAGGGAGGGGGGTGATACGCCTCCATCGTATCTACTTTTCCAAACACTTTTTCCCTTTTTGGACTATAACTTGCATGTTTTGAATGGAATTAACCCGGACTGACGCTGTTTTCAGCAGAACTACCATGGTGTTATTTTTGTGCAGAAATAAAAGTTCTCAGAATGACCTGAAAATCCACAGAGCAACTTTTCGGAATTAAGAAAAAATACTGGCGAAAGAATCAGCATCAGGGGGCCCACACCCTGTCCACGAGCGTGGGGGGCGTGCCCCCTCCCCTAGGGCACGCCCCCTGCCTTGTGGGCCCCCTGGACGTCCACCGACCTCAACTCCAACTCCATATATTTGCTTTCGCGGAGAAAAAAATCAAAGAGAAAGTTTCATCACGTTTTATGATATAGAGCCGCCGCCAAGCCCTAATCTCTCTCAGGGGATGATCTAGAGTCCGTTCGGGGCTCCGGAGAGGGGGATTCATCGCCGTCGTCATCATCAACCATCCTACATCACCAATTTCATGAGGCTCACTGCCATGCGTGAGTAATTCCATTGTAGGCTTGCTGGACGGTGATGGGTTGGATGAGATTTACCATGGAACCAAGTTAGTTTTGGTAGGGTTTGATCCCTAGTATCCACTATGTTCTGAGATTGATGTTGCTATGACTTTGCTATGCTTAATGCTTGTCACTAGGGTCCGAGTGCCATGATTTCAGATCTGAACCTATTATGTTTTCATGAATATATGTGAGTTCTTGATCCTATCTTGCAAGTCTATAGTCACCTATTATGTGTTATGATCCGACAACCCCGAAGTGACAATAATCGGGATACTTCTCGGTGATGACCGTAGTTTTACGATATCATGTATTCACTATGTGTTAATGCTTTAGTCCGGTACTCTATTAAAAGGAGGCCTTAATATCCCTTAGTTTCCATTAGGACCCCGCTGCCACGGGAGGGTAGGACAAAAGATGTCATGCAAGTTCTTTTCCATAAGCATGTATGACTATATTCGGACATGCCTACATTACATTGATGAACTGGAGCTAGTTCCGTGTCACCGTATGTTATAACTATTACATGAGGAATCAAATCCAACATAATTATCCATCACTGATCCAATGCCTATGAGATTTTCTCATATTGTGCTTTGCTTGTTTACTTTATGGTTGCCACTGTTACAATTACTACAAAACTGCTACTGTTACTTTGCTACTGTTGCCGTTACTTCCATACTACTTTGCTACTAAATACTTTGCTACAGATACTAAGTTATCCAGGTGTGGTTGAATTGACAACTCAACTACTAATACTTGAGAATATTCTTTGGCTCCCCTTGTGTCGAATCAATAAATTTGGGTTGAATACTCTACCCTCGAAAACTGTTGGGATCCCCTATACTTGTGGGTTATCAAGACTATTTTTTGGTGGTGTTGCCGGGGAGCATAGTTCTATTCTTTGAGTCACTTGGGATTTATAACTGCCGGTCACTATGAAGAACTTGAAAGGCGAAAGAACAAAAAATTATCCCTCAACTACGAGGGGAGGTAAGGAACTGCCATCTAGCTCTACACTAGATTCTCCTACTGTTATGAGTAAGCTTGTGACACCTAAACCTGCTTCTGCTATTAATTCTGATATGTCGCATGTTATTGATGATGCTACTTCTACTATGCATGATACTTATGATGAAACTACTTCTGTGCTTGATACTACTGTGCCATTAGGTGAATTTCTTGATGAACAACTTGCTAGGGTTAGAGAGAATGAAGTTATTGAAAATGAAATTATTGAAGATAGTGATGATGAAGGTTTTCCCTCTAAGTATGAATTGCCTGTTGTTCCTCAGGGTTATGTTATGGATGAAGAAACTGCTAGAGATTCCTGCTCTGGTTGTGTTTTCAAGGAAAGAATAGTCGATCAAGCTGAATTGCTACTGAATAATATGTTGACTAATGAAAATAATTGGACTCTTCGTGAGCCAATCCCTGAGCCAATTCCCGAGCCAACTCCTAAACCAACTCCGAAGAAGAGAGGTGTTCTATTTCTCAGTCCTGAAGATATGCAAGAGGCAAAGAAATCTATGAAAGAAAAAGGTATTAAAGCTGAAGATGTTAAGAATTTACCTCCTGTTGAAGAAATACATGGTCCTAATTTACCACCTATTGAAGAAGCACATGGTCTTGATAACCCGACACAGGTAGTAAAGGTAAATTCTCTCTATAGATATGATAAAGTTGAAATCCCATCTACTAAGTTTCCTAGCCAATGTTTGGATGAATTTGATGACTTTATGGATAGACAAGAAAATTTCAATGCTTATGTTGGTAGAGAATTAAAGAGTAATGCTTACGTGATTGGACGCTTGAGTGATTATATGGCTAGAGTTAAAGGTAAACTTAAACTCATTAGTAAATATGCTTATATGGTTACCACTCAAGCAGAACATGTACTTAAAGCTCAAAGTGATTTGCTCGATGAATTAAATAATAAACATGATTTTGCTGTTAGAGTGGCTACTAGAACTGGTAAAATGACTCAGGAACCTTTGTATCCTGAAGGCCACCCTAAGAGAATTGAGCAAGATTCTCAGAGAAATAATTTAGATGCACCTAGTCCTTCTAAAAAGAAGAAAAAGAAAAATGATAGGACTTTGCATGCTTCTAGTGAACCTGTTGTAGACACACCTGAGAATCCCAATGATATTTTTATTTCTGATGCTGAAACACAATCTGGTGATGAACATGAACCTAGTGATAATGTTAATAATAATGTTCATGTTGATGCTCAACCTAGCAATAATAATGATGTAGAGACTGAACCTGTTGTTGATCTTGATAACCCACAATCAAATAATCAATGTTATGATAAGAGAGACTTTGTTGCTAGGAAGCACGGTAAAGAAAGAGAACCATGGGTTCAGAAACCCATGCCTTTTCCTCCTAAGCCATCCAAGAAAAAGGAAGATGAGGATTTTGAGCACTTTGCTGAAATGATTAGACCTATCTTATTACGTATGTGTTTGACTGATATGCTTAAAGTAAATCCTTATGCTAAGTACATGAAGGATATTATTACAAATAAAAGAAAGATACTGAAAGCTGAAATTTCCACCATGCTTGCTAATTGTACTTTTAAGGGTGGAATACCTAAGAAACTAGGAGATCCAGGAGTACCAACTATACCATGCTCCATTAAAAAAACTATGTTAAAACTGCTTTATGTGATCTTGGAGCCGGTGTTAGTCTTATGCCTCTCTCTTTATATCATAGAATTGAATTGAATAAGTTGACACGTACTGAAATATCTTTGTAAATGTCTGATAAATCAACTACTATACCTGTCAGTATTTGTGAGGATGTGCCTGTTGTGGTTGCAAACGTCACTATCTTAACGGACTTTGTTATTCTTGATATTCCCGAGGACGATAGTATGTCGATTATCCTTGGTAGACCCTTTTTGAATAATATAGGGGCTGTTATTGATGCAACAAAGGTAATGCCACTTTTCATGTTAATGGTAATGAGCACACGGTACACTTTCCGAGGAAACAACCTCAAGTTCATAGCATCAATTCTATTGGAAAAATTCCATCTATCATTATTGGAGGTTTTGAATTTCCTCTTCCTACAGTCAAGAAGAAATATGATATTCTTATTATTGGGGATGTTCATATCCCCGTTGAGGTAACCTAGTGTTATTCGAAATTTCTCCGGTTCCATGTTATTCGGAATGAGTTTGTTAACAAGACTTGATCAACCTTGTTAGTGGATTCCTTTTGATGATCATGAGATGGATGAAATTAGAAGGCACAACCTTCTGTACCCTCTCTTTACTTTCTATTATTTAGATTAAATAAAGTAAAAATAGTATTATCTATCTGTTTTCTGAATTATCCATGCAATAAAAATATCTCAAAAATAAAAGTTCTCCAAATGCCCGTGCAAATTTAGTATGATTTTTTCTGGAATATTTGAGAATATCTGGCATTGAGAATACACCAGGGGGAGCTGGCACCTGGCCACGAGGGTCTAGGGCACGTCCACCCCTACAGGGCGCGCCCCCTGCCTCGTGGGCCCATGGTGGCCCCCCTCCACTTATTCCTGCACCCACACACTTCATCTTCCTCCCAAAAAATCACCATCTAGCTCAAGCACGAGTTCTAGCTCACTTTGCTACCATTTTCGATCTCCTTGCTCAAAGCTCCATTCACAAAACTGCTTTGGGGGATTGTTCCTTGGTATGTGACTCCTCCAATGGTCCAATTAGTTTTTGTTCTAGTGTTTTATTCATTGCAAATTTTTGCTGCCTAGGTGACCCTATTCTTGAGCTTGCATGTCAAATTTATGAGGTCCCAAGTAATTCTAATGCATGATATAGGCTCTAGGCACTTGAGGGTGTAGTTTCTATCAATTTTGTTGAGTTTGATTCACTTCTATTTTGAGTTGCTAAAATTTCAAAAAAAATTAAGAAAAAGATGAAGAGATTGTTCTTGAGGGGCTCTTCTAGCCAAGGCTCTAAGGATAAACAAACTAAGGAGAATGAAAAGGCCAAGTATAATCTTCCTCGTGTGGCGGAAGTACGGCCATGAATGGCCTTGTGATGATTTCTTGAGAGCAGCCGGGATTTATGAAGACTTTTATTCTTTGGCTGATAATGCGGGCCTCACCGACTTCCTCCACGACCAGGCTGAACAATATCTCTTACTCATCAATACTTTCATGCAAAATTTCTACTTTTATCCTAAGAAATCACCTCCTTCAGTAGTGTTTCATTTATATGATATGGCTAGGGAGATGTCACTATATGAATTTTGCACAGTTTGCAAGATACCTTTTTGGGGCAGCTTAGAGGAACCACATCATAAAGATGTGGATGGATTTATTGATACCATTACTGTAGGGGAAACGAGGAAGGTTCCCGATGCAAGAATTACTAGCATACATTTTCCTGTTTTACACTACTTTGCAATATTTGCTAGTCGATGCTTAATTGGTCGCGGGAACTGTGGAAACCTTAGTGTTCCTGATATCATTATTTTGTTCCATGCTTTATTTCATGATAACTCTGTTATTATGGGTGCTATTATTGCTAAACGATTAAGCCTGAACCATAAAAAGGGCCCCATCTTTGGAGGTATCTATGCTGCACCCCTTGCTAAACATTTCAGGATACCCATTAGGCATTTTGAGAAAGAGGAAAAGCTGTTGCCCCTACTTTTCTAGACCATAAGAGCATGGTAGCACATGAGTTTATTGTTAATAATGATGATAATATGCTTTTGTATAATCTGAGATTTAATAAGAAACATAGTGAGACTATTATCTTGCCTGCACCCTCTTTGTTTGATTTAACTGCATGTCATTACCTCGTCTTGCTGACGGTCGTTTACGCGTACCTGGGCCAAACATCAGCCCCAGAGCCCGAGCCGGAACCACCACTTGACCCTTATTGTCCATCATCTTATCAGTGGGATCCAGAAGAGATCGCCAGCCAGTGGCAGTACGATGATACTCCTCGGTACACCAGGGAGAGTAGCGGCGATCCATGGACATAGACCAACTTAGGCCAAAATCCTAAGCTTGGGGGAGTATGTATTTCTCACCGACATTACATTCATGTTCCCACCCTCATTCTAGTTGTCGATGCTCATACTTTTTCATTGTACTATCCATGCTAGTTTAAATTCTCTTTCTAGCTTTCTTCTTGTGTGTTTGATAAACCTTAAGAAAAACCAAAAAAATTAGTTGGCTTACTTTCCATGCTTGTAGTAGTAATCAAAAGAAAACCCCAAAAGATTTCTCGTTCTTCTTTTGCTTGTTGGGAGCTTTCCCGTGTAAATAGTTTTATTTCTTTTCTTTCCTTTGGGGGTCGAGAGGAGAAGACCATAAGGAAAATATTTAAGTGGCTCTCAAATGCATTATTGTTGATTTAACCAAGAGCCTATATTACCTTGTCTTCTCCCTTGAATTGAATGCCTGCGGATTCCAGCTTAGTCCAATGCGCGTGCACTATTATTATTATCCACACCATTCAGTCGTGCAAGTGAAAGGCAATAATGACGATATATGATGGACTCATTGAGATGAGAGAAGCTGGTATGAACTCGACCTCTCTTGTTTTTGTAAATATGATTAGTTCATCGTTCTTGATTCAGCCTATTATGAATAAACATATTTGCAATGACAATTAGAGATTATAGTTGCTTATGCCATGCTTAATTAGCTAGGAGCTTATAATGGTTTACCTTGAGTGCCAACATGCTATTAAAAATGGTTGTGATGTGGTATGATAGGGTGGTATCCTCCTTTCAATGATTCGAGTGACTTGACTTGGCACATGTTCACGCATGTAGTTGAAACAAAATCAACATAGCCTTCACGATATTTATGTTCATGGTGGATTATATCCTACTCATGCTTGCACTCGGTGTTGATTAATTTTAATGCATGTTCATGACTGTTGTCGCTCTCTCAGTTGGTCGCTTCCCAGTCTCTTGCTAGCCTTCACCTGTACTAAGCGGGAATACTGCTTGTGCATCCAAACTCCATAAACCCCAAAGTTATTCCATATGAGTCCACCATACCTTCCTATATGCGGTATCTACCTGCCGTTCCAAGTAAATTTGTATGTGCCAAACTCCAAACCTTCAAATGAAATTCTTTTTTGTATGCTCGAGCAGCTCATGTATCAACTGGGGTTGTCTGTATCTTCCATGCTAGGTGGGTTATTCTCAAGGGGAGTGGACTCCGCTCCTCATTCACGAGAAAATGGCTGGTAACTGGGATGCCCAGTCCCATGCTTAAATCAAATCAAAATAATTAAACAAAACCCCCCGTGGATTGTTGCTAGTTGGAGGCACCCGTTGTTTCAGGCAAGCCATGGATTGATGCTTGTTGTTGGTGGGGAGTATAAACTTTACCATTCTATTTGGGAACTGCCTATAATGTATGTAGCATGGAAGATATCGAGATCTCATAGTTGTTATGTTGACAGTGAAAGTATACCGCTCAGAATATTATTCATCTCTATTTCAAAATCGAGCTCTGGCACCTCTACAAATCCCTGCTTCCCTCTGCGAAGGGCCTATCTATTTACTTTTATGTTGAGTCATCACCCTCTTATTAAAAAGCACCCGCTGGAGAGCACCGCTGTCATTTGCATGCATTACTATTAGTTTATATTTGGTATGACCATGACTGGATCTCTTTTACCATGAATTACAATGTTTAGTCAGTCCTTGATCTTTAAAGGTTCTCTGCATTTATGTTTTGCGGTCTCAGAAAGGGCTAGCGAGATACCATCTTGTTATACATATTATGATTGTTTTGAGAAAGTGTTGTCATCCGAGATTTATTATTATTGCTCGCTAGTTGATTATGCCATTGAGTAAACATGAGATCTAAGCGTTATTGTGAATATGGTTAGTTCATAATCTTTGCTGAAAACTTGAATGCTGGCTTTACATATTTGCAACAACAAGAGCAAACAGAGTTTGTTAAAGTTTTTCTTTATCACTTTCAGTTTGTCAACTGAATTGCTTGAGAACAAGCAAATGTTTAAGCTTGGGGGAGTTGATACGCCTCCATCGTATCTACTTTTCCAAACACTTTTGCCCTTGTTTTGGACTCTAACCTGCATGTTTTTAATGGAACTAACCTGGACTGACGCTGTTTTTAGCAGAACTGCCATGGTGTTATTTTTGTGCAGAAATAAAGGTTCTTCCACAAAGCAACTTTTTAGAATTAATAAAAAATACTGGCGAAAGAATTAGCGCCAGGGGCCCCACACCCTGTCCACGAGGGTGGGGGGCGCGCCCCCTCCCCTAGGGCACGCCCCCTGCCTTGTGGGCCCCCTGGACGTCCACCGACCTCAACTCCAACTCCATATATTTGCTTTCACGGAGAAAAAAATCAGATAGAAAGTTTCATCACGGTTTACGATACAGAGCCGCCGCGAAGCCCTAATCTCTCTTGGGAGGGCTGATATGGAGTCCGTTAGGGGCTCCGGAGAGGGGGATTCGTCGCTGTCGTCATCATTAACCATCCTCCATCACCAATTTCATGATGCTCACCGCCGTGCATGAGTAATTCCATCATAGGCTTGCTGGACGATGATGGGTTGGATGAGATTTACCATGTAATCAAGTTAGTTTTGTTAGGGTTTGATCCCTAGTATCCACTATGTTCTGAGATTGATGTTGTTATGACTTTGCTATGCTTAATGCTTGTCACTAGAGCCCGAGTGCCATGATTTCAGATCTGAACCTGTTATGTTTTCATGAATATATGTGAGTTCTTGATCCTATCTTGCAAGTCTATAGTCACCTATTATGTGTTATGATCCGACAACCCCTAAGTGACAATAATCGGGATACTTCTCGGTGATGACCATAGTTTTAGGAGTTCATGTATTCACTATGTGTTAATGCTTTGGTCCGGTACTCTATTAAAAGGAGGCCTTAATATCCCTTAGTTTCCATTAGGACGCTGCTGCCACGGGAGGGTAGGAAAAAAGATGTCATGCAAGTTCTTTTCCATAAGCATGTATGACTATATTCGGAATACATGCCTACATTACATTGATGAACTGCAGCTAGTTCTGTGTCACCCTATATTATAACTATTACATGAGGAATCGCATCCGACATAATTATCCATCATTGATCCAATGCCTATGAGCTTTTCACATATTGTGCTTTGCTTATTTACTTTACCGTTGCCACTGTTGCAATTACTACAAAACTGCTACTGTTACTTTTGCTACTGTTACCGTTACTTCCATACTACTTTGCTACTAAATACTTTGCTACAGATACTAAGTTATCCAGGTGTTGTTGAATTGACAACTCAACTGCAAATACTTGAGAATATTCTTTGACCCCCCTTGTGTCGAATCAATAAATTTTGGTTGAATATTCTACCCACGAAAACTGTTGTGATCCCCTATACTTGCGGGTTATGAGGGGGATACTGAGGGGAAGGGGATGTGGTTGGAGGAATAAATTCTGAAATCGCGCGCCTAATGAAATTTTTGGTGCAAAACTTGAAACTTGGGCGGGGGAAACACACAGTGTAGACGAAGCGCGTAAAATACTCCTGTGCGAGAAAAAAGAAAGTTGGCAGATCCCGTCTCCAAAAAATGTACACGTGTACTTGATTTTTTTCGATCAATGGTACGCCTCGTTTATTAGGAAACATCGCACAGGTAATTGACTTATGGGTCATTAACGCAAAAAAGCGCAGACGGGTACGGCATAGAAACTGTGTGTTTTGTGATCTTCTAATGATTAACGCAAAAAAAAACGCACACGGGCACACATGCTAATTAACGCTCAAAGCCCTCAAAGGGTGCTCTTACCGACATTCTACGTTAATACTAAAAACTTAAAGTACTACTGGTAATTTGTTCTAATACTACAAACTTAAACTTCTTCTTGAAGGAAATATGCCCTAAAGGCAATAATAAAGTTATTATTTATTTCCTTATTTCATGATAAATGTTTATTATTCATGCTAGAATTGTATTAACTGGAAACATGATACATGTGTGAATACATAGACAAACATCATGTCACTAGTATGCCTCTACTTGACTAGCTCGTTGATCAAAGATGGTTGTGTTTCCTAGCCATAGACATGAGTTGTCATTTGATTAACAGGATCACATCATTAGGAGAATGATGTGATTGACTTGACCCATTCCGTTAGCTTAGCACTTGATCGTTTAGTATGTTGCTATTGCTTTCTTCATGACTTATAGATGTTCCTATGACTATGAGATTATGCAACTCCTGTTTACCAGAGGAACACTTTGTGTGCTACCAAATGTCACAACGTAACTGGGTGATTATAAAGGAGATCTACAGGTGTCTCCGAAAGTACATGTTGAGTTGGCGTATTTCAAGATTAGGATTTGTCACTCCGATTGTCGGAGAGGTATCTCTGGGCCCACTCGGTAATGCACATCACTATAAGCCTTGCAAGCATTGTAACTAATGAGTTAGTTGCGGGATGATGTATTACTTAACGAGTAAAGAGAGTTGCCGGTAATGAGATTGAACTAGGTATTGGGATACCGACGATCGAATCTCGGGCAAGTAACATACCGATGACAAAGGGAACAACGTATGTTGTTATGCGGTTTGACCGATAAAGATCTTTGTAGAATATGTAGGAGCCAATATGGACATCCAGGTTCCGCTATTGGTTATTGACCAGAGAGATGTCTCAGTCATGTCTACATAGTTCTCGAACCCGTAGGGTCCGCACGCTTAATGTTCATTGACGATATAATATTATATGAGTTATGTATGTTGGTGACCGAATGTTGTTCGGAGTCCCGGATGAGATCAGGGACATGATGAGGAGCTCCGGAATGGTCCAGAGGTAAAGATTCATATATTGGATGATATGGTTAGGCTAAGTGGTCAGGCCCATGGGGCTATAATCAGTGCAAAAGGAGTTTTGCGGAGGCCAGGGGGCCAAACGCCAGAGACCCTGGGGTCTGGCCCTGGGCCAGACACCGAGGCCCATGGCGTCTGGGCCAGACACCAAGGATTGTGGCATTTTTGGTCCTGGAGTCCGAATGGGACTCTTGCCTTTCGGGCAAAACCGACTTTGAGGAGGCTTTTGCTCCAAGTTTCAACCCCAGGGCTCAACATATAAATAGAGGGGCGGGGCTAGCACCAAAAACACATCAAGAAACACCAAGCCGTGTGCCGGCAACCCCGCCCCCTCTAGTTTATCCTCCATCATAGTTTTCGTAGTGCTTAGGCGAAGCCCTGTGGAGATTGTTCTTCACCAACACGTCACCACGCCGTCGTGCTGCCAGAACTCATCTACTACTTCACCCGTCTTGCTATATCAAGAAGGTGAGGACGTCATCGAGCTGAACGTGTGCAGAACTCGGAGGTGCCGTGCGTTCGGTACTTGGATCAGTCGGATCATGAAGACGTACGACTACATCAACCGCGTTGATAAACGCTTTCGCTTAGCGATCTTAAAGGGTATGAAGATATACTCTCTCTCTCGTTGCTATGCATCACCATGATCTTGCGTGTGCGTAGGATTTTTTTGAAATTACTACGTTCCCCATCAGTGGCATCCGAGCCAGGTTTATGCGTAGACGTTATATGCACGAGTAGAACAGAAGTGAGTTGTGGGTGATACAAGTCATACTGCTTACCAGCATGTCATACTTTGGTTCGGCGGTATTGTTGGATGAAGCGGCCTGGACCGGCATAACGCGTACGCTTACGCGAGATTGGTTCTACCGACGTGCTTTGCACACAGGTGGCTGGCGGGTGTCCGTTTCTCCAACTTTAGTTGAACCGAGTGTGGCTACGCCTGGCCCTTGAGAAGGTTAAAATAGCACTAACTTGACGAACTATCATTGTGGTTTTGATGCGTAGGTAAGAACGGTTCTTGCTCAGCCCGTAGCAGCCACGTAAAACTTGCAACAACAAAGTAGAGGACGTCTAACTTGTTTTTGCAGGGCATGTTGTGATGTGATATGGTCAAGATGTGATGCTATATTTTATTGTATGAGATGATCATGTTTTGTAACCTTGTTATCAGCAACTGGCAGGAGCTATATGGTTGTCGCTTTATTGTATGAAATGCTAGCGCCCTGTAATTGCTTTACTTTATCACTAAGCGGTAGCGATAGTCGTAGAAGCAATAGATGGCGAAATGACAACGATGCTACGATGGAGATCAAGGTGTCGCGCCGGTGATGATGGTGATCACGATGGTGCCTCGGAGATCGAGATCACAAGCACAAGATGATGATGGCCATATCATATCACTTATATTGATTGCATGTGATGTTTATCCTTTATGCATCTTATCTTGCTTTGATTGATGGTAGCATTTTAAGATGATCTCTCACTAATTATCAAGAAGTATTTTCCCTGAGTATTTACCGTTGCAAAAGTTCTTCGTGCTGACACACCACGTGATGATCGGGTTGAAGGAAATATGCCCTAGAGGCAATAATAAAGTTATTATTTATTTCCTCATATCATGATAAATGTTTATTATTCATGCTAGAATTGTATTAACCGGAAACATGATACATGTGTGAATACATAGACAAACATATAGTCACTAGTATGCCTCTACTTGACTAGCTCATTAATCAAAGATGGTTATGTTTCCTAACCATAGACATGTGTTGTCATTTGATTAATGGGATCACATCATTAGAAGAATGATGTGATTGACATGACCCATTCTGTTAGCCTAGCACTTGATCGTTTAGTATACTGCTATTGCTTTCTTCATGACTTATACATGTTCCTGTAACTATGAGAATTATGCAACTCCCATTTGCCGGAGGAACACTTTGGGTACTACCAAACGTCACAACGTAACTGGGTGATTATAAAGGAGTACTACAGGTGTCTCCAAAGGTACATGTTGAGTTGGCGTATTTCGAGATTAGGTTTTGTCACTCCGATTGTCGGAGAGGTATCTCTGGGCCCTCTCGGTAATGCACATCACTATAAGCCTTGCAAGCAATATAACCAATGAGTTTGTTACGGGATGATGCATTATGTAACGAGTAAAGAGACTTGCCGGTAACGAGATTGAACTAGGTATTGGATACCGACGATCAAATCTCGGGCAAGTAACATACCGATGACAAAGGGAACAACGTATGTTGTTATGAGGTTTGACCGATAAAGATCTTCGTAGAATATGTAGGAACCAATATGGGCATCCAGGTTCCGCTATTGGTTATTGACCGAGAATAGTTCTAGGTCATGTCTACATAGTTCTCGAACCCGTAGGGTCCGCACGCTTAACGTTTCGATGACAGTTTTATTATGAGTTTATAAGTTTTGATGTACCGAAGTTTGTTCGGAGTCCCGGATGTGATCACGAACATGACAAGGAGTCTCGAAATGGTCGAGACATAAAGATTGATATATTGGACGACTATATTCGGACACCGGAAGTGTTCTGGGTGATTTCGGAGAAAACCGGAGTGCCGGAGGGGTTACCGGAACCCCCCGGGGAAGTATTGGGCCTTAGTGGGCCTAAGGGGAGAGAGAGGGCGGCAGCCCAGGAGGTGGCGCGCCCCCTCCCATGGGGAGTCCGAATTTGACTAGGGGAGGGGGGCGCGGCCCCTCTTTCCCTCTCTTTCCTTCCCCCTTCCTCCTTCCTAGTTGGACTAGGAAACGGGAGTCCTACTCCCACTAGGAGGAGGACTTCCCCCTCCTTGGCGCGCCCCAAGGGCCAGCCGGCCTCCCCCCTTGCTCCTTTATATACGGGGGCGGGGGGGGGGGCACCCCATAGACACACAAGTTGATCTACGGATCGTTCCTTAGCCGTGTGCGGTGCCCCCCTCCACCATATTCCACCTCGGTCATATCGTCGCGGAGTTTAGGCGAAGCCCTGCGCCGGTAGAGCATCATCATCCTCACCACGCCGTCGTGCTGACGGAACTCATCCCCGAAGCTTTGCTGGATCGGAGCCCGGGGATCATCATCGAGCTGAACGTGTGCTGAACTCGGAGGTGCCGTACGTTTGATACTTGGATTGGTCGGATCGTGAAGACATACGACTACATCAACCGCGTTGTCATAACGCTTCCGCTTACGGTCTACGAGGGTACGTGGACAACACTCTCCCCTCTCGTTGCTATGCCATCACCATGATCTTGCGTGTACGTAGGAATTTTTTTGAAATTACTACGTTCCCCAACAGTGGCATCCGAGCCTAGGTTTTATGCGTTGATGTTATATGCACGAGTAGAACACAAGTGAGTTGTGGGCGATACAAGTCATACTGCTTACCAGCATGTCATACTTTGGTTCGTCGGTATTGTGAGATGAAGCGGCCCGGACCGACATTACGCGTACGCTTACGCGAGACTGGTTTCACCGTTACGAGCACTCGTGCTTAAAGGTGGCTGGCGGGTGTCTGTCTCTCTCACTTTAGCTAAATCGAGTGTGGCTACACCCGGTCCTTGCGAAGGTTAAAACAGCACCAACTTGACGAACTATCGTTGTGGTTTTTGATGCGTAGGTAAGAACGGTTCTTGCTAAGCCCGTAGCAGCCACGTAAAATTTGCAACAACAAAGTAGAGGACGTCTAACTTGTTTATGCAGGGCATGTTGTGATGTGATATGGTCAAGACGTGATGCTATATTTTATTGTATGAGATGATCATGTTTTGTAACCAAAGTTATCGGCAACTGGCAGGAGCCATATGGTTGTCGCTTTATTGTATGAAATGCAAACGCCCTGTAATTGCTTTACTTTATCACTAAGCGGTAGCGATAGTTGTAGAAGCAATAGACGGCGTAACGACAACGATGCTACGATGGAGATCAAGGTGTCGCGCCGGTGATGATGGTGATCACGACGATGCTTCGGAAATGGAGATCACAAGCACAAGATGATGATGGCCATATCATATCACTTATATTGATTGCATGTGATGTTTATCCTTTATGCATCTTATCTTGCTTTGATTGACGGTAGCATTTTAAGATGATCTCTCACTTAATAATCAAGAAGTGTTCTCCCTGAGTATGCACCGTTGCGAAAGTTCTTCGTGCTGAGACACGACGTGATGATCGGGTGTGATAGGCTCTACGTTCAAATACAACGGGTGCAAAACAGTTGCACACGCGGAATACTCAGGTCATACTTGATGAGCCTAGCATATACAGATATGGCCTCGGAACACGGAGACCGAAAAGTCGAACGTGAATCATATAGTAGATATGATCAACATAGTGATGTTCACCATTGAAACTACTCCATCTCACGTGATGATCGGACATGGTTTAGTTGATTTGGATCACGTGATCACTTAGATGACTAGAGAGATGTCTGTCTAAGTGGGAGTTCTTAAGTAATATGATTAATTGAACTTAAATTTATCATGAACTTAGTACCTGATAGTATTTTGCTTGTCTATGTTTGTTTGTAGATAGATGGCTCGTGCTGTTGTTCCGTTGAATTTTAATGCGTTCCTTGAGAAAGCAAAGTTGAAAGATGATGGTAGCAATTACACGGACTGGGTCTGTAACCTGAGGATTATCCTCATTGTTGCACAGAAAAGTTACGTCCTGGAAGCACCGCTGGGTGCCAGGCCTCCTGCTGATGCAACTGACGACGCTAAGAACGTCTGGCAGAGCAAAGCTGATGACTACTCGATAGTTCAGTGTGCCATGCTTTACGGCTTAGAACCGGGTCTTCAACGACGTTTTGAACGTCATGGAGCATATGAGATGTTTCAGGAGTTGAAGTTAATATTTCAAGCAAATGCCCGGATTGAGAGATATGAAGTCTCCAATAAGTTCTATAGCTGCAAGATGGAGGAGAATAGTTCTGTCAGTGAACACATACTCAAAATGTCTGGGTATAATAATCACTTGATTCAACTGGGAGTTAATCTTCCTGATGATAGTGTCATTGACAGAATTCTCCAATCACTGCCACCAAGCTACAAGAGCTTCGTGATGAACTACAATATGCAAGGGATGAACAAGACTATTCTCGAGCTCTTCGCAATGCTAAAGGCTGCGGAGGTAGAAATCAAGAAGGAGCATCAAGTGTTGATGGTTAACAAGACCACCAGTTTCAAGAAAAAGGGCAAAGGGAAGAAGAAAGGAAACTTCAAAAGGAACGGCAAGCAAGTTGCTGCTCAAGAGAAGAAACCCAAGTCTGGACCTAAGCCTGAAACTGAGTGCTTCTACTGCAAGCAGACTGGACACTGGAAGCAGAACTGCCCCAAGTATTTTGCGGATAAGAAGGATGGCAAAGTGAACAAAGGTATATGTGATATACATGTTATTGATGTGTACCTTACTAATGCTCGCAGTAGCACCTGGGTATTTGATACTGGTTCTGTTGCTAATATTTGCAACTCGAAACAGGGACTACGGATTAAGCGAAGATTGGCTAAGGACGAGATGACGATGCGCGTGGGAAATGGTTCCAAAGTCGATGTGATCGCGGTCGGCACGCTACCTCTACATCTACCATCGGGATTAGTTTTAGACCTAAATAATTGTTATTTGGTGCCAGCGTTGAGCATGAACATTATATCTGGATCTTGTTTGATGCGAGACGGTTATTCATTTAAATCAGAGAATAATGGTTGTTCTATTTATATGAGTAATATCTTTTATGGTCATGCACCCTTGAAGAGTGGTCTATTTTTATTGAATCTCGATAGTAGTGATACACATATTCATAGTGTTGAAACCAAAAGATGCAGAGTTGATAACAATGGTGCAACTTATTTGTGGCACTGCCGTTTAGGTCATATCGGTGTAAAGCGCATGAAGAAACTCCATACTGATGGGCTTTTGGAATCACTTGATTATGAATCACTTGGTACTTGCGAACCGTGCCTCATGGGCAAGATGACTAAAATGCCGTTCTCTGGAACTATGGAGCGAGCAACTGATTTGTTGGAGATCATACATACTGATGTTTGTGGTCCAACGAATGTTGAGGCTTGCGGCGGGTATCGTTATTTTCTCACCTTCACAGATGATTTGAGCAGATATGGGTATATCTACTTAATGAAACACAAGTCTGAAACATTTGAAAAGTTCAAAGAATTTCAGAGTGAAGTGGAAAATCATCGTAACAAGAAAATAAAGTTTCTACGATCTGATCGTGGAGGAGAATATTTGAGTTACGAGTTTGGTCTACACTTGAACCAATGCGGAATAGTTTCGCAACTCACGCCACCCGGAACACCACAACGAAATGGTGTGTCCTAAAGTCGTAATCGTACTTTACTAGATATGGTGCGATCTATGATGTCTCTTACTGATTTACCGCTATCGTTTTGGGGTTATGCTTTAGAGACGACCGCATTCACGTTAAATAGGGCACCATCAAAATCCGTTGAGACGACGCCTTATGAACTATGGTTTGGCAAGAAACCAAAGTTGTCGTTTCTTAAAGTTTGGGGCTGCGATGCTTATGTGAAGAAACTTCAACCAGATAAGCTCGAACCCAAATCGGAGAAATGTGTCTTCATAGGATACTCAAAAGAAACTATTGGGTACACCTTCTATCATAGATCCGAGGGCAAGATTTTCGTTGCTAAAATCGGATCCTTTCTAGAGAAGGAGTTTCTCTCGAAAGAAGTGAGTGGGAGGAAAGTAGAACTTAATGAGATAACTGTATCTACTCCCTTGTTGGAAAGTAGTTCATCGCAAGAACCGGTTCCTGTGACAACTAAATCAACTAGTGAGGAAGCTAATGATATTGATCATGAAACTTCAGATCAAGTTTCTACTGAACCTCGTAGGTCTACCAGAGTAAGATCCGCACCAGAGTGGTACGGTAATCCTATTCTGGAAGTCATGTTACTTGACCATGATGAACCTATGAACTATGAGGAAGCGATGATGAGCCCAGATTCAGCAAAATGGCTAGAATCCATGAAATCTGAGATGGGATCCATGTATGAAAACAAAGTATGGACTTTGGTTGACTTGCCCGATGATCGGCAAGCCATTGAGAATAAATGGATCTTTAAGAAGAAGACTGACGCTGATGGTAATGTAACTATCTATAAAGCTCGACTTGTTGCGAAAGGTTTTCGACAAGTTCACGGGGTTGACTACGATGAGACTTTCTCACCCGTAGCAATGCTTAAGTCTGTCTGAATCATGTTAGCTATTGCTGCATTTCATGATTATGAAATTTGGCAAATGGATGTCAAAACTGCATTCTTGAATGGATTTCTGGAAGAAGAGTTGTATATGATGCAACCAGAAGGTTTTGTTGATCCAAATGGTGCTAACAAAGTGTGCAAGCTCCAGCGATCCATTTATGGACTGGTGCAAGCATCTCGGAGTTGGAATAAACGTTTTGATAGTGTGATCAAAGCATATGGTTTTATACAGACTTTTGGAGAAGCCTGTATTTACAAGAAAGTGAGTGGGAGCTCTGTAGCATTTCTGATTTTATATGTAGATGACATATTATTAATTGGAAATGATATAGAATTTCTGGATAGCATAAAGGGATACTTGAATACAAGTTTTTCAATGAAAGACCTCGGTGAAGCTGCTTACATATTGGGCATCAAGATCTATAGAGATAGATCAAGACGCTTAATAGGACTTTCACAAAGCACATACCTTGATAAAATTTTGAAAAAGTTCAAAATGGATCAGGCAAAGAAAGGTTTCTTGCCTGTGCTACAAGGTGTGAAGTTGAGTCAAACTCAATGCCCGACCACAGCAGAAGATAGAGAGAAAATGAAAGATGTTCCCTATGCTTCAGCCATAGGCTCTATCATGTATGCAATGTTGTGTACCAGACCTGACATATGCTTAGCAATAAGCTTGGCAGGAAGGTACCAAAGTAATCCAGGAGTGGATCACTGGACAGCGGTCAAGAACATCCTGAAATACCTGAAAAGGACTAAGGATATGTTTCTCGTATATGGAGGTGACAAAGAGCTAGTCGTAAATGGTTACATTGATGCAAGCTTTGACACTGATCCGGACGATTCTAAATCGCAAACCGGATACGTGTTTTTATTAAACGGTGGAGCTGTAAGTTGGTGCAGTTCTAAACAAAGCGTCGTGGCAGGATCTACATGTGAACCGGAGTACATAGCTGCTTCTGAAGCAGCAAATGAAGGAGTCTGGATGAAGGAGTTCATTTCCGATCAAGGTGTCATACCTAGTGCATCGGGACCAATGAAGATCTTCTGTGACAATACTGGTGCAATTGCTTTGGCAAAGGAATCCAGATTTCACAAGAGGACCAAGCACATCAAGAGACGCTTAAATTCCATTCGGGACCAAGTCCAAGTGGGAGACATAGAGATTTGCAAAATACATACGGATCTGAATGTTGCAGACCCGTTGACTAAGCCTCTCTCACGAGCAAAACATGATCAACACCAAGACTCCATAGGTGTTAGAATCATTACTATGTAATCTAGATTATTGACTCTAGTGCAAGTGGGAGACTGAAGGAAATATGCCCTAGAGGCAATAATAAAGTTATTATTTATTTCCTCATATGATGATAAATGTTTATTATTCATGCTAGAATTGTATTAACCGGAAACATGATACATGTGTGAATACATAGACAAACATATAGTCACTAGTATGCCTCTACTTGACTAGCTCATTAATCAAAGATGGTTATGTTTCCTAACCATAGACATGTATTGTAATTTGATTAATGGGATCACATCATTAGAAGAATGATGTGATTGACATGACCCATTCCGTTAGCCTAGCACTTGATCGTTTAGTATACTGCTATTGCTTTCTTCATGACTTATACATGTTCCTGTAACTATGAGAATTATGCAACTCCCGTTTACCGGAGGAACACTTTGGGTACTACCAAACGTCACAACGTAACTGGGTGATTATAAAGGAGTACTACAGGTGTCTCCGAAGGTACATGTTGAGTTGGCGTATTTCGAGATTAGGTTTTGTCACTCCGATTGTCGGAGAGGTATCTCTGGGCCCTCTCGGTAATGCACATCACTATAAGCCTTGCAAGCAATATAACCAATGAGTTGGTTATGGGATGATGCATTACGTAACGAGTAAAGAGACTTGCCGGTAACGAGATTGAACTAGGTATTGGATACCGACGATCAAATCTCGGGCAAGTAACATACCGATGACAAAGGGAACAACGTATGTTGTTATGCGGTTTGACCGATAAAGATCTTCGTAGAATATGTAGGAACCAATATGGGCATCCAGGTTCCGCTATTGGTTATTGACCGAGAATAGTTCTAGGTCATGTCTACATAGTTCTCAAACCCGTAGGGTCCGCACGCTTAACGTTTCGATGACAGTTTGATTATGAGTTTATAAGTTTTGATGTACCGAAGTTTGTTCGGAGTCTCGGATGTGATCACGGACATGACGAGGAGTCTCGAAATGGTCAAGACATAAATATTGATATATTGGACGACTATATTCGGACACCGGAAGTGTTCTGGGTGATTTTGGAGAAAACTGGAGTGCCAGAGGGGTTACCGGAACCCCCCGGGGAAGTATTGGGCCTTAGTGGGCCTGAGGGGAGAGAGAGGGCTGCAGCCCAGGAGGTGGCGCGCCCCCTCCCATGGGGAGTCCGAATTGGACTAGGGGAGGGGGGCGCGGCCCCTCTTTCCCTCTCCCTCTCCCTCTCTTTCCTTCCCCCTTCCTCCTTCCTAGTTGGACTAGGAAAGGGGAGTCCTACTCCCACTAGGAGGAGGACTTCCCCCTCCTTGGCGCGCCCCAAGGGCCGGCCAGCCTCCCCCCTTGCTCCTTTATATACGGGGGCGGGGGGGGAACCCCATAGACACACAAGTTGATCTACGGATCGTTCCTTAGCCGTGTGCGGTGCCCCCTCCACCATATTCCACCTCGGTCATATCGTCGCGGAGTTTAGGCGAAGCCCTGCGCCGGTAGAGCATCATCATCGTCACCACGCCGTCGTGCTAACGGAACTCATCCCCGAAGCTTTGCTGGATCGGAGCCCGGGGATCGTCATCGAGCTGAACGTGTGCTGAACTCGGAGGTGCCGTACGTTCGGTACTTGGATCGGTCGGATCGTGAAGACGTACGACTACATCAACCGCGTTGTCATAACGCTTCCGCTTATGGTCTATGAGGGTACGTGGACAACACTCTCCCCTCTTGTTGCTATGCCATCACCATGATCTTGCGTGTACGTAGGAATTTTTTTGAAATTACTACGTTCCCCAACACGGGTGTGATATGCTCTACGTTCAAATACAACGGGTGGAATGTAGTTGCACACGCGGAATACTCAGGTTAAACTTGACGAGCCTAGCATATACAGATATGGCCTCGGAACACGGAGACCGAAAGGTCGAACGTGAATCATATAGTAGATATGATCAACATAGTGATGTTCACCATTGAAAACTACTCCATCTCACGTGATGATCGGACATGGTTTAGTTGATTTGGATCACGTGATCACTTAGATGGCTAGAGAGATGTCTGTCTAAGTGGGAGTTCTTAAGAAATATGATTAATTGAACTTTAATTTATCATGAACTTAGTCCTGGTAGTATTTTGCAAATTATGTTGTAGATCAATAGCTCGCGTTGTTGCTTTCATATGTTTATTTTGATATGTTCCTAGAGAAAACTATGTTGAAATATGATAGTAGAAATGATACAGACTAGGTCCGTGATCTGAGGTGTATCCTCATTGCTGCACAGAAGAATTATGTCCTTGATGCACCGCTAGGTGACACACCTATTGCAAGAGCAGATGCAGACGTTATGAACGTTTAGCTAGCTCAATATGATGACTACTTGATAGTTTAGTGCACCATGCTTAATGGCTTAGAATCGGGACTTCAAAGACGTTTTGAACATCATGGACCATATGAGATATTCCAGGAGTTGAAGTTAATATTTCAAGCAAATACCCGAGTTGAGAGATATGAAGTCTCTAACAAGTTCTATAGCTAAAACATGGAGGAGAATTGCTCAACTAGTGAGCAAGTGCTTAGATTGTCTAAATACTACAATCGCTTGAATCAAGTGGGAGTTAATCATCCCGATAAGATAGTTATTGGCAGAGTTCTCTAGTCACCATCACCAAGTTACTAGAACTTCGTGATGAACTATAATGCAAGGGATGACGAAAATGATTCCCGAGCTCTTCATGATGCTGAAATCGGTGAAGGTAGAAATCAAGAAAAGAGCATCAAGTGTTGATGATTAATAAGACCACTAGTTTCAAGAAAAGGGCAAAGGAAAAAAAGAAAGGGAACTTCAAGTAGAAAGGAAAGCAAGTTGTCACTCCCGCGAAGAAGCCCAAAGTTGGACCAAAGCCTGAAACTGAGTGCTTCTACTGCAAAAGAAATGGTCAACAGAAGCGGAAATAACCTGAATATTTGGTGGATAAGAAGGATGGCAAAGTGAACAAGGGTATATTTGATATACATGTTATTGATGTGTACCTTACTAGTGTTTATAGTAGCCCCTGAGTATTTGATACTTGTTGGGTTGCTAATATTAGTAACTCAAAATAGGAGTTACAGAATAAATAGAGACTAGTTGAGGGTGAAGTGACGATGTGTGTTGGAAGTGGTTCCAAGATTGATATGATCATCATCACACACACTCTATACTTTCGGGATTAGTGTTAAACCTAAATAAATTTTATTTGGCGTTTGCGTTGAGCATAAATATGATTTGATCATGTTTATTGCAATACGGTTATTCATTTAAAGTCAAGAGAATAATTGTTGTTCTGTTTAAATGAATAAAACCGTCGATGGTCATACACTCAATGAAAATAGTTTGTTGGATCTCGATCGTAGTGATACACATATTCATAATATTGATGCCAAAAAGATGCAAAGTTGATAATGATAGTGCACCTTATTTGTGGCACTGCCGTTTGGGTCATATCGGTGTAAAGCGCATGAAGAAACTCCATTAAGATGGACTTTTGGAATCACTTGGTTATGAATCATTTGATGCTTGCGAACCGTGCCTTTTGGGCAAGATGACTAAAACTCCGTTCTCTGGAACAATGGAACGAGCTACTGACTTGTTGGAAATAATACATACCGATGTATGTGGTCCAATGAGTGTTGATGCTCGTGGCAGGTATCGTTATTTTCTGACCTTCACAAATGATTTGAGCAGATATGAGTATATCTACTTAATGAAACACAAGTCTGAAACATTTCAAAAGTTCAAAGAATTTCAGAGTGAAGTGGAGAATCATCATAACAAGAAAATAAAGTTCCGACGATCTGATCGTGGAGGAGAATATTTGAGTTATGAGTTTGGCCTTCATATAAAACAATGTGGAATAGTTTCACAGTTCACACCACCTGGAACACCACATCGTTATGGTGTGTCCGAACGTCGTAACCGCACTTTATTGGATATTGTGCGATCTATGATGTCTCTTATCGATTTACCACTATCGTTTTGGGGTTACGCATTAGAGACAATTGCATTCACTTTAAATAGGGCACCATCAAAATCCGCTGAGATGACACCTTATGAACTGTGGTTTACAAGAAACCAAAGTTGTCATTTCTTAAAGTTTGGGGCTGCGATGCTTATGTGAAAAACTTTCAACTTGATAAGCTCGAACCCAAATCAGAGAAGTGTGTCTTCATATAATACCCAAAGATAACTATTGGGTACACCTTCTATCATAGATCCGAAGGCAAGTTATTCATTGCTAAGATGGATCCTTTCTAGAGAAGGAGTTTCTCTCGAAAGAAGTGAGTGGGAGGAAAGTAGAGCTTGATAAGGTAATTGTACCTTCTCCCGAATTGGAAAGTAGTTCATCACAGAAATTAGTTCCAGTGATTCCTACACCAATTAGTGAGGAAGCTAATGATGATGATCATGAAACTTCAGATCAAGTTACTACCAAAATTTGTAGATCTTCCAGATTAAGATCTGCACCGGAGTGGTACGGTAATCCTTTTTGTAGTCATGTTACTAGACCATGATGAACCTACGAACTATGAGGAAGCAATGATGAGCCCAGATTCCGTGAAATGGCTGGAGGCCATAAAATCTGAGATAGGATCCATGTATGAGAACAAAGTGTGGATTTTGGTTGGCTTGCTCGATGATCAGCAAGCCAAATTAAATAAATTGATCTTCAAGAGGAAGATGGACACTGATAGTAGTGTTACTATCTACGAAGGTCGACTTGTCGCAAAAAAGTTTTCTGACAAGTTCAAGGTGTTGAATACGATGATATTTTCTCACTCGTATTGATGCTTAAGTTTGTCCGAATCATGTTAGCAATTGCCACATTTTATGAAATCTGGCAAATGGATGTCAAAACTGCATTCCTTAATGGATTAATTAAAGAAGAGTTGTATATGATGCAACCAGAAGGTTTTGTCGATCCGAATGGTGCTAACAAAGTGTACAAGCTCCAGCGATCCATTTATGGACTGGTGCAAGCCTCTCAGAGTTGGAATAAACGTTTTGATAGGGTTATCAAAGCATATGGTTTTATACAGACTTTTGGTGAAGCCTGTATTTACAAGAAAGTGAGTAGGAGCTCTGTAGCATTTCTAATACTATATGTAGATGACATATTGTTGATTGGAAATGATATAGAAATTCTGGATAGCATAAAAGGATACTTGAATAAGAGGTTTTCAAAGAAAGACCTCGGTGAAGCTGCTTACAGATTGAGCATCAAGATCTATAGAGATAGATCAAGACGCTTGATAAGATTTTTCAATGAGTACATACCTTGATAAGATTTTGAAGTAGATCAAAATAGAGCAGTCAAAGAAAGAGTTCTTGCCTGTGTTGCAAAGGTGTGAAGTTGAGTAAAACTCAAAACCCGACCATGGCAGAAAATAGAAAGAGAATGAAAAGTCATTCCCTATGCCTCAGTCATAGGTTCTGTAAAGTATGCTATGCTGTGTACCAGACCTATTGTATACCTTGCTCCGAGTTTGGCAGAGGAATACAATTTTGATCTAAGAGTAGATCACTGGACATCGGTCAAGAATATCCTTAGTGAGGACTAAGGATATGTTTCTCGATTATGGAGGTGATAAAAGAGTTCATCGTAAAGAGTTACGTCGATGCAAGCTTTTACACCGATCCAGATGACTCTAAGTCTCAATCTGGATACATATTGAAAGTGGGAGCAATTAGCTAGAGTAGCTCCGTGCAGAGCATTGTAGACATAGAATAGTTGCAAAATACATACGGCTCTGAATGTGACAGACCCGTTGACTAAACTTCTCTCACGAGCAAAACATGATCATACCTTAGTATTCTTTGGGTGTTAATCACATAGCGATGTGAACTAGATTATTGACTCTAGTAAACCTTTCAGGTGTTGGTCACATGACGATGTGAATTATTGGTGTTGAATCACATGATGATGTGAACTAGATTATTGACTCTAGTGCAAGTGGGAGACTGAAGGAAATATGCCCTAGAGGCAATAATAAAGTTATTATTTATTTCCTTATTTCATGATAAATGTTTATTATTCATGCTAGAATTGTATTAACCAGAAACATGATACATGTGTGAATACATAGACAAACATCGTGTCACTAGTATGCCTCTACTTGACTAGCTCGTTGATCAAAGATGGTTGTGTTTCCTAGCCATAGACATGAGTTGTCATTTGATTAACGGGATCACATCATTAGGAGAATGATGTGATTGACTTGACCCATTCCGTTATCTTAGCACTTGATCGTTTAGTATGTTGCTATTGCTTTCTTCATGACTTATACATGTTACTATGACTATGAGATTATGCAACTCCCGTTTACCGGAGGAACACTTTGTGTGCTACCAAATGTCACAACATAACTTGGTGATTATAAAGGAGCTCTACAGGTGTCTCCGAAGGTACATGTTGAGTTGGCGTATTTCGAGATTAGGATTTGTCACTCCGATTGTCGGAGAGGTATCTCTGGGCCCACTCGGTAATGCACATCACTATAAGCCTTGCAAGCATTGTAACTAATGAGTTAGTTGCGGGATGATGTATTACGTAACGAGTAAAGAGACTTGCCGGTAACGAGATTGAACTAGGTATTGGGATACCGACGATCGAATCTCGGGCAAGTAACATACCGATGACAAAGGGAACAACGTATGTTGTTATGCGGTTTGACCGATAAAGATCTTCGTAGAATATGTAGGAGCCAATATGGACACCCAGGTTCCACTATTGGTTATTGACCAGAGAGATGTCTCAGTCATGTCTACATAGTTCTCGAACCCGTAGGGTCCACACGCTTAACGTTCGTTGACGATATAGTATTATATGAGTTATGTATGTTGGTGAACGAATGTTGTTCGCAGTCCCGGATGAGATCAGGGACATGAAGAGGAGCTCCGGAATGGTTCGGAGGTAAAGATACATATATTGGATGATATTGTTAGGCCAAGGGGTCAGGCCCACGGGGCTATAAGTCGGTGCAAAAGGAGTTTTGCGGAGGCCAGGGGGCCAAACGCCGGAGACCCTGGCGTTTGGCCCTGGGCCAGACGTCGAGGCCCATGGCGTCTGGGCCAGACGCCAAGGATTGTGGCGTTTGGTCCTGGAGTCCGAGTGGGACTCTTGCCTTCCGGCAAAATCGACTTTGAGGAGGCTTTTGCTCCAAGTTTCGACCCCAGGGCTCAACATATAAATGGAGGGGCGGGGCTAGCACCAAAAACACATCAAGAAACACCAAGCCGTGTGCCGGCAACCCCGTCCCCTCTAGTTTATCCTTCGTCATAGTTTTCGTAGTGCTTAGGCGAAGCCCTCCAGAGATTGTTCTTCACCAACACCGTCACCACGCCGTCGTGCTGCCGGAACTCATCTACTACTTCGCCCGTCTTGCTAGATCGAGAAGGTGAGGACATCATCGAGCTGAACGTGTGCAGAACTCGGAGGTGCCGTGCGTTCGGTACTTGGATCGGTCGGATCGTGAAGACGTACGACTACATCAACCGTGTTGATAAACGCTTCCGCTTAGCGATCTTCAAGGGTATGAAGATACACTCTCCCTCTCGTTGCTATGCATCACCATGATCTTGCGTGTGCGTAGGATTTTTTTTGAAATTACTACGTTCCCCAACACTTCTCACATGCTGCCATCAGGGCATGCTAGACAGACGCCGGCGTTCTCCTTCCCGGCCTTTTAGGCGGCAACCCATCGTGCTTCGATCTCCGCCAAGGTCTCCTCACCACGGCGTGCGGCCTCTTTTTTCTTGCGGCGGTGGGACTTTCTTTTCTTGACTGCTTTCTGCCTTTTCCGCTCCTTCTGTGCGGCTTTGGCCGCCTCTATATCCACCACCCATTCGGCCATGGCAGCCTCAAAGTCCGCCCATGTAACTGTCTGGCCGGCGGCGGCGATGAACTCGGCACGGCGAGATGCCATCGCTTCCTTACCATGTGTGCGGTCGCGGGCGGCGAGGAACGCGGCGCGACGGGATGCCATCGCTTCCTTATCAGTTACTGTGTGCCGCGGTGCCATGGACGACGTCTGGAGAGAGCTCTGGAACGGAGGGGCTGGGCAGCCGTACAGTGCGGTGGTATTCAAGAGCTCAACGACAAATGACAACAGAAATTTGGCTTCCCTTACAATTTTGCTCGTTCATTATCGCACACGGTTCATCTCCGTCGCTTCCGGAAACAGTGTGCGCTGAGCCTATTGTGTGTTGCGTTATGATTGACCGAAACCCCAGCCACGCGGATCGCGCGTGTGCACCGTAGGATGGGCCGCGATCGAACGACAATCCACGTCCCTCACACCACACCCGTGCACCTGTAGCTGGATTGGATTTATATGTGCTAAATGCCTATAAAATGCACATAATCCCCTAACTATGGTAAATGAGTCCGGAAAAATGCCAAATTTGAACATGGTTATTTGCAGGGTGTATGTTCATCGTAGAAAAAAACTACAGGGCAAAGAACAAAGAAAATTTGGATTCCCCTTCAATCTTGGGAATTTCCCTCTCGAAAGTATGGAACTTCCTCGGTGATGGTTCGATTTATGAAGGGCGTACATGGCGACATAAGACAAACTGACGGGGGGATGACCCCCGGGTAGGCCCAAGACGGCGAACGGCGCTTCAAAAACATCGGAGCCAGCAACGCCCATCAATCCGGCTCGCACTTGGCCAGGTTGCTCAACCCGTCCGGACTCCTCAACCCGGCCGCCCGGCCAGGACCCTGTCCTGCTGCTCCAGCCGGCCTGCTACGCGAATTCAACCGCGGCGTCTCATCTGACGCGACACAGACAAGACGGCCATACCGCGACCACTATTACTGATAAAGCATATGCTATTCACTCGTCATGCGTAACATCATGTACAGTGTTACTTGTCCCTGGGCACTAGTGTATAAAGTGACCCAGGGGAGGCATTTACTTGGCAGAGAGGTCACTCCCTTGGCCAAGAAGGCATTGCCTTGGCCAAGGGGACACGCACCCACGCACACATAAAAGCCAGCAAGCTAGCAAGCTAGCTGGCCGGCCACACACACATCCATCCATCCAGGAGACAAGGCCCTCATGCCACACTTGCATTGGGCCACAAGCCACAAAGGCACACATGCCCACTCACTCCCTCCCGCATGCATACATGCTCACGTATAGACTCACACCCATTCGGCCACAAGGCCACTCACGCACACACTTGTGCATACGCATGCTCATACGCATAAGGCTCTTTACTGCCTTCTGTAATACAGCTTCAGGAGCTGTACGCTAGACATATACCCTGTATATAAATTCAGACATGCAGGAGTAGAAGTATTATCTCTCCGGAGAGCTTTGAACCTGGGTAAATCACCGCGTGCTGTTTGCCCAATCCCATCCCTTGACCTCCAAAGCAGTCTTGCCCTCACCACAAGCCACCTCGTGGCATCTGTCGTCTCGCGAACCCGCCCGGGAGATAACCCCGACAGTTGGCGCCCACCGTGGGGCAAGCTGCCGCGGAACCGCGGTCCGGGCGGGACCATTTTCTTCATCATCACAGCATCGCCGTCGTCTCTCTGGTAGCACTCGGGGGCTTGACATCAACAAGCCCCGGAGCGACCGCGCGAGGCAGCGTGTCCTCGTCGTCGACATCGCCTTCTTCGTCGTCATCACCGCGGCGTGGCGCAGTCTCTTCGGTAGCGTTCGGGGGCTCGACATCGACCCGCCCCCGGAGCTACCACGCGGGACGGCGCAGCCTCGGCATCGGCGTCACCCTCTTCGTCGCCACCACCGCGGCATCATCGTCGTCTGCGCCTCCGCGCGCTACATCTCGCTCCGGCCGTTCCGGCTGCGCGTCGTCGCTCCTTCGCGCGCTCCTCCGACGCACGCGCACGCGCCCGTCCTCTGTTTCGCTACCGTCTCCAGCCGCTCGGCAGCCAACCTCTCCTACTATGGCCTACAGCGTGCGGCCACGCGCATGGTTGCCCCCTCGCTGCCCACATATTAGCCAAACACAATCCAGATAATCGCCGTATGATTCCCAGATAATGGTCAATTGGTCATGCACTCCTTTTACGCTTCCCAGATGCAAGTCGGACATAGCATATACTAGCTATACCCGTGCGGCGGCACGCCGCACCCCATCGATAGATAATACGTGTGTGTGTATGCTACTTGTCGTGGTACTTTCATCTTGGATAAAAAATACACAGCCTCACAATCAACTTACACTGTTAATTAAAGAATTGAGGTAGTCATGTGAATGATTTAACTGAACAACAAAAATCAAAGCAAGAATTGCTGCTTTCACCAACTGTGCTCAGGCAAGGCCAAATAACCAACAAATTCAAGCCAGTCTGGGTTAACTTAGTGTGCTACAAAATCACGTAAGTCATACAGCTTAATAAACATATGCAGTATATTTTTAACATCATGGGGAATAGTACCCAGACTACCCAAAAGAAATCAGATGTGCAAATATCTACCTTTTATGTGACTGTGCAGTTCAGTCGTATATATAGCACAAACCATTTTCCTTCTTGCTGTCTTCCGGGTGAGGAATCAACTGGTGAACTGCAGCTCATGGGGCTGAGCCCTACGCCACCCTACCCCATGGTTACCACGAAGAGGATCGATGCCTGCAATGCTCCAATCCAATGCCATGTCTCTCTGGGCGTACCTCTCAGGCTCCGGCTGTCGCCGGTGCAAGGACACGATCAACATCCAGGAGGACGCCGTGGGGAGAACTGCGATAGCGTCGCACTCTGCCTGGATGGCCAGGGCATGGAAGAGGACGCCGGTGGCTGGGACGGCACTGTCACAGCTGCAGAGCTCGACAGTGCTTATATGACTTGAAGATAACCTGACATACATATGAAAAGTTGCTAGCTTATATTAATACAAACCCCAAGGACATTCACAAACCAAGTGAATTTGTTGTACCTTCTCTTACTGGACATCCGTAGGCCGGTATGTGCTTGGAAGTATAGTCTAGTGGCTGGAAATATTTCATCGAAAGGACGCTAGGCAAAAGATACAGCAGTTAGACGTGCCAGAATAGATAATTTACTGCTCCAAATCTTTACCAAAAGTTTAAGAGAAATATTAGAATTTAGGAATTCTAGAGAGGTTAAACATCAGCAGTGATTTGTTCTTGTTTGAATACCAATAAGAAAAATCAGTTACAAGTACTACTAATCCTTTCTTTAATCCAAGGGAAAAAAGGCCATCTATACATGCATTTATTTGTCCAGTGAACAGAAGCCGCAGACCCATTCAAATTCAAAATCATAGGCAACATAGCTCAGAGAAACAAAATACACACCATGAATGTCAAAAGGCTTGCTTGCTTGTCTATCCTAATGCTCTTCACACAGGCCATTATAATCAATACCAAACATAAACAGGAATCACAAATTAAGAAATGCCACCAGTCTGACTAAATTCCACAAATTGAACAACGGCTGCTCCAGCAAATTTCATAATGTCGACAGAGGATTGGCGGAACAACGGCTGATCCGGCAAATCGTTCCGACATTACGCCGAATACTTGGTCTGCGTTGGAGCAAGCGTCACATGGGGTGGGCAGCTACGCCCAGAATGATGCTTGGGCCATGGCAAGCTCCTTCATGTGAACTCCACCTGCATGAGTAGTAGTAGTAAGCCACCGGAAAAATTGACAGAGGACTGGCGGGACAGGCCGTGATCGCCGCTGCACTTGTTATCCGGCATATGGACATCCACCAGCTGAGACGGAGACGGTGCGGACGACCAAAGAAAGGTGGCAGGGGCATGTGCATGAGACACCGGGCGCCGTTGGCCGCACCGTCGCGTCTATGCCGAGACGCCGTTTCCGCGCGACTAAAGATTCAGAAAGAAACCTATAATCCATAGTTCCCCATATCAGAAGAGGGGTATGAGACGTTGGGGAGATCCCCGCCGCTGCATGCCGCAGTCACGCCGCAAGTCCCCTCTCAGGGTCACCGCTCGCACGCACCTGCCGCCGTCGCAACGCTAGCTCCGCCTAGACTTTCCCTGTCGCGCGCTGCGTGAGCCCCTCCATGGCCTCGTGCTTGCTTTCGCGGTGTCACGCATGTCCTGCACTGGTTGTCGCCATCGCCGCGACGCGGTCCGCTGCGAACCAAGCCGCGCGCCGAGGGGACCTCGCCGACTGCCCAGCACCACCTCGTCCGGACCTGCTGGCTGAGGCCTCCCATGGCCGTCGCTGCCGCTCCCTGCTGGTGCGTGTGGGCGCTGTGTGGTGGGTATGGACGCTGACGCGAGCTTGAGAGACGGGAGCAATTTATAGGAAGGTATGGCGGTGAATCGACGGTTGAGCGGTGGGCGGTGGAGGCCGAGAGCCCACCCGGGCCTTCGAGAGAAGCATGGACAAGCGGAGGTAACCGGGAGGAGAAGAGAAAACCAATCCGCTAATAGCTATCGACACAGATCGCTAAGCACACGCAAGGCGTACCCAGCAATTTCCCCTGCTAATTAACGTGTCGGCTTCCCATTGGCCTAGTTTTCACTGCAAGAAAAAGTCAAAAAAACTCTAAAAAAGAATCCTTGCTAGATTTAGTATATTTAGAATACTACCCAGACAATGGCTTGGTCTGCACGCTCAACAGGTGCTCGCGCCGGTGGCCTCTGTGCGCCCACGCCCTCCACCGCGTTTGGCCGCACCTGCGTCCGGCCTCCGCCGCGCCGCTACCGCCTCCACACTGCCCGCTCTCGTGCATCTCCGGCCGCCGCGCTCCGCCCTACAGAGTCTCCGCGGCCGCGCTCGGCCTCGAGGCGCAGCTCCACCCCAGCGCGTGGCTCCGCCCGCGTTCGGCCTCCCTCGCTCGTCTCCGGGCCGCTACTCCCCCGGCTGCCCGTACGCTGCTCCACCAAGCGCTGCTCCACCACCACGGCCATAGCTACCTCAACGCCATGACCCCGAGCGCCCTTCTCGCTCTCCGCCTCACCGTGCTGCTGCAGTCCATGGCGTTACCATCCTCCTGCCGCCCCAGCTTGCTGCTCGTCTCCATCCACGCCCGCGCGTCCGAGCTCCCTCTTGCGCCGTTTCGGCCATCGTGGTCGCGCGCTGTCCGTACAGCTCCTCCTACCAAGCCCAGGGCAACGCCCACCTGTCCGGCTCCACGTTGCGCCTGCCGGATCGCGTCCGCAGCCCGGCCCAGCCATCTCCACCCGTCCGCCCCGGGCACAGTCGTGCCTGGCCTCCACCATCACCATCCCGGCCTCCCCCGAGCCTGGCTGCGTCCGGCTCCCGCGCGCCGACTCCCGCGACCCGCCCGGTCAGGAGTCCCGCGACCCGGCCGCTCTCCAGCCTCCCCCGGCCACTCGCCGGGTCGGCTCCGCGTCCCGCCCGGGTCGGCCTCCCTCTCCGGCCGCCTCTGCGCCGGCGTCCCACATCGCGCGAGGCCGCACTGTGGCCTCGCTCGGCCGTCCTTCCGGCCCGTCGCGTGCGCCCCTCCGCCCGGCGTCGCGCCTGGCCGCCTCGGCACGTCGGCTCCCTCGGCCGGCTTCGCTCCACCAGCGGCCCCGCCCTACGCCCCGTTGCCGTCTCCACCAACCACGCCCGCTCCCGCCGGGTCGCCCCGCGCCCCTGCTGGCTCCCGCTCCTCCGCTCGTCGCCGTCTCCGGCCGCAGTGCCGAGCCCGGCCTCATCTGCCGCCCGCCGGCTCCGCCTCCGCCCACGGCCGGGTCGTGCGTGCCGGCTCCACCTCTGCCCGCGGCCAGGGGCCCGCACTGGCCGGCCTCCCGCGCCGCCCGCCGGACCCGCCCGCTCGGCTGGCTTCCGCGCTGGCCGGCTCCCCTGCCGCCCTACGCCCGTCCGCGCTAGCCGCCTGTGTTCGGCCTACACGCGCGACGGCTCCACCTCGAGCCCGGCCATGTCCGGCTCCCTGGGGCCGCCCCGCACCCGGCCGGGTCCGGCTCCGTCCGCCTCCGGACGCCCACCCCAGGCCGGCTCTGGGTCGCCGCTCCAGCCGCCGACCTCAACCATTTGTCCGACAAGAGAAAAAGGGCCGACTGCCCGTGCTGGGTAAAGAAAAAAGCAAAAAAAGAAGATGCGACGCCTGGCCGGCTGCGGGCCAGACCCATTCGCTCGTCTGCCTCGACGCCGGCTGCGACAAGCCGGCCTAGTCGTCAGTCCGCCTCGACGCCCATCCGGTCGGGCCCGATCGGCCGGGACCCCTTCAAGCATCCGGAGGCTCGAAGGCTATCCCTAGTGGGTGGGTTGGCGCTAAACCCGTGCATGGGCAGCCCGGCCCGACGACCTGCCCCGAAAAACCTGGGCCGGGCCGGGCTGGGCTTAACATTCGGGCCGGGCTCGGGCTTTGTTTTGCAGCCCGAAAGATAGTTCGGGTCGGGCTCGGGCTTCAATTTTTCTGTATCTCGGGCCGGGCTTGCACGTGCGCGTATTAAAAACAGCATTCAGGCCGGGCTTTCGGGCTTTGGGCTTGATTTCGGGCCGGGCTCGGACTTGAAAATGTGGAGTATTTCGAGCTTCGGGCCGGGCTCGGGCTTGAGAAATGAAGGCTGGGCTTTTACAAGCCCGGCCCGAAACCCGGCTCGGCCCGACGTTTGCCCAGGTTTAGTCGACGCGCTAGCGCCAAGCCGCGCCGGCTGTCATCGACAACCTCCGCCTCGTCAGCACCAAAGCAATGTGAGCTCCTCACCTGTATACTTTCGCACCATGTGCAAACCCGGATAACCCCGAGCGACCCCTCTGGGACAACCTCCGTCTTTCTTACAGTTGCACTACTGTTCGCCCTGGCGCCAGCTAGTCTCGGCCCGGATGCTGGCCGCTCGGCCCAATATGTTCATTCCCGCAGACGGCTTTGTAGCGCATACGGTACCGAAGGCCCACTCTCAGCCACAGACCGCATCGCGGCTGTCCGGCTAAGCGAGAGCAAAATCTTGAGGTTACCCCACGCGAAAAACATCCGAGAGAAGAAGGCTTGGGCAACCCGGCCGTTTTCCTTATGAGTATCTACTCGGTCGAATCCGCTCCTATAGTCCGAGTATTGTACGCTCCACTCCGCGGTCACTCTTCGTAACAGCTACAGACCGGCTCCGGGTTGTCTAGCTAACAAGAGGCAAAGCCAAAAGGCAGAGGGACATGAAAAAGACTGAAGGGGGATTGGACGAAACCGAGTCGACACTCTCTGCATAAAACTTACAAATGTTAAAAGCAAACATTTGATATATCTGCGTGGAGTAACTTTGTCTTTTGCACGATCATCGCTGTGGGGAACCCCCTCCTCGCCCGGAGACTCGGAGGCTACACGCGGGTTGCGGGTCCGACGCCGGCCGCAACCGGCGTTTTCATCACCGCTCTCCACATCATCAACATCAAGACCCTCCGGCCGACTCTTCGAGTCGCCCGAAGGCTCGGAGGCTGCACCCAGTGGGTGCGCTCATGTGCCCCCACTCAGCCGGCGGACTCCACGTCCGCGTCCGGCAGGGCCCCGCACCCTCCTGCCGGCGGACTCCGCGTCCACGCCGGGCACCATCGACATCACCATCGGCTTCATCAACAATAGCGAAGACCCTCCGCCCAACTTTCCCAAGTTGCCCGGAGGCTCGGAGGCTACACCCAGTGGGTGCGCTCGCGCGCCCCCACTTAGCCGGCGGACTCCGCGTCCGTGCCCGGCACCCTCGACTTCACCGTCGGCTTCTTCAACAACGGTAAGACCCTCCGTGCAACTTTTCCAAGTTATCTGGAGGCTCGGAGGCTACACCCAGTGGGTGCGCGCCCGCGGCCCCACCGGAAGCAAGCCGCGCCGGCGGCGGTCCGCGGCCGGCCGTCATTGACATCTACTGCTTCATCAACGCCCGCTAAAACCCTCCGCGTAACTTTTCCAAGTTGCCCAGAGGCTCGGAGGCTACTGACGGGGGGATGACCCCCGGGTAGGCCCAAGACGGCGAACGACGCTTCAAAAACATCGGGGCCAAGTCCCTCAACCCGGCCGGACTCCTCAACCCAGCCGCCTGGCCGGGTTCCTGTCCGGCTGCTCCAGCCGGCCTGCTACGCGAAGTCAACCGCGGCGTCCCATCTGACGCGACACAGACAAGACGGCCATACCGCGACCACTGTTACTGATAAAACATACACTATTTATTTGTCATGCGTGATATCATATATAATGCTACTTGTCCCTAGACACTAATGTATAAAGTGACCCAGAAGAGGCATTTACTTGGCAGAGAGGTCACTCCCTTGGCCAAGAAGGCATTGCCTTGGCCAAGGGGACACGCACCCACGCACACATAAAAGCCAGCAAGCTAGCAAGCTAGCTGGCCGGCCACACACACATCCATCCATCCAGGAGACAAGGCCCTCACGCCAAACTTGCATTCGGCCACAAGCCACAAGGCACACATGCCCACTCACTCCCTCACGCATGCATGCATGCTCACGTATGGACTCACACCCATTCGGCCACAAGGCCACTCAGGCACACACTTGTGCATACACATGCTCATACGCATAAGGCTCTCTACTGCCTTCTATGATACAACTTCAGGAGCAACTCTGTACGCCAGACATATACCCCGCATATAAATTCAGACATGCAGGAGTAGGAGTATTATCTCTCCGGAGAGCTCCGAACCTGGGTAAATCACCGCATGCTGTTTGCCCAATCCCGTCCCTTGACCTTCATAGCAGTCTTGCCCTCACAACAAGTCACCTCGTGGCATCTGTCGTCTCGCAAACCCGCCCACGAGATAACCCCGACACAAACCTTCTCAAATTTTTACTAGGGCATGGCCGGTGAGGTCATACCATGGCACCATGCCAGGCACCATGTTTTTTAAGCATTTATTTCATTTTTTCTATAGTTGAAAACCCAAAAAACAAACATTTGTGGTTGACTATTGCCACATATTTCATTGAAATATCTGTCCATTATTCCTTGTAAAAGGCATGAGAATTTACTAAATGGCACGAGCATGGTTTTCTAGGCTGTTCTTGTGGACCCTTTCGTGCACCGATTGTTTGAACTTGAATCATGCACATTAATGCCTAGGAAATGCACATAATCCCCAAAATATGGCAAATGAACCCGAAAAAGTGCCAAATTTGAACACGGTGATTTGTAGGTTGTATGTTCATCGTAGAAAAAATCTCGTGGACAAAGGACAAAGGAAATTTGGACCCCCCTTCAATCTTGGTGATTTCCCCCTCGAACGCATGAAACTTCCTCGGTGATGGTTCGATTTATGAAAGGCGCGCATCACGACATAAGGAAAACACTCTCCAAATTTTACCAAGGCATGGTGAGGCCATACCATGGCACCACGCCAGGCGTCATATTTTCCAACCATGTGTTTCATTTTTGTATAGTTGTTAACCGAGTAAACGACGCGTTTATGGTTGACTATTGTGTTAGGGAACGTAGTAATTTCAAAAAAATTCCTACGCACATGCAAGATCATGGTGATGCATAGCAGCGAGAGGGGAGAGTGTTATCTACATACCCTTGTATACCGTAAGTGGAAGCGTTGGAACAACGCGGTTGATGTAGTCGTACGTCTTCACGGCCCGACCAATCAAGCACCAAAACTATGGCACCTCCGAGTTCTAGCACACGTTCAGCTCGATGACGTCCCTCGAACTCTGATCCAGCCGAGTGTCGAGGGAGAGTTCCGTCAGCACGACGACGTGGTAACGATCTTGATGTTCTACCGTCGCAGGGCTTCGCCTAAGCACCGCTACAATATTATCGAGGAGGACTATGGTGGAGGGGGGCACCGCACACGGCTAAGAGATCAAGAGATCAATTGTTGTGTCTAGAGGTGCCCCCCTGCCCCCGTATATAAAGGAGCAAGGGAGAGGGGCGGCCGACCAGGGAGGAGGCGCGCCAAGGGGAGTCCTACTCCCACCGGGAGTAGGACTCCCTCCTTTCCTTGTCCAAGTAGGAGAGGGGGAAGGAAGGGATAGAGGGGAGGAAGGAAAGGGGGGGCGGCGCCGCCCCTCCTCCTTGTCCAATTCGGACTAGAGGGGGAGGGGGCGCGCGGCCTGCCCTGGCCGCCCCTCCTCTTCTCCACTTTGGGCCGAAGTGGCACATTAACCCCCCGGGGGGTTCCGGTAACCCCCCGGTACTCTGGTATATATCCGATAACCTCCGAAACTTATTCCGATGTCCGAATATAGTCGCCCAATATACCAATCTTCATGTCTCGACCATTTAGAGACTCCTCCTCATGTCGGTAATCACATTCCGGACTCCGAACAAACTTCAGTACATCAAAACTCATAAACTCATAATATAACTGTCATCGAAACCTTAAGCGTGCGGACCCTACGGGTTCAAGAACTATGTCGACATGACCGAGAACCGTTTCCGGTCAATAACCAATAGCGGAACCTGGATGCTCATATTGGCTCCTACATATTCTACGAAGATCTTTATCGGTCAAACCGCATAACAACATACGTTGTTCCCTTTGTCATCGGTATGTTACTTGCCCAAGATTTGATCATCGGTATCTCAATACCTAGTTCAATCTCGTTACCGGCAAGTCTCTTTACTCGTTATGTAATACATCATCTCGCAACTAAATCATTAGTCACATTGCTTGCAAGGCTTATAGTGATGTGTATTACCGAGAGGGCCCAAAGATACCTCTCCGATAATCGGAGTGACAAATCCTAATCTCGAAATACGCCAACCCAACAGGTACTCTCGGAGACACTTGTAGAGCACCTTTATAATCACCCAGTTACGTTGTGACGTTTGGTAGCACACAAAGGTATCCTCTGGTAAACGGGAGTTGCATAATCTCATAGTCACAGGAACATGTATAAGTCATTAAACGATCAAGTGCTAAGCTAACAGAATGGGTCAAGTCAATCACATCATTCTCTCAATGATGTGATCCCGTTAATCAAATGACAACTCTTTTGTCCATGGCTAGGAAACATAACCATCTTTGATTAGTGACCTAGTTAAGTAGAGGCATACCAGTGACACTCAGTTTTTCTATGTATTCACACTTGTATCATGTTTCCGGTTAATACAATTCTAGCATGAATAATAAACATTTATCATGAAATAAGGAAATAAATAATAACTTTATTATTGCCTCTAGGGCATATTTCCTTCAGTCTCCCACTTGCACTAGAGTCAATAATCTAGATTACACAGTAATGATTCTAACACTCATGGAGCCTTGGTGCTGATCATGTTTTGCTCGTGGAAGAGGCTTAGTCAACGGGTCTGCAACATTCAGATCCGTATGTATCTTGCAAATCTCTATGTCTCCCACCTGGACTTGGTCCCAGATGGAATTGAAGCGTCTCTTGATGTGTTTGGTCCTCTTGTGAAATCTGGATTCCTTTGCCAAAGCAATTTCACCACTATTGTCACAGAAGATCTTCATTGGTCCCGATGCACTAGGTATGATGCCTAGATCGGAAATGAACTCCTTCATCCAGACTCCTTCATTTGCTGCTTCCGAAGCAGCTATGTACTCCGCTTCACATGTAGATCCCGCTACGACGCTTTGTTTAGAAATGCACCAACTGACAGCTCCACCGTTCAATATAAACACGTATCCAGTTTGTGATTTAGAATCGTCCGGATTAGTGTCAAAGCTTGCATCGACGTAACCATTTATGACTAGCTCTTTGTCACCTCTATAAACGAGAAACATATCCTTAGTCCTTTTCAGGTATTTCAGGATATTCTTGACCGCTGTCCAGTGATCCACTCCTGGATTACTTTGGTACCTCCCTACTAAACTTATTGCTAAGCATACATCAGGTCTGGTACACATCATTTCATACATGATAGAGCCTATGGCTGAGCATAGGGAACATCTTTCATTTTTCTATCTATCTTCTGCTGTGGTCGGGCATTGAGTCTGAATCAACTTCACACCTTGTAATACAGGCAAGAACCCTTTCTTTGGCTGATCCATTTTGAACTTTTTCAAAACTTTATCAAGGTATGTGCTTTGTGAAAGTCCAATTTAGCGTTTTGATCTATCTCTATAGATCTTGATGCCTAATATGTAAGCAGCTTCACCGAGGTCTTTCATTGAAAAACTTTTATTCAAGTATCCCTTTATGCTATCGAGAAATTCTATATCATTTCCAATCAACAATATGTCGTCTACATATAATATCAGAAATGCTACAGAGCTCCCACTCACTTTCTTGTAAATACAGGCTTCTCCAAAAGTCTGTATAAAACCATATGCTTTGATTACACTATCAAAGCGTTTATTCCGACTCCGAGAGGCTTGCACCAGTCCATAAATGGATCGCTGGAGCTTGCATACTTTGTTAGCATCTTTTGGATCAACAAAACCTTCTGGTTGCATCATATACAACTCTTCTTCCAGAAATCCATTCAGGAACGCAGTTTTGACATCCATTTGCCATATTTCATAATCATAAAATGCGGCAATTGCTAACATGATTCGGACAGACTTAAGCATCGCTATGGGTGAGAAAGTCTCATCGTAGTCAACCCCTCGAACTTGTCGAAAACCTTTTGCAACAAGTCGATCTTTGTAGAGAGTTACATTACCATCAGCGGCAGTCTTCTTCTTGAAGATCCATTTATTCTCGATGGCTTGCCGATCATCGGGCAAGTCAACCAAAGTCCATACTTTGTTCTCATACATGGATCCCATCTCAGATTTCATGGCCTCAAGCCATTTTGTGGAATCTGGGCTCATCATCGCTTCCTCATAGTTCATAGATTCGTCATGGTCAAGTAACATGACTTCCAGAATAGGATTGCCGTACCACTCTGGTGTGGATCTTATTCTGGTTGACCTATGAGGTTTGATAGTAACTTGATCTGAAGTTTCATGATCAATATCATTAGCTTCCTCACTAATTGGTGTAGTCATCACAGGAACTGGTTTATGTGATGAACTATTTTCCAATAAGGGAGCAGGTACAGTTACCTCATCAAGCTCTACTTTCCTCCCACTCACTTCTTTCGAGAGAAACTCCTTTCTCTAGAAAGGATCCATTCTTGGCAACGAATGTCTTGCCTTCGGATCTGTGATAGAAGGTGTACCCAACAGTTTCCTTTGGGTATCCTATGAAGACACATTTCTCCAATTTGGGTTCGAGCTTATCAGGTTGAAGTTTTTTCACATAAGCATCACAGCCCCAAACTTTAAGGAAACAACAACTTTGATTTCTTGCCAAACCATAGTTCATAAGGCGTCGTCTCAATGGATTTCGATGATGCCCTATTTAACGTGAATGCGGCCGTCTCTAAAGCATAACCCCAAAATGATAGCGGTAAATCAGTAAGAGACATCATAGATCGCACCATATCTAGTAAAGTGCGATTACGACGTTCGGACACACCATTACGTTGTGGTGTTCCGGGTGGCGTGAGTTGCGAAACTATTCCGCATTGTTTCAAATGTAAACCAAACTCGTAACTCAAATATTCTCCTCCACGATCAGATCGTAGAAACTTTATTTGCTTGTTACGATGATTCTCAACTTCACTCTGAAATTCTTTGAACCTTTCAAATGTTTCAGAGTTATGTTTCATTAAGTAGATATACCCATATCTGCTTAAATCATCTATGAAGGTGAGAAAATAACGATACCCGCCGCGAGCTTCAATATTCATTGGACCACATACATCTGTATGTATGATTTCCAACAAATTAGTTGCTCGCTCCATAGTTCCGGAGAACGGCGCTTTAGTCATCTTGCCCATGAGGCACGGTTCGCAAGTACCAAGTGATTCATAATCAAGTGATTCCAAAAGTCCATCAGTATGGAGTTTCTTCATGCGCTTTATACCTATATGACCTAAACGGCAGTGCCACAAATAAGTTGTACTATCATTATCAACTCTGCATCTTTTGGTTTCAACATTATGAATATGTGTATCACTACTATCGAGATTCATCAAAAATAGACCACTCTTTAAGGGTGCATGACCATAAAAGATATTACTCATATAAATAGAACAACCATTATTCTCAGATTTAAATGAATAACCGTCTCGCATCAAACAAGATCCAGATATAATGTTCATGCTCAACGCTGGCACCAAATAACAATTATTTAGGTCTAAAACTAATCCCGAAGGTAGATGTAGAGGTAGCGTGCCGACGGCGATCACATCGACTTTGGAACCATTTCCCACGCGCATCGTCACCTCGTCCTTAGCCAGTGTCCGCTTAATCCGTAGTCCCTGTTTTGAGTTGCAAATATTAGCAATAGAACCAATATCAAATACCCAGGTGCTACTGCGAGCTCTGGTAAGGTACACATCAATAACATGTATATCACAGATAACTTTGTTCACCTTGCCATCCTTCTTATCCGCCAAATACTTGGGGCAGTTCCGCTTCCAGTGACCAGTCTGTTTGCAGTAGAAGCACTCAATCTCAGGCTTAGGTCCAGACTTGGGTTTCTTTTGTTGAGAAGCAACTTGTTTGCTGTTCTTCTTGAAGTTCCCCTTCTTCTTCCCTTTACCCTTTTTCTTGAAACTGGTGGTCTTGTTGACCATCAACACTTGATGCTCCTTTTTGATTTCTACCTCCGCAGCCTTTAGCATAGCGAAGAGCTCGGTGATAGTCTTGTTCATCCCTTGCATATTATAGTTCATCACAAAGCTCTTGTAGCTTGGTGGCAGTGATTGGAGAATTCTTTCCATGACGCAATCATCCGGAAGATTAACTCCTAGTTGAATCAAGTGATTGTTATACCCAGACTTTCTGAGTATATGCTCACTGACAGAACTATTCTCCTCCATCTTGCAGCTATAGAACTTATTGGAGACTTCATATCTCTCAATCCGGGCATTTGCTTGAAATATTAACTTCAACTCCTGGAACATCTCATATGCTCCATGACGTTCAAAACGTCGTTGAAGTCCCGGTTCTAAGCCGTAAAGCATGGCACACTGAACTATCAAGTAGTCATCAGCTTTGCTCTGCCAAACATTCACAATGTCCGTAGTTGCATCTGCAGCAGGCCTGGCACCCAACGGTGCTTCCAGGACGTAATTCTTCTGTGCAGCAATGAGGATACTCCTCAAGTTACGGACCCAGTCCGTGTAATTGCTACCATCATCTTTCAACTTCGCTTTCTCAAGGAACGCATTAAAATTCGACGGAACAACAGCACGAGCCATCTATCTACAATCAACACAGACATGCAAAATACTGTCAGGTACTAAGTTCATGATAAATTTAAGTTCAATTAATCATATTACTTAAGAACTCCCACTTAGATAGACATCCCTCTAATCATCTAAGTGATCACGTGATCCAAATCAACTAAACCATAACCGATCATCACGTGAAATGGAGTAGTTTTAAATGGTGAACATCATTATGTTGATCATATCTACTATATGATAAACGCTCGACCTTTCGGTCTCAGTGTTCCGAAGCCATATCTGCATATGCTAGGCTCATCAAGTTTAACGTGAGTATTTTGCATGTGCAAAACTGGCTTGCACCCATTGTAGATGGACGTAGAGCTTATCACACCCGATCATCACGTGGTGTCTGGGCATGACGAACTTTGGCAACGGTACATACTCAGAGAGAACACTTTTATCTTGAAATTTAGTGAGAGATCATCTTATAATGCTACCGTGAATCAAAGCAAGATAAGATGCATAAAGGATAAACATCACATGCAATCAATATAAGTGATATGATATGGCCATCATCATCTTGTGCTTGTGATCTCCATCTCTGAAGCACCGTCATGATCACCATCGTCACCGGCGCGACACCTTGATCTCCATCGTAGCATCGTTGTCGTTTCGCCACCTATTGCTTCTATGACTATTGCTACCGCTTAGTGATAAAGTAAAGCAATTACAGGGCGATTGCATTTCATACAATAAAGCGACAACCATATGGCTCCTGCCAGTTGCCGATAACTCGGTTACAAAACATGATCATCTCATACAATAAAATATAGCATCACGTCTTGACCATATCACATCACAACATGCCCTGCAAAAACAAGTTAGACATCCTCTACTTTGTTGTTGCAAGTTTTACATGGCTGCTACAGGCTGAGCAAGAACCGTTCTTACCTACGCATCAAAACCACAACGATAGTTTGTCAAGTTTGTGCTGTTTTAACCTTCTCAAGGACCGGACGTAGCCACACTCGGTTCAACTAAAGTTGAAGAAACTGACACCCGCCAGCCACCTGTGTGCAAAGCACGTCGGTAGAACCAGTCTCGCGTAAGCATACGCGTAATGTCAGTTCGGGCTGCTTCATCCAACAATACCGCCGAACCAAAGTATGACATGCTGGTAAGCAGTATGACTTGTATCGCCCACAACTCACTTGTGTTCTACTCATGCATATAACATCAACGCATAAAACCTAGGCTCGGATGCCACTGTTAGGGAACGTAGTAATTTCAAAAAACAAATTCCTACGCACATGCACAATCATGGTGATGCATAGCAACGAGAGGGGAGAGTGTTGTCTACATACCCTTGTAGACCGTAAGCGGAAGCGTTAAAACAACGCGGTTGATGTAGTCGTACGTCTTCACGGCCCGAACGATCAAGCACTGAAACTACGACACCTCCGAGTTCTAGAACACGTTCAGCTCGATGACGTCCCTCAAACTCCGATCCAGCCGAGTGTCGAGGGAGAGTTCCGTCAGCACGACGGCGTGGTGAAGATCTTGATGTTCTACCGTCGCAGGACTTCGCCTAAGCACCACTACAATATTATCGAGGAGGACTATGGTGGAGGGGGGCACCGCACACGGCTAAGAGATCAAGAGATCAATTTTTGTGTCTATAGGTGCCCCCTGCCCCCGTATATAAAGGAGCAGGGGGAGGGGGCAGCCGGCCAGGGAGGAGGCGTGCCAAGGGGAGTCCTACTCCCACTGGGAGTAGGACTCCCTCCTTTCCTTGTCCAAGTAGGAGAGGGGGAAGGAAGGGAGAGAGGGGAGGAAGGAAAGGGGGGGCGCCGCCCCCCCTCCTTATCGAATTTGGACTAGACGAAGAGGGGGCACGCGGCCTGCCCTGGCCGCCCCTCCTCTTCTCCACTTTGGTCCCAAGTGGCCCATTAACCCCTGGGGTGGTTCCGGTAACCCCCCGGTACTCCGGTATATATCCGATAACCTCCGAAACTTATTCTGGTGTCCGAATATAGTCGTCCAATATACCAATCGTCATGTCTCGACCATTTCGAGACTCCTCGTCATGTCCATAATCACATTCGGGACTCCGAACAAAATTTGGTACATCAAAACTCATACACTCATAATATAACTATCATCGAAACCTTAAGCGTGCGGACCCGACGGGTTCGAGAACTATGTAGACATGACCGAGAACTGTTTCCAGTCAATAACCAATAGCGGAACCTGGATGCTCATATTGGCTACTACATATTCTACGAAGATCTTTATCGGTCAAACCGCATAACAACATACGTTGTTCCCTTTGTCATCGGTATGTTACTTGCCCGAGATTTGATCGTCGGTATCTCAATACCTAGTTCAACCTCATTACCGGCAAGTCTCTTTACTCGTTATGTAATACATCATCTCGCAACTAACTCATTAGTCACATTGCTTGCAAGGCTTATAGTGATGTGTATTACCGAGAGGGCCCAGAGATACCTCTTCGACAATCGGAATGACAAATCCTAATCTCGAAATACGCCAACCCAACAAGTACTTTCGGAGGCACCTATAGAGCACCTTTATAATCACCCAGTTACGTTGTGACGTTTGGTAGCACAGAAAGTGCTCCTCTGGTAAACGGGAGTTGCATAATCTCATAGTCACCAGGAACATGTATAAGTCATGAAGAAAGCAATAGCAATATACTAAACGATCAAGTGCTAAGCTAACAGAATGGGTCAAGTCAATCACATCATTCTCTCAATGATGTGATCCCGTTAATCAAATGACAACTCTTTTGTCCATCGCTAGGAAACATAACCATCTTTGATAAACGAGCTAGTCAAGTAGAGGCATACTAGTGACACTCAGTTTGTCTATGTATTCACACATGTATCATGTTTCCTGTTAATACAATTCTAGCATGAATAATAAACATTTATCACGAAATAAGGAAATAAATAATAACTTTATTATTTCCTCTAGGGCATATTTCCTTCATATTGCCACACATTTCCTTGAAATATCTGCCCATTCCTTGTAAAAGGCATGAGAATGTACTAAATAACACGAGCATGGTTTTCCAGACCGTTCTTATGCACCTTTTCATGCATCGATTGTTCGAATTTGAATTATGTCCATTAATGCCTAGAAAATGCGCATAATCCCCTAAATATGGTTGAGCCCGGGGAAATGTCAAATTTGAACACGTTGCATTTGAGGTGGTATGTTGATCGTTGGAAAAAACTGAGTGACAAATTAGGACAGAAATTTGGATTCCTTTTTAATCTTGGGGATTTCCTTCTTGAAAGCATGGAACTTACTCGGTGATGGTTCGATTTATGAAGGGCATGCATGACGACATAAGCCAAACCTTCTCAAATTTTTACCAGGGCATAGTGAGGTCATACCATGGCATCATGCCAGGCGTCATGTTTTTAACTATTTATTTCATTTTTTCCATAGTTGAAAACCCAACAAACAAACATTTGTGGTTGACTATTGCCACACATTTCATCAAAATATCTGTCCATTATTCCTTGTAAAAGGCAAGAGAATTTACTAAATGGCACAAGCATGGTTTTCCAGGCCGTTCTTCTGAACCCTTTAATGCACCGATTGTTTGAACTTGAATTATGTGCATTAATGCCTAGGAAATGCACACAATACCCTAAATATGGCAAATGAACCCGGTAAAATGTCAAAGTTTAACACGTTGCATTTGAGGCGGTATGTTGATCGTTGGAAAAAAACTGAATGACAAACTAGGACGGAAATTTGGATTCCCCTTCAATCTTGGGGATTTCCTTCTTGAAAGCATGGAACTTCCTCGGTGATGGTTCGATTTATGAAGGGCGTGCATGATGACATAAGCCAAACCTTCTCTAATTTTTACCAGGGCATGGTGAGGTCATACCATGGCACCATGCCAGGCGTCATGTTTTTAAGCACTTATTTCATTTTTTCTATAGTTGAAAACCCAACAAACAAACATTTGTGGTTGACTATTGCCAACCACATTTCATCGAAATATCTATCCATTATTCCTTGTAAAAGGCATGAGAATTTACTAAATGGCACGAGCATGGTTTTCCAGGCCGTTCTTGTGGACCCTTTCATGCACCGATTGTTTGAACTTGAATTATGCGCACTAATACCTAGGAAATGCACATAATCCCCTAAATATGGCAAATGAACCCGGAAAAGTGCCAAATTTGAACACGGTGGTTTGCAGGTTGTATGTTCCTCATAGAAAAAAACTCATGGACAAAGGACAAAGGAATTTTGGACCCCTCTTCAATCTTGGTGATTTCCCCCCTCAAAACCATGAAACTTCCTCAGTGATGGTTCATTTTATGAAATGCGTGCATGACGATATTTTTACCAGGGCACGGTGAGGTCATACCATGGCACCACACCAGGCGTCATGTTTTCCAAGCATGTATTTCATTTTTGTATAGTTGTTAACCCAGTAAACGACACGTTTATGGTTGACCATTGCCACACATTTCCTTGAAATATCTGCCGATTCCTTGTAAAAGGCATGAGAATGTACTAAATAACACTGGTTTTCTAGACCGTTCTTGTGCACCTTTTCATGCACCGATTGTTCGAATTTGAATTATGTGCATAATTAATGCCTAGAAAATGCACACAATCCCCTAAATATGGTAAATGAGTTCGAAAAAAATGTCAAATTTGAACACGTTGCATTTGAGGCAGTATGTTGCTCGTTGGAAAAAAGCTGAATGACAAACTAGCACAGAAATTTGGATTCCCCTTCAATCTTGGTGATTTCCTTCTCGAAAGCATTGAACTTCCTCGGTGATGGTTCAATTTATGAAGGGCGTGCATGACGGCATAAATTAAACCTTCTCAGCTTTTAACCAGGGCATGGTGAGGCCATACCATGGCACCATGTCAGCCGTCATGTTTTACAAGCACATATTTCATTGTTCTATAGTTGATAACCCAGTAAATGACGCATTTGTGGTTGACTATTGCCACGCGTTCCATTGAAATCTCTGCCCATTCCTTGTAAAAGGCTTGAGAAATTACTAAATACCACGAGTATGGTTTTTCCAGACTGTTCTTGTGCACACTTTCATGCACCGATTGTTTGCATTTGAATAATGTGCATTAATGCCTACAAAATGCACATAATCCCCTAAAAATTGTAAATAAACCCAGAAAAGTGTCAAATTTGAACACAATGATTAGCAGGGTTTATGTTCATCGTAGAAAAAAACTCATGGATGAAGGACAAAGGAAATTTGGATTCCCATTCAATCTCGGTGATTTTTATCGCACACAATTCATGTCCGTTGCCTCTGCGAACCATGTGTGTTCACTCACACATGCAAAAGGAAAAAAGAAAACCCTCACCCACTTCGTCCCCATTCACTCGCCGTGGACTCGTCCGCAACTCTGCACCCTAAGCTCGACGGTTGTTGGCGGCGGGCGTAGGTCGCGCTCCAAACGACACCGAATTTCGCCCCTACCCCTTTCCGCCGCCTATCTGCATCGAATTCTAGACTCTGGTCTATTGAGGTTTTCTGCGGGATTGGGCCGGGGGTTTTTCTCATGGAGAAGGCAATCAACTTAATTAGCGAAATATTCACTCATTTCTTATCGCGGTCCATCCGTCGCAGTTAATAAACCGGTGGAAATCGCCGTGGAATCATTTTTGTTCTAGTTGATTCGTGGGTGTTCATTCATGTGTCCACAGTGTGAGCACAGATCGGGCAACTGTAGTCGTGGCCAGTCGGAAACGAAGTTCTATCTCACCATTCCCGATGACTTCAGGGAGCGCTCGATATGTTCAATCTCAACCTACCACAGCCGGCATGGCCTAAATTTGTGAACATATACCGTCTGTTGCTACATTATCTATATATTTGCATCAAATCTTTGTTACATTATCTATTTTTAATTCTATATTTTTGTACTTTGCTTTCATCTATATATATGGATCTGTTCTATCAGTTACTCCCATATTTGCATCTTGCTCTATTATTTCAATATATCTAATTTACGATCTTAATTTTCATTTCAAGCAATACATCCCTTGCTTTGCAAGAACATGAGTAGAATGAAATCATGGACTTTACTTTGCTGATGACTCCCAGGATGTCATATTGACAACACAACATGGATTTACAATGACGGTTAGTGTAAAACTTGATAAAGATGGTCACTCCTATGTTAATGTGAACCTTTGGAGAAAAATATCTAAATGTTATGAACTGAAAGCTGGCAATAAAATTCTAGTGCATGCACCACAGCCTAGTCTAATTAACTTGGATGTTTACTTCCCCAATGTTATCAGCCAATCAAAGTCTGATCGAGGTTAGTGTCCTTTCAACTTTCTCCATTCTGTCATATTACTATTTAAGCAACCAATTGATCACTATTTAAGCAACCGATTGTGATATCATATTCTGAATCCATTCCTAGGCAGTAACAAATTCTATTTACCAATTTATGTGCACTATATATTCTTCTGCCACATTCTGAATAAATAATACCTTTCCACCTTTTAAGCAGGATATGTTGGATGCATAGTGAATGATCTGTATGTTACTAAGCGCACCAAATTTCATTGGAAGGACTTGAAGCATGTCATAAACTTTTTTGATAATCTGACAGAGATAGCACAGCGTATGAACGCTGAATTTTGGATGGGATTAATTAGACCAATGGTGCAGACACTAAACAAGACCAATTGTGTGCACAAAACGCTGGTAAAAAGTCTTATTTTAATGTTGATGCTGATAAACTATATATATCTTCAACGATATGTTACAATTGTTTTTTATTCTACTTGTCAACAAAAATTGCCCCCTGTAGCAGTTCCTGGATCGATTTCCCGACGTGGTCGAATTACACTTGTGCCTGCTAATAACGCCAAAGTGATTGCAATGTACTGCATTTCTCGCAGAAATGGAACCATTCAAATTAACAAGTTCCCGCTTCTCGTGGCATTGCATCCATATTGGAAAATTGGAGACACTGTTCTACTCATGCTCATAGGAGGCCTCTTCCTTTTCATTGACGAGATGCTGAGTCGCCGTGATCAAGCTGCTTCCAGTGGATAGTTGTGGTTGTTGGCCCTCAGCCTCTTAAAAAGTGCTAGCTGTTACTATATATGTTAAGTATGTAGATATGGACCATATGGTTGTTGGCCCATAGCCTCTTAAAATGTGATAGTTGTTACTATGTTAAGTATGTAGATATGGACCATATGGTTGTTAAAACCGGGTTACGAAGATCCTCCTTTTGTCAAATAGTGTAACCACTATAAATATATATTACTCAAATGTTGTTACCCAAGTTCATAAATTTTCATGAGAAGTATTAGTATCGTACACAGTTCATTGACTTTAAGCATGTGCCCGATGTCCAGAAGGCATTTGCATATTAACTGTCCATATTGCAAATTCACACACATGTTAACACAAGGAAACGTATGTGTAACATACTAATCATCGCACACGAGTACTCGCGGATGCATAGTGTGTGATACTTCGCCACCGCAAGCAACTAGTTTGCATTTTTCAAAGCTTTTTGTACACACAAAATGACACACGAAGTAATTGCATTGACCGTCTGTGTTGTAATTTCTCATCGCAAACAGTTCATCTGAGTCGGCTGTTTACCACGTATCACACACATCTTGTTTACACGACTCATTTGTGTTCTTTTGGCTCATCGCAAACAGTTCATCCATGTGAACTGTATGCCGCATATCACACACATCTTGTTAATTTGAACCGTTTCTGTTGTGTTCCCTAGTCGAAAACAGTTCGTCCGAGTTAACCATATACCATATATCGCACACACATCGATATGGCTGCCCATTTTTGTTGTTCTACCTCATCGCAAACAGTTCGAATGGATTAACCCTGTGTCCTGCATCACACACACATTGTTATGGCTGCCTGTTTCTATTGTTCTGCCTCATCGCAGACAGTTTGAATGGATTAACCGTGTGTCTTGCATCTCACACGCAACTAAAATCTGAACCGTGTTTGATGGCTCCGCCATTGCAAAAGTTTTGCACCTTTTTTGACGGGTTTTTACACCATCGTTTGCGATTATTGCATCACACACAGTTTCGGCAAAGGGTCTCTGATTGTAGTGTCGCGTTAGCAGTATCCTGCAGTAGTGGTGGGAGCACTACAACCTTTTTGATAAGTATATCTGAATGCCATATTGTTGATCGGAAATGATGTAGAACTTTCTGGAAAGCATAAAGGAGTATTTGAAAGGAATTTTTCAAAAGAAAGACCTCGGTGAAGATGCTTACATATTGGACATCAAGATCTATAAAGATAGATCAAGACACTTGATTAGACTTTTGACGAGTACATACCTTGATAAGATTTTGAAAGGATTTCAAAATGGATCAGTCAAAGAAGGAGTTATTGCCTGAAATGTAAGGTATGAAGTTGAGTAAGACTCAAAACCCGACCACGACAGAAGATAGAGAGAGAATGAAAGTAATTCCCTATGCCTCAACCATATGTTTTATAAAGTATGCTGTGTTGTATACTAGACCTATTGTGTACCTTGACATGAGTTTGACAGAGGGGTACAATAGTGATGCAGGAGTAGATCACTGGACAACGGTCAAAATTATCGTTAGAGGACTAAGGAAATATTTCTCGGTTATGGAGGTGATAAAGAGTTCGTCGTAAAGAGTTACATTGATGCAAGCTTTAACACCGATCTGGATGAATCTGAGTCGCAATCTGGACATGTATTGAATGTGGTAGTAATTAGCTAGAGTAGCTCCATGCAGAGCATTTTAGACATAGAAATTTTCAAAGTACATACGTATCTGAATGTGGCAGACCCATTGACTAAACTTCTCTCACAAGCAAAACATGATCACACCTTAGTACTCTTTGGGTGTTAACCACATAGCGATGTGAACTAGATTATTGACTCTAGTAAACCCTTTGGGTGTTGGTCACATGGTGATGTGAACTATTGGTGTTAATCACATGGCGATGTGAACTAGATTATTAACTCTAGTGCAAGTGGGATACTGAAGGAAATATGCCCTAGAGGCAATAATAAAGTTATTATTTTATTTTCTTATATCATGAAAAATGTTTATTATTAATGCTAGAATTGTATTAACCGGAAACTTGATACATGTGTGGATACATAGACAAAACACTTTGTCCCTAGTAAGCCTCTACTAGACTAGCTCGTTAATCAAAGATGGTTAAGTTTCCTAACCATAGACATGTGTTGTCATTTGATGAACGAGATCACATCATTAGGAGAATGATGTGATGGACAAGACCCATCCGTTAGCTTAGGATAATGATATTTAAGATTTATTGCTATTGCTTTCTTCATGACTTACACATATTCATTTGACTATGAGATTATGCAACTCCCGAATACCGGAGGAACACCTTGTGTGCTATCAAACTTCACAATGTAACTGGGTGATTATAAAGATGCTCTACAGGTGTCTCCGAAGGTATTTGTTGGGTTGTCATAGATCAAGATTAGGATTTGTCACTCCGAGTATCGGTGAGGTATCTCTGGGCCCTCTTGGTTATGCACATCACTATAAGCCTTGCAAGCAATGTGAATAATGAGTTAGTTATATGATGATGCATTACGGAACGAGTAAAGAGACTTGCCGGTAACGAGATTGAACTAGGTATGATGATACCGACGAACGAATATCGGGCAAGTAACATACCAATGACAAAGGGAACGACATGTGTTGTTATGCGGCTTGACCGATAAAGATCTTCATAGAATATGTAGGAGCCAATATGAGCATCCAGGTTCCGCTATTGGTTATTGACCGGAGATGTGTCTCGGCCATGTCTACATAGTTCTCGAACCCGTAGGGTCCGCACGCTTAACGTTCGATGATGATTTGTATTATGGGCTATGTCTTTTGGTGACCAAAGTTTGTTCAGAGTCCCGGATGAGATCACGGACATGACGAGGAGTCTCGAAATGGTCGAGAGGTAAAGATTCATATATTGGAAGGTTATATTCGGACATTGGAATGGTTTCGAGTGATTCGGGTATTTTACCGGAGTACCGAGGGGTTACCGGAACCCCCTCGGGGAAATATGGGCCTTAGTGGGCCTTAGTGGAGAGAGAGGAGGGCCGCAAGGGGTGGTCGCGCCCCCCCATGGCAGTCTGAATTGGACTAGGGGAGGGGGAAGTGCACCCCTTTCCCTCTCTCTCTCCTTCTCCTTCCTTTTCCCACCGGTGGAAGGAAGGAAAAGGGGGGGGGGAGAATCCTACTTGGACTAGGAGTCCAAGAAGGACTCCTCCCATGGCGCGCCCCTCCTGGCCGCCGGCCTCTCTCCCCCCTCCTTTATATACGATGGCGGGGGGCACCCCAAAGACACACCAAGATTTCTCTTAGCCGTGTGCGGTGCCCCCTCCACAGTTTACGCCTCCGGTCATAGCGTTGTAGTGCTTAGGCGAAGCCTTGCGAGGATCACATCACCAACACAGTCGCCACGCCTTTGTGCTGACGGAACTCTCCCTCGACCCTCTACTGGATCAATAGTTCGAGGGACGTCATCGAGCTGAACGTGTGTTGAACACAGAGGTGTTGTATGTTCGGTACTTGGATCGGTTGGATCGTGAAGACGTTCGGCTACATCAACCGCGTTAACATAATGCTTCCGCTTTCGGTCTACGAGGGTACGTGGACACACTCTCCCCCTCTCGTTGCTATGCATCTCCTAGATAGATCTTGTGTGATCGTAGGATTTTTTTTGAAATTGCATGCTATATTCCCCAACACCCTTGCTTTTGGTGGTGAAGATGACGATCTCCTCCTTGTCAATCCCTCCTCCGGATGACTCTGGAGGCTAGGTTTCTGCATTCTAGATGTGTTTCTGTTGCGTATGTTTGTCTGATCACTGATCCAACTTCATGAGGTGGAAATAGTGAATGAGGCGGCGGCGTTGCACCTCGTACGGCCACGCATACGAGCGGACGCGCTCGTATGCTAGGTCTTCTTTTTCTCTGGAGCCGTCGTGTGAACTCCTCCTTCATCCCTTTGCTTCATTCTTCTTATGGTAGTTAGTTATCACATTGAATAACATGATTCCACCATAATTTCCTAGGGATCCTTTCATAGAACTTCATTTACTCCAAAAGACGTTACCTGGGAAATACAGACAAAAAGTAGTGCGCGAACGCGGTAAAATTCCACAAATCCTACCATGTAGGCACAAAATTACTATCAAAATCATCACATATTTTGGACTTATCACTCCCTGCCCTTAGTCTCTTCATGGCTCACTCTCCATGATCGTGGATACCAAGAGAAACGAAGAACACGAATGACACAAGAGACAACTACGAAGCAGTTTTGTGTTACACATATGCGACTATAATTCAAATACTTCTGTCGATCCCTCCAACAAATACATAGGATTGTAGGGCTATGACTCAACCCATGACCTTACCGAACTAGTCACCCATGAAGATCAGGTCACAAGGAGAAATCATTGAAGACACATCATGAAGATTGATTGATTGATAATATGACTTGCAATAGTTGTCGGATGCGACACACGATTAGAAAGTATGGCTAGTTGGCTGAGTGCTACATTGGTGGAGATAGCGGCGACTACGGAGATGGAGATGGGAAATGGAGGCGGCTAGGGTTGCTGTTGATGACGAAGATGGAAGTCTCGACGATTGCCTGTAGCTCTTCTTGCATGGCACCTTTTATAAAGTCTAATCTGGTGGATCAGGGGTCGCCCTTGGTAGTCCATACGATCACGCACACGAGCGTGTGCGGTCGTATGGAACTCCGTCTTTTGCTCGGTTTCCTCTGGTGCGCCTCCCACTTGATCTCCTCTATCTCGTCTTTGCTCCTTTCCATGTATTGATTTGATTTCGTCCGTAAATAGCCCATTTCCTATGGAAATAAAATAAAGATCGAATATTTGGAATCATTTGTATTCATTAGTCACTAGTAGCAATATCTCAGCGAATATTTTGTTTTTTTATGAAATATCTCGGTTTAAACTCATGTTTGATGAGCGTAAATATTAACACATCAACACACGCCCTTCCCATTTCCATTTTCCCTTCCCCTTTCCATTTCCCTTTCCATTTCCCCTTCCTTTGCCCTTGCCATGTTCGTTGCGGAAGTACCGACCGAAAATGCAATATGGGTCCAGAATGATCTGCTTACCGCCAGAGCTATCAAATGCATCAGAGCCATCTCCATCCTCTCCTCCTCTCTGAACGGCGGGCCGGTGAGCGATCGTAGTGGTCGCGTTTGCTCGTGTGCAAGCGCACATGCCATCCTAGCTCCAGATTGTGCGCATGCAGGGCATCAACGGTATTGTCATCCGTGTCCTTGTCAATAGTAGTGTGGTTAGTAGCAACGCCCTCCTTCAACGTCACACGGCGGGCATGCTGCTTGTGCAACCGAGAGTTCATTGAATGAGTAATCTAAGGACGAAAGAAGTCATGCAAATATCAATTCAAAACTGCACGTGCCACCTAATTGCTCAATGAAACATCTCTAAAGAGGAAACCATATGTACAACAACATGGTAAGCCGTCCAGTTGTTCGATGAGCAGTCTAAACACGAATTACAAAATGTCTGCCGGAATATGCAATCCAAGTAAAGTGATGACAACCCAAATCAATGACCCTACATAAATTGGGAAAATATATCAATTCCTAGAAACTACAAGTGCAAATCTAACAAATCCAACCAAACTACGTGTGCACATGTATCAGCCAACGAAACTGCATGTGCAAATATATCAAAACCCACGAAACTGCATGGGCAAATCTATCAAATCGAAACAAACGACGTGCGCACATCTATCAAGCCAAGGAACTGCATGTGCAAATCTATATAACTATCCCAACTCAGATCTATCAGATAGGACCAAACTGCATGTGCAAATCCTCCAAACTCAACTATTGCAAGCCGTAAAAAAGCCGGACTTCATGTAAAAATGCCAGATTTCAAAAGTATTAGTTTCCAAGGCATTCTGCCAATTAGAAAAACCCCAATAATGATTTCAATACGCGTGGATCAAATATTTGAAACCCGGATGGGAGATCCATACATATTCTGCATGAATCTTGATTTTCCCTCCTACCTACAATTTGATAGGTATTGCTACATGCTAACTAATAATTCTTAACCGGCGATCCAAAAAAGATAGATCTTCTTGATTTCAAATCGCCTAACTAGACAGATGTTGCGTCAGAAGGAGTACTTACAATGCAAGAATTGCTGGATCCTTCCTCCATGGGGGCCCCACCAACAACCCGCTTCCCGGCAATCTTTGCACGACATTGCTGCTCCAGTTCATCCATGTATTGATTGTTCAACACCTTCCTAGGTATCGGTTTATTTGTCATCAAGATCCAATCCTAGGGAGGTGCAGACACACAAGAGATGCACGGCGGAGGCGACAGAGAAGAGGAGGTCAAGGAGCGGCTATGAGTAATAGTTCATCAAAAAAGAGGGGGGGGGGTCAGCGGCTAAATAGGACGCTTCCAATGCCTCACGACGCGCGGACCAGTGATAGTGGGGTGGATGCCCAGACGAATTAGCCCGAGAGCGTCCGATAAGTTAAGGGCCCAATAAGTAGACGTGAGGACGTGCAACTACGACCCACCCACGGCCACCCGTGCTAACTTTACGGCTTGGAAGATCTGATTAATGTTCTGCGCCTAATAGATATACGTTGCATATGCCTATCCGATGATTTATCTCCCGTACCAAGGCTCCCCTCTCGTTAGGGTTTCTTCCTCCTCTCGACGACAGCGACGCTTAACCGTAGAGATCGGCTTCCTCCCCAGCCCTTCCCTTCTCCGCCGGCGACCGCTGGGGCCCTGGGGTCCCGGTTGGCGGTGCGGCTGCAGGGTTCTGATCGGGATCCTACCGCTCGCGGATCACAAGACCTCGGGCAAGAGAATCATGGCTACTGCAGCGTCGAGTTCGGGTTCTGCAACTTCCGATCTCGAAGCGATGATGGAGGAACTAGGTTTGAAGGAGGACGATCTACAGGATGTGGTGGTGGATGACAGCGAGCTGATTCCTGACGCAACTCGTTGGATGGCTTTGGCTAGGGTTCACACGGACAAACCCTATAGCCAATATTGGTTTTTTCGGAATATGAGGGTGGCTTGGGATCTAGCACAAGAGGTAAAAATCCGGCCTCTTGAGGATAATCTGTACTCTATGCAATTCAGCCTAGAAGAAGATACACTTGTAAGGCACATACATAAATACAAGTTCAATATGTGGTCTGATCAAATACATATAGCTTACCTGATACTTTAGATCAGACCAGTGTTTAACAAGGGCTGTCCAGTCTTCATCTATAATATATTCCACTGGAGATGTTTGGGAGATTTCATTGTTAGCCTTGCCTTAAAAGTGAGATTTTCTAAGGTGGTACCGATACTGTCGCAGAGCGGACTGAAAAACATGAGTGCATGCTTGTTTAGTTGCATCATCTTTCGGATCCAACTTGAACCTCATCTATTGAAAAAGGAATGTGAGTCTTATTAGGAGGAAGCTAAAAAGTATGGGACAGAGCAAGACAATATTACTAATTGCGATGAATAACATTACTTACGGATAAATGGTCAAGGGAGGTGTTAAACTGGGTATTGTATTTCTCATTCCTTTACTAGATCCACGTTCGGAGGATACGTGGATGACAGCTAACGGCAACGGCTGCCTCTGATACTAACTTGGCTGCCTCTGTAGCATCGCGTGGCCTTTTTAAACCTGCCTCAAAATGGATCTCCATTCTTCCTCCTTTAGATTTTGTTAATCTGTCAAGCATTATCCCTGATGTCTGTTTCCGCTTGCGCTGTGGTGCTAGTTCAACAACGAATATGGAAAGTGTTAGTGTACATCAAACTGTGAGAGTACATATAAAGGAGCATGCAACTGCAACTTGACTCGGTCAGGTACTGTCTTGGTGTTGATGCTCATGAGGTTCGTCTGATCTTGCCAAGTCCTGTTGTGTTAGCAGTGCTTCGGAAGTAGTGTTAGGTGTGAAGGCAGCTTAGGAACTGGCCAGTTCCAGAGCAAACGAATGAGTAACTCGTTGAGATGCTGGTACAGTTGAAGCGGATGCTGCAGCTGGTGGAGCAGGTGATACTGTGTTTGTAGATTTAGCCGGTGGACTTGGACCTTCTATTGCACTATAAGTACCAGCAGAATCTCGACGTCAGATCCTTTTCCGTTTCACCCGACGAGTAACAGCACTCCCTACTATATTATTTTCCTTGCTCCTTTTTGACTTTGCCATGTCAAGCTGTACCCATAACACAAAAGAATAAAATCACTCTTCAGAACTCACTAATGCATGATACAGACAAGCAATACTTTGATGTAAGACAACCGTATGAGGATGGAATATGTAAGAAAAGCAGGACGGCATGACATATTCACAGCTACGATGTGCAAATTAAGCAGAAGGATTTTTAAGAAAATAGAAGTAATGCAAGATAGACACCATATGAAAGATGCAACCAATATTACTCTGCCAAGTTAAAAGTGTCTTGTCATAAGTGGCAATTCGAAAAATTAGAAGCAGTACAACGTAGAAATCAATGCAAGATGCAACCACTATCAAACTGCCATGTTAAAAGCGTCCAATCATGAGTGACTGATGCGGGATACACAACATCAGTACTTTGATGTAAGAACATGGTATGATAGATAGATGCAGTGTATTCTAGACACAGAAAGCCATGTCATATGCACATGTATAATGTATAAACTCAGCAGGTGCAATTTAATCAAAATAGAAGAAATACAGGCTAGACAACATATGCAACATGAAACCAATTATCACACTGTCAAGCACCTGCGATGGTGGAGTACGAGAGATGAACTCATCATGTAGACTTGGGACTTCAACTTCATTAGCAGTAGCAATGGCAAATCTAGAGAGTCTTTGTTTGCGTCGGTGCGGAGGACCACCAACATCCCCTAACTTACTCTTTTCCTTCCTATTTTCTGATATTTCCTTATGAAGTGAAAACCACAAGAAGATGAATAAAATTAGCTCTGCATAACTGGTTGATGCATGATACAAATGAACACTACTTTGATGTAAGGCAAGCACAGGATAGGAGGATGGAATATATACAAAAAAATACAGTGTTTCATATTCACACGTACGATAGGAGGATGGAATATGTATGAAAAAACAGTAAGCAGAAGGCATTTCAACAAAATTAGAAGAAATGAAAGCTAGGCACCATATGAACATGCAACCAATATCACTCTATCAGGTAAAAAGTGTCTCGTGTAAGTGCCATTTCAAGAAATTAGAAGCAGTACAAGCTAGAAGACAATGCAAGATGCAACCTACATCACAGTCCCAAGTTAAATGTGTCTTGTGGGTAAGTGATTGTTGCAGGTATAAGTTGTAAGCTACGCAGATGCAGTTCAACATAATCAGAAGCAATACAAACTAGACATCACACGGAAAACACAACCAGATATAACAGTTCCAAGTAAGAGCAAGCACCTGTGATGGTGGAGTAGGGGAGATGTGCTCATCATGTACACGTATGTTCTAGAAACAGGAACACGTGTCATATTCACAGGCATTATGTGTAAAGTAAGCAGATACAATTCAAGTTAGAAGTAATACATGCTAGACATCATACGCAACATGCAACCACATATAATAGTGCCAAGTTAGAGCAAGCACCTGTGATGGTGGAGTAGGGGACATGTGCTCATCATCTACACAGCTACGTTGACTGTCCAACCTTGTGTTGTCTTGCGAATCTTGTTGGGAGGATGGCGGAGTAGAATCTATAGAGACCCCCTATTTGATTTGCTCCGAAGGACCACCATCATCCACCGCCGGACTAATTTCCTTCAACTGTAAAGATTTTGCACTGTGAAGTCAAACCGATAAGAAAAGGAATAAAATTCGCTCTTCAGAACTCATTCATGCATGATACTGATCAACACTACTCGGATGAAAGGCAAACACATGATGCGAGGATGGAATATGTATGAAAAATAGGATGGGGTGACATATTCACACCTATGATGTGGTAACTAAGCAGAAGGCATTTCAACAAATTAGAAGCACTGCAAGCTAGACACCATATGAAAGATGCAACCAATATCACTCTGCCAAGTTCAAAGTGTATGGCGTTTCAACAAATTAGAAGCAGTACATGCTAGAAATCATATGCAAGACACAACCAATATCACAGTGGCGACTTAAAGGTGCCTTATCTTAAGTGACTGATGCGGGATATGCAAGAACAGTTGTCTGATGTAGAAACAGGAACACATGTCATACTCACAGGCATTATGTGTAAAGTAAGCTGATGCAATTCAACAAAGTTAGAAGCAATACAAGCTAGACATCATACGCAACATGCAACCACATATAATAGTGCCAAGTTAGAGCAATCACCTGTGATGGTGGAGTAGGGGAGATGTGCTCATCATCTACACAGCTACGTTGACTGTCTAGCCTTGCGTTGTCTTGCAAATCTTGTTGGGAGGATGGCGGAGTAGAATCTGTAGAGAACCTCCATTTCAGTTGCTCGGAAGGACCGCCATCATCCAATGCCTTGCCAATTTCCTCCAGCTTTATTGATTTTGCATTGTGAGGTCATACCGACGAGAAAAAGGAATATAATTCGCTCTTCAGAACTCGTTCATGCATGATACTGACGAACACTACTCTGATGAAAGGCAAAGTCATGATACGAGTATGGAATATGTACGAACAAAATGGACGGCTTGACATATTCACACCTATGATGTGGTAACTAAGCAGAAGGCACTTCAACAAATTAGAAACACTGCAAGACACCATATGGAAGGTGCAATCAATATCACTCTGCCAAGTTAAAACTGTCTCGTCATAGGTGGCGTTCATCAAACTAGAATCAATACATGCTAGAAATCATATTCAAGACGCAAACCAATATCACACTGCCAACTTAAAGGTGTCCCATCATAAGTGACTGATGCAGGATACACAAGAAGAGTAGTTTCATGTAAGAACATGGTGTGATAGACAGATATAGTATGTACCAAAAACAGGAAAGCGTGTCATATTCACATGTATCATGTGTAAGCTAAGCAGATGCAGTTTACACTAATTAGGAGCAATACGAGCTAGACACCATATGCAACATGCAACCAGATATCACACTGCCAAGTTAGAGAAAGCACCTTGGATGGTGGAGTAGGGGAGCGGAGACTTGGACCTTGTAATGCACTATCAGTACAAGGAGAATCAGTATAGATGCTCCGTTTATGTTGCTGCAGAGGACCACCATCATCGCCTTCCTTACTCTTTTCCTTCCTCTTTCTTGATTTTGCCTTGTCAAGTCAAACCCACAAGAAAAAGTAATAAAATTTGCTCTTCAGGAACTCATTGATGCATGATACTGACGAACACTACTTTCATGTAAGGCAGCCGCATGATAGGAGGATGGAATATGTATGAAAAACAGGACGGCGTGACATATTGACATGTATGATGTATAAAGTGTAAACTAAGCACAAGGTGCTTGAACTTGTTAGAATCAATTCAAGCTAAAACCATATGAAAGATGAAACCAATATCACTCTGCCAAATTAAAAGGGTTCCCTAACAAATGTATTTGACCAAATTAGAAGCAATACATGGCAACAAGCTAGAAATAATATGCAATATGCAACGAATAAAGGTGACTCATCGTAAGTGATTGATGCAGGATACGGAAGAGAGGTAGTTTCATGTAAGAACAAGGTTAACACATAGATGTAGTGTGTACCAAAAATAGGAGGGCATGTCATATTCACAGGTATAGTGTGTAAACTAAGCAGATGCAATTTACCCTAATTAGAAGCATTACTAGCTAGACACCGTATGCAACATGCAACCATATATCACACTGCGAAGTTAGAGCAACCTGTGATGGTGGTGTAGGGGAAGTGCGGTCTTCAAGTACGGAGCTACGTTCAATATCTTCATTTAGACTTGCTGTTTCTTGAGAATCATGTGGAGAGGATGAAATTGCATTCTTTATAAGAGTATTGCGTCTCATATTAACCCACGCGCCTGACTGTCTCATCATAAGCGATAGATGCAGGATACACTAGAACAGTAGTTTGATGTAAGAACATGGTGTGATAGGCAGATGTAGTATATGTACCAAAAACAGGAAGGCATGTCATATTCACATGTATAATGTGTAAGCTAAGGAGATGCAATTTAACAGATTAGGAGCAATACAAGCTAGGCACCATATGCAACATGCAACCAGATATCACACTGCCATGCTAGAGCAATCACCTTGGGTTGTGGAGTAGGGGAGATGAGATTTGGAACTAGCACTGCAGTACGAGTAGTAGGAGAATCTGCAGAGATCACCTGTTTCGGTTGCTCCAGAGGACCACCATCATTCCGTGCCTTCGTCCTTTTAGATTTTGCCTTGTCAAGTAAACACACAAGAAAAAGGAATGAAATTCGCACTTCCAAATTCGTTGATGCATGATACTGACGAACACAACTTTTATGTATGGCAACCACATTGTAGGAGGATGGAATATGTATGAAAAACGCTAAGTAGAAGGCATTTCAACAAATTGGAAGCAATGCAATCTAGACACCATATGAAAGATCCAACCAAAATCACTCTACCAAGTTAGATATATCTCATTATAAGTGGCACTTCAACAAATTAGAGGCAACACATGTTTGAAATGATATGCAAGATGCAACCAATATTACACTGTCAACTTGAAGGTGTATCGTTAGAAGTGATTGATGAGGGATACACAAGAAAAGTAGTTTGATGTCAGAACAGGGTTAATAGAAAGACGTAGTATGTACCAAAAATAGGAAGGCATGTCATATTCACATGTATAATGTGTTAACTAAGCATATGCAATTTACCCTAATTAGAAGCATTACAAGGTAGACACCATATGCAACATGCAACCACATATCACACTGCCAAGTAAGAGCAAGCACCTGCGATGGTGGTGTGGGGAATTGCGGTGATCAACTAGAGAGCTACGTTGACTATCTTCATTTAGCCTTGCCGTTTCTTGAGAATCATGTAGGGAGGATGACACTGTACTCTTTAAACGAGTAGGGTGTCTCACAATAACCAACTCGGGTGACGGTTTCATCATTAGTGATTGATGATGGATACAGAAGAGCATTAGTTTGATGTACGAACATGGTTAATAGACATATGTAGTATGTATAAAAATCAGGAAGGCATGTCATTATCAAAGGTATAATGTGTAAAGTAAGCAGATGCAATTTAACAAAATTGGAAGCAATACAAGCTACACGCCATATGCAACATGCAACCACATTTGACAGCGCGAAGTTAAAGCAAGCACCTGGGATGGTTGTGTGTGGCAATTGAGATCATCAACTTCAGAGCTACGTTTACTGTCTCCAACTGCTGACACTGCACCCATTAGAGCGCTAAAACGCTTAGTGCTTATCTTCCAATTACACTCGAGCGGCTTCTGTCTTTTCTTTTCTGCATTCATCAACACTGCGTCAGAGTCTGAAATACCCATGCATAAAAAAATAATAGTGTGAGTATGGGTGAAGTGTGTGCACAATTAGTACAGTGTAAAGGTAGCAGATAGCAGATCGGTGTGAAATAAATGACGGGAAACATATGATAGCTCTACAACATGCATGGCTGATAACCCGCAAGTATACGGGATAGTTGTAGCCTCTTTCGATAAGAAAAGTGTCGAACCCAACGAGGAGCTAATGGTAGAACAAATACTCTCTCAAGTCCTATCGGCCACTAATACGACTCTACGCATGCTTGATGTTCGCTTTACCTAGAACAAGTATGAAACTAGAAGTACTTTGTAGGTGTGATAGGATAGGTTTGCAAGATAATAAAGAACACGTAAATAAAAGCTAGGGTCTTTTAGATAAAGAAGTAACAAAGTAAATATAGCAAGTGTGGAAAAGTGGTGGTAGGAGTTGTGGAATTGTCCCTAAGCAACTGACTACATTACTAGACCTGTAATCACTATTGCAATTCTATTTGAGGGAGAGGCATAAGCTAACGTACTTTCTCTTCTTGGATCATATGCACTTATGATTGGAACTCTAGCAAGCATCCGCAACTACTAAAGATTCATTAAGGTAAAACCCAACCATAGCATTAAAGTATCAAGTCCCCTTTATACCATACGCAACAATCTACTTACTCGGGTTTGTGTTTCAGTCACTCACGCAACCCACTATAAGCGAATCATGAACGCATTGCAACACCCTACAGCAGGGATCCCTCACGCTTGCGCGACACGGAGGGCACCATAGGACAACACCAATAATAAAACATGCAACTCAAACCAATGATATCAATTCATCAATCACCGATAGGATAATGGAAATCTACTCAGACATCATAGGATGGCAACACATCATTGGAAAATAATATGAAGCATAAAGCACCATGTTCAAGTAGAGGGTACAGCGGGATGCGGGAGAGTGGACTGCTGAATATAGAATGGGGAAGGTGATGGAGATGTTGGTGAAGATGACGACACTGTTGGTGAAGATCGCGGTGATGATGATGGCCCCCGGCAGCGCTCCGGCACCACCGGAAGCAAGGGGGAGAGAGGCCTCCTCCTTCTTCTTCTTCCTTGACCTCCTCCCTAGATGGGAGAAGGGTTTCCCCTCTGGTCCTTGGCTCCCATGGCGTGGGAGGGGCGAGAGCCCCTCCGAGATTAGATCTATCTCTCTGTTTCTGCGTTCTCTAATTCTGCCCCTTCACCGTTTCCTTTATATCTGGAGATCCTTAACTCCGATAGGGGTGAATCTTTCGCCCAGATTTTTCTCGTAAAATTAGCTTTCTTGCGGAAAAACAAGAGCGTCAACCGCCTTACGGGTGGCACATGAGAGTCCAGGGCGCACCCAGGGGGGGAGGGTGTGCCCCCTGTCTCGTGGCCACCCCAGACACTGTTTCGCGTTGATTCTTCCTCCGGAAAATCCCAAATATTCCAAAATAATTCTCCGTCCATTTTTATCCCGTTTGGATTCTGTTTGATATGGGTTTCCTGTGAAACATAAAACATGCAACAGACAGGAACTGGCACTGGGCACTGGATCAATATGTTAGTCCCAAAAATAATATAACAAGTTGCCAAAAGTATATGAAAGTTGAAGAATATTGGCATGGAACAATAAAAAATTATAGATACGGCAGAGACGTATTAGCATCTCCAAGCTTAATTCCTGCTCGTCCTCGAGTAGGTAAATGATAAAAAAAGATAATTTTTGATGTGGAATGCTACCTAGTATAATCTTGATCATGTATCTAATCATGGCATGAATATTAAGACACGAGTGATCCAAAGCAATAGTCTATCATTTCACATAAAAAACAATAATACTTCGAGCGTACTAATAAAGCAATCATGTCTTTTCAAAACAACAAGGCCAAAGCAAGCTTATCCCTACAAAATCATACAGTTTGGCCATGCTTCATTTTCGTCACACAAAAATGCTCCCATCATGCACAACCCCGATGACGAGCCGAGCAATTGGTCCATATTTTTTAACGCGCTTCAGCTTTTTCAACCCTCACGCAATACATGAGCGCAAGCCATGGATATAACACTATAGGTGGAATAGAATATAATGATGGAGGTTATGTGGAGAAGACAAAAAGGAAGAAAGTCTCACATCGACGCGGCTAATCAACGGGCTATGGAGATGCCCATCAATTGATGTCAATGCGAGGAGTAGGGATTGCCATGCAACGGATGCACTAAGAGCTATAAGTGTATGAAAGCTCAAACTGAAAACTAAGTGGGTGTGCATCCAACTTGCTTGCTCATGAAGACCTAGGGCATTTAAGGAAGCCCATCATTGGAATATACAAGCCAAGTTCTATAATGAAAATTCCCACTAGTATATGAAAGTGACAACATAGGAGACAATCTATATGAAGAACATGGTGCTACTTTGAAGCACAAGTGTGGAAAAAGGATAGTAACATTGCCCCTTTTCTTTTCTTTTTTTTTTCTTTTTTTCTTTTTTTCAGGTGGGCTTCTTTGGCCCCCTTTTTTATCTAGGCTTCTTTGGCCTTTTCCTTTTTTTCTTTTTTTTTCTTTTTCTTTTTTTTCATGGGGCAATGCTCTATAATGATGATCATCACACTTTTATTTATTTACAACTCAATATTACAACTCGATACTGGAACAAAGATATGACTCTGTATGAATGCTTCCGGCGGCGTACTGGGATGTGCAATGATCTAGCGTAGCAATGACATCAAAAAACGGACAAGCCATGAAAACATCATGCTAGCTATCTTACGATCATGCAAAGAAATATGACAATAAATGCTCAAGTCATGTATATGCTGATGATGAAAGTTGCTTGGCAATATATCTCGGAATGGCTATGGAAATGCCATAATAGGTAGGTATGGTGGTTGTTTTGAGGAAGATATAATGAGGCTTATGTGTGATAGAGCGTATCGTATCACGGGGTTTGGATGCACCGGCGAAGTTTGCACCAACTCTCAAGGTGAGAAAGGGCAATGCATGGTACCGAAGAGGCTAGCAATGATGGAAAGGTAAAAGTGCGTATAATCCATGGACTCAAATTAGTCATAAAGAACTCATATACTTATTGCAAAAGTTTATTAGCCCTCGAAGCAAAGTACTACTATGCATGCCCCTAGGGGGATATATTGGTAGGAAAAGACCATCGCTCGTCCCCGACTGCCACTCATAAGGAAGACAATCAAAGAAACACCCCATGCTTCAAATTTGTCACACAACCGTTACCATACGTGCATGCTACGGGACTTGCAAACCTCAACACAAGTGTCTCTACAATCCACAACCACCCACTAGCATGACTCTAATATCACCATCTTTATATCGCAAAACTATTGCAAGGAATCAAACATATCATATTCAGTGATCTACAAGTTTATGTAGGATTTTATGACTAACCATGTGAATGACCAATTCCTGTCATCTCTCTAAATTGATATAAGTGAAGCAAGAGAGTTTAATTCTTTCTACAAAATATATGCCCACGCTCTAACAAATATAAGTGAACCAAAAGAGCATTCTACAAATGGCGGTTTTCTATGTGAAGCGAAATAGGCAATCCAAACTTCAAATGATATAAGTGAAGCACATGAAGCATTCTATAAAGCCATACTCCAAAGATTTAAGTGAAGTGCAATGAGCATTCTACAAATCAACCAAGGGCTATCTCATACCAGCATGGTGCAGAAAAGAAAAATGAAAACTAAATGCAAAAGACGCTCCAGATGCTCCAAGACTTGCACATAATGCATAAACGAAACGAATACGAAAACATACCGATACTTGTTGAAGAAAGAGGGGACGCCTTCCAGGGCATCCCCAAGCTTAGACGCTTGAGTCTCCTTGAATATTTACTCGGGGTGCCTTGGGCATCCCCAAGCTTGAGCTCTTTCCTCTCTTCCTTTTCCTCATATCCAAACCTCCTCGATTAGACACTTCATCCACACAAAACTTCAACAAAAAACTCGGTAAGATCCGTTAGTATAATAAAGCAAATCACTACTCTAAGTACTGTAGTAAACCAATTCATATTTTGTTCTTGCATTGTGTCTACTGTAATATAACTTTTCCATGGCTTAATCCACTGATATAAATTGATAGATTCATCAAAACAAGCAAACTATGCATCAAAAACAGAATCTGTCAAAAACAGAACAGTCTGTAGCAATCTTCACATTCACCATACTTCTGGTACCCCAAAAATTCTACCAAAATTAGGAAAAATAAAAAGTTGTATAGCAAGACAGTGCAAAAGGAATCAGAACCATTTGACGTTCCAATTAAAAATGTAAACTCATGCACTACATCCAAAGTTTCTGTCCTGCACCGTACAAACCAACAAGCATTGTAAACATCCTAAAGGCAAACCTTGGCGCATTATTTTTATAATACAATGGAATTGTACAAGAGGATAATTATTTTTTATGAAAAGTTTCTGTAATCAAGATTCACAAAGTTTCCGTGAGCATGAACAAAGTTCAAGGAGCTCTCCCACTTCAACAATGCTTGTCTCTCTCACTTTCACTTTCCTTTTTGAAAAGTTTTTAGGTTCCCCTCTTTATTTTTTTTGTTTTTAAACTATATAAAAGCACTCAATAGAAATAAATGACTCTCTAAAACTTTCAGGTTGTCTCCCTAGCAGTGCTTTCTTTAAAGCCATTAAGCTAGACATTTAGTGCTCAAGAAATGAATCAGCCCGGATCCCAAGGTATATCAAAGCCAATTTTAATTAACAATGATTTGTAATTTAGTAGTGAGCACAAAGCAACATATATCATGCAACAACGAAGTCTAACTCTCTTCCTATGCATCGACATGTCATAAAAGAACAATTCATGCACACCAAGTAAAGGCCAATGCATAGTATAAGCAGTTTCTTGCAATTTCATAGTATGGGAAACATAGAGAGGTGGAGATAAAGTTCCTCTCCCATAATAATTGCAAGTAGGAGCAGCAAGCACATGCATATCACATTCATCAAAATCATCATGTGCAATGGTAAAAGGCAACCCATCAATATAATCCTTAATAAGCACAAACTTCTCCGATATACTGTAGTAGGGAGAATTTAGAAAGATAATAGGACTATCATGCATGGGTGCAATAGCAACTATTTCATGTTTAGCATAAGGAACTATAAGCATAATTCATATTGGCATCTCGGCCACAAGCATAGCAAGCATCATCAAAAGGGGATATTTCAAGAGAATCAACGGGATCATAACAATCATCATAGCAATCATCATAGTAACCATCATAGCAATCATCCTTCAGTAAGCACGAAGGGAAATTAAACAATGTATGAGTTGAAGAGTTACTCTCATTAGAAGATGGGCACGGGTAGCTAATCCGCTCTTCCTCCTTTTGTTCTTCGCTCTCCTCATCATCTTTTTCATCCAATGAGCTCACAGTTTCATCAATTTCTTCTTCCATAGCTTCTTGCAAAATATTAGTCTCTTCTTGGACAATGGAGACTTTCTTCATAAAAGCATTAATATAGTAATTGCATTCATAATTTTCATAGCAATATCTAAGTATAGCAAGATTTTCAGGCCTATAACCATCATCATCAAAAGCTTCATACTTTTCAAACAAAGCTTCAATTTCATAAGCAGCCTTAAAAGCAACAAATTCTTCTATTTGTTCCATATCATAGTAATCATATATACCATTAGCATAAGAAGCTAAGGTTTCATTATCATTAAATTTACATGAAAAGGGAAGGTGTGTTGCCTTCATCCTAGAGCAACAAGTAATATCATATCTCAAGCAGAGATTCCAGGCATACCAACGCAACATAATAAATTGATCCCATAATAGTTTCCCCTTTTGTGTCAAGCGATAATCCCTAAAGTATTCACGTTGATCCAAAGTGTATCCCATTATAAAGTTGAATGGGGTTTTCTCAGGATTATCAAAGTAGTACATAATATCTTTCACATAATGAGCATTGGGGTTTTTAGGAGTTACCCCATCTACATGAGTAGCAAGTACCTCTAATTTTTTTGGTATTTCGTGTTCCATATCCATAACTAATGATAAAGAACAACTAAGAATAGCAAATAAAAATTACTTAGTGATAAAGCAAACAAGCACACACGAGAATATTCACCCCACGCTATGACTCCCCGGCAACGGCGCCAGAAAAAGGTCTTGATAACCCGCAAGTATACGGGATAGTTGTAGCCTCTTTCGATAAGTAAGAGCGTCGAACCAACGAGGAGCTAAAGGTAGAACAAATACTCTCTCAAGTCCTATCGGCCACTGATACGACTCTACGCATGCTTGACGTTCCCTTTACCTAGAACAAGTATGAAACTAGAAGTACTTTGTAGGTGTGATAGTATAGGTTTGCAAGATAATAAAGAACACGTAAATAAAAGCTAGGGGATGTTTAGATAAAGAAGCAATAAAGTAAATAAAGCGAGTGTGGAAAAGTGGTGGTAGGAGTTGTGGAATTGTCCCTAAGCGACTGACTACATTACTAGACTGGTAATCACTATTGCAATTCTATTTGAGGGAGAGGCATAAGCTAACATACTTTCTCTTTTTGGATCATATGCACTTATGATTGGAACTCTAGCAAGCATATGCAACTACTAAAGATTCATTAAGGTAAAACCAAACCATAGCATTAAAGTATCAAGTCCCCTTTATCCCATACGCAACAATCTACTTACTCGGGTTCGTGTTTCAATCACTCACGCAACCCACTATAAGCGAATCATGAACGCATTGCAACACCCTACAGCGGGGATCCCTCACGCTTGCGCGACACGGAGGGCACCATAGGAAAGCACCAATAATAAAACATGCAACTCAAACCAATCATATCAATCACCGATAGGTCAGTGGAAATCTACTCAGACATCATAGGATGGCAACACATCATCGGAAAATAATATGAAGCATAAAGCACAATGTTCAAGTAGAGGGTACAGCGGGATGCAGGAGAGTGGACCGCTGAATATAGAAGGGGGAAGGTGATGGAGATGTTGGTGAAGATGACGGCAGTGTTGGTGAAGATCGCGGTGATGATGATGGCCCCCGGCAGCGCTCCGGCGCCACCGGAAGCAAGGGGGAGAGAGGCCCCCTTCTTCTTCTTCTTCTTCCTTGACCTCCTCCCGAGATGGGAGAAGGGTTTCCCCTATGGTCCTTGGCTCCCATGGCATGGGAGGGGCGAGAGCCCCTCCGAGATTTGATCCATCTCTCTGTTTCTGCATTCTCTGATTCTGCCCCTTCACCGTTTCCTTTATATGTGGAGATCCGTAACTCCGATTGGGGTGAATCTTTCGCCCAGATTTTTCTCGTAAAATTAGCTTTCTTGCGGCCAAAGAAGAGCGCCAACCGCCTTACGGGTGGCCCACGAGAGTCCAAGGCGCGCCCAGGGGGAGGGCGCGCCCCCTGTCTCGTGGCCACCCCGAACACTGTTTCGCGTTGATTCTTCCTCCGGAAAATCCCAAATATTCCAAAATAATTCTCCGTCCATTTTATCCCGTTTGGATTCTGTTTGATATGGGTTCCATGCGAAATATAAAACATGCAACAGACAGGAACTGGCACTGGGCACCAGATCAATATGTTAGTCCCAAAAATAATATAACAAGTTGCCAAAGGTATATGAAAGTTGAAGAATATTTGCATGGAACAATCAAAAATTATAGATACGACGGAGACGTATCAATGGCACACTAAATTACTACGGGATTCTATGAAAATAACACTCGACTGAAAGCAAATAGGCCAGTCCATTTTTTTTGCACCGTCCCATGTACAAAGAACAGGCAGATCGCCTTCATCTACCTCTAGCCAGTCAGTGTTGACGATCTTCCTCGAAACACCAGCGACCATCGGCCTAGTATTCCTCCCCTGCCTACGCCCTCCACTCGACCTCATCGCACCGTCGTGCTTGGCACCGCCCCTCGGCCATCCATTCAAGCCCCACCGACCTCCAGATCGGGCGCAAGTAGCTCCTGCACCCCACACCCCTATGATAGACACCGATGCACCGCTTCCTCGGGGAACAAGCGGACTAGGTGCTCCGAGTGCCTAAGTGGGTGCTGCTTCTTTAAATTGCAGTTCGACTGACCCTGAATTGAAATCCAGGCGGGCTACTAACCTCTAGGAAAGGTGAAATGGTAAAGGAAGGAAACCTTGTGCATTTAGTATCACGAAGAAGATGCAGTAAGAAGCTCTCAACTAGTTTCTTTCATGGGATGAATACAGTGTGAGCAGAGACGTAAGATTTGCACAAATAAGGGAAGAGGAGTACCTCTTTATCCTGGCAGTGCTGTGTCCTCCTTCTGTTTTTCCAATGATCTTCTTGTGGTTCGCTGGAAACGATAAGTTGTGGAGGACGATGGAGCCTTGGACGAACCCATGGACAAGTTGTTGAGTGTGGTGTGGTGGCCGTCTGTCGGTGGCGAGGAACTAGATCCGAGGCGGCGAACGACGGCGTAGCTGGAACAACTCCGGTGCGGTGGATGGTTGCAACAGTGGACCGGCAGCAGTGAGGCGCATGACGGCGTGGTCGGACTGGTTCTGGTACGGCGCACGTCGGCGTCGGTGTCGTGGAGGCAGCTCTGCCTCGGCTTCAGCTGCTAAGTCCTTGAGGGCATTGCGGTTGCTGTTGTGTTGGACGACGACGTCGGGGTACCGGCTCCGGCGTGATGGAGGAGGGTGGCGGTGGATTGGCCGCTATGGGGTGGAGGACGGAGGAGGCTGGGTGTCGGTGTCAAAACCGGCGGATCTCGGGTAGGGGGTCCCGAACTGTGCGTCTAGGCGGATGGTAACAGGAGACAAGGGACACGATGTTTTACCCAGGTTCGGGCCCTCTTGATGGAGGTAAAACCCTACGTCCTGCTTGATTAATATTGATGATGTGTGTTACAAGAGTGGATCTACCACGAGATCAAGGAGGCTAAACCCTAGAAGCTAGCCTATGGTATGATTGTTGTTTGTCCTATGGACCAAGGCCATCTGGTTTATATAGACACCGGAGAGGGCTAGGGTTACACAGAGTCGGTTACAATGGTAGGAGATCTACATATCCGTATCGCCAAGCTAGCCTTCCACGCCAAGGAAAGTCCCATCCGGACACGGGACGAAGTCTTCAATCTTGTATCTTCATAGTCTTGGAGTCCGGCCGATCATGATAGTTCGGCTATCCGGACACCCCCTAGTCCGGGACTCCCTCAGTAGCCCCTGAACCAGGCTTCAATGACGACGAGTCCGGCGCGCATGTTGTCTTCGGCATTGCAAGGCGGGTTCTTCCTCCGAATAATTTATAGAAGATTGTGAACACCGGGATAGTGTCCGGCTCTGCAAAAATAAATTCCAGTACCACCATAGAGAGAATAATATTACACAAGTTCAATCTGCTGACGTATTCTGTGGCGTGACGTCACACCACTACCAAGCCTTTACTCAAATTGTTTTTATTGTTCCACCTCAGCGCGTTTAGCGAAGCGGTTTCCTTGGCACGTCTTGTCGAAGCAGAGATCGTGTTCCCCTTATTCCGGGATTCCCATCAATACGGACGTGGGTAACCCAACCGCGCCATTGATTGTGGAGCTTGGGAGATAAGCGAGTTTTACCAGGCCAGTGGGGACACATGTTTTTGTCCGCCCATATAAGGGAATAAAGATCCAACCCTTTTACCTGCGCCTTCTTCCTCCTTGGCTTATCCATCTCCGTGAACTCGAGCTCCAGCGCCCAAGCCCGCACTTCTCACCTCAACCTCCTCCAACTATGTCCGGAGCGGGAGGTAAGTGGATGGCCTCCTCCGTCACGGAGGAGCAGATCCAGAAGCTGCGCAACACCGGATATTTGTCCAGCGACATTGCGCACCGGCTCCCCGATGAGGGAGAGCTCATCCCTACCCCCAGGCCCCATGAGAGGGTAGTATTTATTCCCCATTTCCTCCGCGGACTGGGCTTCCCACTTCATCCCTTTGTCCGGGGACTCATGTTCTACTACGGCCTGGATTTCCATGATCTGGCCCCGAATTTCATCCTCAACATCTCGGCATTTATCGTCGTGTGCGAGGCCTTCCTCTGCATCCAGCCCCACTTCGGCTTGTGGCTCAAGACCTTCAGTGTCAAGCTGAAGGTTGTGCAGGGCAGCCAAGCGGAGTGCGGAGGTGCCATGGTGGGCAGGATGTCCCACGTTACGTGGCTGGAGGGCACTATCGTGGAAACCGTAAAGGGGTGGCAATCGGGGTGGTTCTACATCACCGAGCCGCGTGACCCCGACTGGGCAGCGGCCCCCGAATTCAGATCCGGCATCCCTACACGGCTCACCTCCTGGAAAGAGAGTGGCCGGATTTGGGGCGATTCGGAGGAGCTGACCGGACTCCAAGACTGTATCCAAAAGCTGGTGGACAAGAAGCTCAAGCTTGTCAACGTAGTCCAGGTCATGCTCATCCGCCGGATTCTCCCGTGCCAACGACGGGGTTTCAACATGTGGGAGTTCGATCCGGCGCAGCACCAGACCCTGAGAGGGCTCTTCGACACTACGTACGAAGATGTCTGGAAGGTGCTATTCAAGGGTGCCGAGGCTCCCGCATCTGCTACCGAAGATCGCGGATTCCGCTCGTAGCGTCCAGCTGACGAGGTAAGTGATTTTGCCACTTGTTTTCCATAGTTTGACTCTATGCGGGATCTAAACTCCATTTACCTTGGACAGGACTGGCTGGCGAAGGCCGAACGGACTATTTGTCTGGCCTCATTGCCAGAGGACCCAGCGGACGCCCGCCTAACGGGGCTGCTGGCTCCGGCACCCCACGTGGTGCCGGAGAAGAAGGCCAAGAAGAAGGCCACGGGGACTCGGATGAGTTCCCGTTTTCAGGTGCTATCGGATGATGAATCCGAGGCCGACTCCTCCCACCAAGGTGAGGAGGAGAAGAAGAAAGCCTCTCCCCCAGTGGGGGGAGGGAAGAAAAGGAAGGCCTCCCCAACAAGGGAGGCCGAAGGGTCCAAGAAGGGGAAAACTCTTCCCCCGGACTGCTCTGCCAACGCCAGTGACGATGACTGGCCTCCAAGGGCCAAGCCCCTGGCGAGATCGTAAGTATCGGGACTCCCGAATAACTTCAAGGTTTTTCCTTTTCGCCACATAATGTGTTTCTAATGCCGCATACAACCCTGCAGTCCGCCCAAGAATGATCTTCCCGGTTCGTCAAGCGGGTCCTTAGCTGCGTCGGATATGGATTCTCTTCCGACTGCCTCCACCCTCCGTGATGTGAATGATGCCGAGGTGGGATCCCAGGAAAGGACCCACCAGGAGGGGGAGGCCCCGGAGGTGTCGCAGGACAACCTCCCGGACTTTGCACCGGACTCGGCCCCAGAACCCACAGTGGCTCCGGAGTCCGGTGGGCGACCCCTTCGTAAGAAGGGCAAGACCGTGACGCCGGCTGCCTCCGTCCAACCGGAGGCGCCAGATAATTTGCTGGAGGTGCTCAATGGCGCCTCCATTGAAGAGGAACACCGCACTGTTATGAGTGCGGTGATTCAGAAGGTTCAGCTTGCCAAGAGCGGGCTGACCGAAGCCTGCAGCAACCTTCTAACAGGCTTTGAGGTAAGAATTTTGATATATGTAAAATAGTACCGCATAGACAGTAGCCCCTGATGCTCGGTTCGGTGTTCGGAAAGAAAAGCCGGACTGAGGATCTTAAGAAGATATACGCAGGAGTCATAAAAAATATATTAATATGGGATTGCAGGCTGCGCTGCTGACCTCTGCCGCACTGACTGCGGAGGTCAATACTTTGAAGGAAAGCCTCGAGCGGTCCGAGAACAAGCTCGGTCGTGCCAAGAAGCAGCTCGAGGACAAGGAAGGTGAGTAACACCTTATTAAAATTGTACCTTACAGAAAAGGATTTTGGTTCCAAAAAGAATGACAAGGATAATGTGGGTATTGCAGGGGCCCCTAACGAGGTGGCGACCCTGAAAGAGGCGGTGGCCGCGGCCGAACGCAATGCGGCCGCGGAGCGCACCGAGCGAGAGAAGAAGGAGGCGCGGGTGGCGGAGGTACAGCAAGAGCTCCAGGATCTCGTGAAAAAACATGAGAGCCTAGAGCGTGACTCGAAGACTCGAGAGTCTGAGCTTGCAACGGCTCTTGAGAGTGCCAAAGCCGCTAAGGCCGAAGCCTACAAGGCCCTCCAGGAGATCGAGGCGGTGAAGAAAATAGCAGCGGGTAAGGCATTTTTCATGCAAAGTAAGCATGTGAGTGTTAATTACCTGTTGCTTACCCGAATTCGGAGCTCTCCAGGAGCGTTCGTAGATCTTCCTCGCAGCGTGTCTGATGCTGCCGCATTCTACCGGGCCGAGAAGGGGAGCTCGACGGAGAAGGTCTTCTGGTCTCAGTATGCTGAGGCCGGACATCCGGTGCCCCTTAGCGACCAGCTGAAGCAGCTGGTCGAGCTCCACAAGGCGGCCGAACAGGCCATGAAGGGCCTCATAGTTCGGCTGTGGCCTAAGGAAGCCATGCCTGGGAGCTACTTCGGCCTGGTGCGGCGGCTGGTGGATGCGTGCCCGTGGGTTGAAGTCATCAAGCACTCCGCTTGTATTGAGGGTGCCCGTCGGGCCCTTGCCCGCGCAAAGGTGCACTGGGGCAAGATGGATGTCCAGAGGCTTGTGACAGACCCGCCACCAGAGGGCAAGGAGCATCGCACGCCCGAGATGTATTATAAGAGTGTGCTGAAGGGCGCCCGCACTATTGCGGGTGAGTTCTCCAAAGATGTAATATTTGAGTAAACTCGCATTTTGTTATCCTGTGCGCTGAAAACTTAGTTATATGCGCTAAGCAATGCTTGTTAATTTAAAATATTACCTTCTGTGCGGCTGTTTATCAAATCTGAGAGATGGCAAGTCGTCGGCTTCAGCCCCCATGCCACTAGAGCTGGGGTGTTCGGGATAAACTTGAGCACTCTTGTTCCCATTTTTGGGTCCATCTAGGGAGGCGCTCAACACAGCGAACAAGGCAACCAGACTTATAATGCTTGAACACTCTCACTTAGCCATAGAATTCTATAATTTTAAATTTCGGCGAAGCCCCTAGTCTTTGGAAGGCCGAATTTGGGGCGCTATCCACGCCTGGGCCGGACATAATCCGGCTCCTCGCTCTAAGCAGCATAAGTCTTTAAGGACTCGCAAAAACCCTCTCGAACACCGACCGGCTCTTGCCTCATCATGATGGTCAGTTTTAGCTTTCTCCACTGAGGCATTAACCTAGCTCAACTGGGGCGCAATCGCAGTGGTTCTCCCAGTGCTACCTTAGCCGATACAACGGAACGTAAGGTACCAAAACATGGGAGCCGGGCAAACCCAACTATTGACCCAAGACATGATTCGGAGCCGATGCATATAATGCTATAAGTTCGGGGTGCCGCACTTGTGAAAGTGTTCGGACTTATCACACCATGATGCGGGAAACATAAGCCCCTGGTGTATTTTAGCCGTACCAAAGTGTAAGGATGCAACATGCCATAAATGAACATATGTATAAAAAAGAAATGCAATTATAAGCAAAAAGGTGCTGCATTGTTTATTCAAGAAAGACTGCTGTAAGTGCAGAACGATACAAATGGTGCGATAAGCAAGGGATGGGACTATTAAACATGTCCCCCTCCAGGGGTAGGCTGCCGAATGGTGCGTAAAACAGATTTAATGCTCGTAATGGAGACCAACTGGATATTCGTTGTAGCCTTTATCCTTCCCTGGCTGTTGCATCATGAGTTCGGCAGGTCTGCTACCGGACAGGGCCTCTCGCGAACGGAGTCCGTGGGTAAAAAAAAGAAAAAATAAAAGAAAAAGAACGACACACTTGAGAGCCCCTGGTGTGGTTGAGCCGCAGTCTGGGCCTATCGTGGTCGTGCCCCTCTCCCCACGCCCATGGTATCTTCAGAGCGTAATGGTGTACGCGAGGGACCTATCTTGACGTTTTACAGGGGCTGGGGTTGGGGCCGCACTGCTACGCGTGCTCGGAACGTGCCAGGTGGTCTTGTTGAATGTTACTCCGGGCGCGCTTAGCTGTGTCCGGCCGCTTAACGGCCGGACTCGAGAATTGCCTTAAGAGGCTGCATTGCACTTCTGCCGCGAGAGCCGCTGTATGTTCCTCCGTGCGGAGAGAACGTTCAGTGTTTCCGTTGACCATGATGACTCCTCGAGGGCCTGGCATCTTGAGCTTGAGGTATGCGTAGTGCGGCACCGCGTTGAACTTTGCGACTATGTCTAAGATTAACTCCTTGCTTCAAAAGTTATCCGGGGATCCGAAGACCACTTCCAGTGTAATTGAGCCTGTACAATTGGCTTCTACACCTGGTATGACGCCTTTAAAGGTCGTCTTGGTTGGTTTAATCCTTGAGGGGTCTATTCCCATTTTGCGCACTGTATCCTGATAAAGCAGGTTCAGGCTGTTGCCGCCGTCCATTAGGACTCTGGTGAGGTGAAACCCATCGACGATTGGGTCTAAAACCAATGCGGTGAATCCTCCATGGCGGATGCTGGTGGGGTGGTCCCTTCGGTCAAAGGTGATCGGGCAGGAGGACCATGGATTGAACTTCGGGGCAACTGGCTCCATCGCGTATACATCCCTTAGCGCACACTTCCGCTCCCTTTTGGGTATGTGCGTTGCGTATATAATGTTCACCGTCCGCACCTGTGGGGGGAAGCCCTTCTGTCCTCTATTGTTCGGCGGTCGGGTCTCTTCCTCGTTATCGCTATGCATCCCCTTGTCATTGTTTTCGGCAAATAACTTGCCTGCATGCTTGAATACCCAACAATCCCTATTGGTGTGGTTAGCTGGCTTTTCGGGGGTGCCGTGTATCTGGCACAAGCGGTCGAGTATTTGATCCAAATTGGACGGGCCCGGAGTGGTTCTTTTAAATGGCTTTTTCCGCTGAGCGGGTTTAGAGCCTCTGAATCCGGCATTGACTGCCGTGTCCTCACTATTGTCGCCGTTAATGCGGCGTTTGTTTTTGTTACGACGCGACCTGCCGCTACGGTCCTTGATGTCCGGACTGCCAGAATTTTTGATGAGGTTGTTGCTGCGTGCTAGCCAGCCGTCCTCACCCGCGCAGAAGCGGGTCATGAGTGATGTGAGGGCTGCCATGGATTTCGGCTTTTCCTGTCCCAGGTGCCGGGCAAGCCATTCATCACGGATATTATGCTTGAAGGCCGCGAGGGCCTCCGCATCCGGACAATCGACGATTTGGTTTTTCTTGGTTAAGAACCATGTCCAGAATTGTCTGGCCGATTCGTCTGGCTGCTGAATTATGTGGCTTAGGTCATCAGCGTCTGGTGGTCGCATATACGTACCTTGGAAGTTATCGAGGAATGCGGCTTCCAAGTCTTCCCAACTCCCAATTGACTCTGCTGGCAAGCTGTTAAGCCAATGCCGGGCTGGTCCTTTAAGCTTGAGGGGGAGATATTTGATGGCGTGAAGATCGTCACCGCGGGCCATGTGGATGTGAAGGAGATAGTCTTCGATCGACACCGCGGGGTCTGTTGTGCCATCATAGGATTCAATATTGACGGGTTTAAACCCTTCGGGGATTTGATGATCCATTACTTCATCTGTGAAGCATAGTGGGTGTGCGGCGCCTCTGTACTGGGCGATATCACGACGGAGCTCAAGGGAGCTTTATCTATTTTGTTCGGCCCGGCCGGACTTACTGTGTCCGGCGCAACGGTTATCGTCACGTATCGTGGGGCGCCCACGCGATCCATAGATCGATCTTGATTGTCTTGCCTTATCCTCCAATATATCTCGCAAGTCCGGAGCGTTCCCCTGTGGCCTTGTGCTTTTCGAGCGATTCCGTGGTACGGGTCTAGTGAAGGGCCTAGAGGCCTCTCTGTCGCGACCACGGGGTGGTCGGTCAGCCGTATTTTCTCCTGGTGATGCGGGTTCATACGCCTCCTCCTCTAATCGGGGGAGTAGCTTGCGTTTAGGGTAGCTTTTGGAGGGGCGTTCGAGCTCATGCTCTTCGGCCGCGAGGACTTCAGTCCATCTGTCGGCTAGCAGATCTTGATCAGCTCTAAGATGTTGCTGCTTTTTCTTGAGGCTGTTCGCCGTGGCCATAAGCCTGCGTTTAAAACGCTCTTGTTCGACAGGATCCTCAGGCACGACAAATTCGTCGTCGTCGAGGCTTGCCTCGTCTCCGGAGGGAGGCATATAATCCTCTACCTCTTCTTCTGCCGCTCTCTCGTAAGGGCTGGCGTCTCCTTCCTCCTGCGCTGCATCTTGCTGGAGTGGGTTGTCTTCGGCACTATCCGGTGTATTATTATCTCCAGTGCCAGAGTCTTCATTCTTGCTGTGGCGGGATTTAGAGCGGCGCCGCTGACGCCGGCGCTTGGGCTGCTTCTTGGAGGGGTCATCCTCCGCTGTTCCTTCGCCATTCCCATCTTTTGGGATATCCACCATGTATATGTCATATGATGAGGTGGCTTTCCAGTGCCCAGTAGGCGCTGGTTCTTGGTCGTCTCCGGCATCGTCGTCCATACCGTTGATGTCTTCGGAGTCGTAGTCTAGCATGTCGGTTAGATCGTCGACAGCGGCTACCAAGTGGGTGGCGGGTGGGCTTTGAATTTCTTCTTCGTCCGCATCCCAACCGTCCGGACCGCAATCCGGCCAGGGCTCTCCTAATAACGAGAGATACTTTAGCAAACTCAAGATGTCGCCGAAAGGTGAGTGTTGAAAGATATCCGCTGCGGTGAACTCCATGATCGGCTCCCAATCGGATTCGATCGGAGGGGGCGTGGGAGGTTCGGAGTCCGGCGAGGAGTCCGGCACCTCGGAGTCATGAGCTTTATGAGGGACAAGGTCAGTGTTCGGCTCTATCGCCATAGAGGTTGCAGCCCCCGAGGCGGTGTCTAGCCATTCGCCCTCGATCTGCGCAGCCGGCTCCGAATTGAAGATCGGATCGGGTTCAAGTGCGGCCTCCAGGGTACTGTTCGGCTGCAGAGCTAAATCATGTTCGCCGTGACAGTGCGGCACACTCAGCTGTGGCTCGAATCCATCGAGGATCAAGTCCCCACGGATGTCAGCCGTGAAGTTCAAACTTCCAAATCTGACCTGACGGCCAGGGGCGTAGCTTTCGATCTGCTCCAGACGGCCAAGCGAATTGGCCCGCAGTGCAAAGCCGCCGAATACGAAGATCTGTTCGGGGAGGAAGGTCTCACCCTAGACTGCGTCGTTGATGATGATTGAAGAAGCCATCGAGCCTATTGGTGACGATACAGAGGAACTCTCAATGAAAGCACCAATGTCGGTGTCAAAACCGGCGGATCTCGGGTAGGGGGTCCCGAACTGTGCGTCTAGGCGGATGGTAACAGGAGACAAGGGACACGATGTTTTACCCAGGTTTGTGCCCTCTTGATGGAGGTAAAACCCTACGTCCTGCTTGATTAATATTGATGATGTGTGTTACAAGAGTGGATCTACCACGAGATCAAGGAGGCTAAACCCTAGAAGCTAGCCTATGGTATGATTGTTGTTCGTCCTATGGACTAAGGCCATCCGGTTTATATAGACACCGGAGAGGGCTAGGGTTACACAGAGTCGGTTACAATGGTAGGAGATCTACATATCCGTATCGCCAAGCTTGCCTTCCACGCCAAGGAAAGTCCCATCCGGACGCGGGACGAAGTCTTCAATCTTGTATCTTCATAGTCTTGGAGTCCGGCCGATCATGATAGTTCGGCTATCCAGACACCCACTAGTCCGGGACTCCCTCACTGGGGTTTCGCGGCTGGTGGAGAGGGCATTTTGGCGCCCACAGAGTATGAATGGGGAAATGAAGGGAAGCGGGAACTATGGGGGAACAATGTTTTGGTTTGAGACGCACTTGTTTGAAATTTGGGGAAAGTTACAAACTTTTCCCCCATCTAAAATTTCGGACATATTGTAGGTTGGAGGTAGGACAGTAATCTTAGGTGTGCCAAATGTGGGCGGGATAGATTTTGGCTGAGCGCATGGGTGTTTAGGCGCCCACGGCGTATGAATGCTTCTCGGAGGCGGTTGAGACTGGCGTCTTGGTGAAGTTACAAACCTACCCCTGTTTAGACCTTTGGACATCGGGCCGATAGGCTACACATGCTAGAGTCAGGAAGTAATTTCCTACCACCAATCATTAGTCTCGCGTGGTTTCGGGTGACCACAGGCCTATTTGGCGCTTTGTTCAATATTTGGGAGCAGAAGCATTAACATTTTCGGTTCTCTTGAATTGAACTTTCAGGATTTGTCAAACTTCACAAATCTTTACTCTTGAAAATCCTAAAGCTACGATTATTTTGGAATGGAGGGGGTACATTTGAATATACATTGTACACGAGTATATATTAAAAAATATGCAACTTACCTCAGTTCATGCATGGTTCCAGATATAATCTCCTTGGTTGCAAAAAAAGTTAGATATGCGTATGAATATATATAGCATGTTCAAACTCACAACAAAGATTGATGCCCCCTTTTACATCTAATTTACAAATGCCATTATCTCGGGTTCAAATAGATGAATGCACTTCCTATGAATTCGAATCTTCGAAACCCCCTTTATGTTGAATTCGACATGTATTCTATTTCATAGCTAGCAATTTGGAATGTATCCATGCAAGTGACAAATGTATAAAGTGCTTCACACTAAGAACATGGAGTGCACTAATTAATGTTTATATATGAATTGCAAAAGCATCCATTGCCTGTATTTCAAACCACTCTCACTCTATGGATCGATAATATGAAATAAACACATGCACATGCTAGAATTCAATAGAGTATGGGTGTCTGATAGACCGATTTTCGTCCATACGCAATTTGCAAAATTCATGATCTCATCCAAATATAATAATGCCATTTATATTTTAATTTAATGCATAGAACCGCCTTTTACACGTAGATGCACTATGCCTCGGCCCGTTCTCACAAACACGTTATATCTCTCTCTATCTAACGCATAAGTGCAGGAACTTTATATGCATCGGCATTTCTCTTTCACACATGCTCACAATCTCTCTCAGGGTGTCGGGGTGTCTCACGCACATGCTCTCTCTGTTTCTCTCTCTCTCTCTTTCTGACTACTATGTACCACTCTTTTCATTAATCTCAGTTGGAAAACACTATTTCTCTCACATGCATATACACACATGCACGGTCTCTACTAGCCCTCTATACGCACATATATGTGCCTATGTGTCTCCCGCACGCACATTATCTTTAGGCCTCTCTCACACACATTGCCCCCCCAGACACACCTCTCTCTTAGTAGTTGGCAGATATGATTTCATCATATCATTCGGTAGGATATCCCTGGCTGTTAGGCTGGATGGTAATACGAGGCAAAGTTTTACCCTAGTTCGGGCCCTTGCAGTTGAAGAAAGAGCCTACTCCTGGTATTGTATATTAGTGATAGGGGCGTGTACAAAGTACACGTGAATACCAGGCATTGTGCGTGTGTGTATACTATCGACGAACTAGCCCCCAAGCTTCTGTAACATACTGGGGGCCTAGTGTTACAAATCATATATAGTCGGCTTATCACCAGTGGGGATAGAGTCCTGCGCGACTCTGGTTGCTTCGTGTTGTACGCCGAGTCCTGCAGATGGGTCTTCATATAATGCGTATCGGTCCAACCTATATGTGGTGCAGGATGGAACCGACCCACGAGTCTTCATGTTGACCCACCGCAACTAGAAATGATGTGCCCACCACACCACACACGCAATCGGCCACTAAGAAAATAAGCATATACAATAGTACAACGGTATCTAGCTCACGATACATCTCCATATTTTGTTGATGGCACTGATGGACTTTGCACTTGATGTGTGCTCCATATTTTGTTGGCGACACTTACGGTCATTGTGTTTGAAGCGAAAGCACGATATGGTCACGGGATTTTAGAATAAGCTCATCACGTTCACCACATACATTTTGTCCTGCTAACCAACATGTGGTTGGATGGTTAGGAGGACAATGGTTTCTCGAGCCCACCAAGGTTAAAGTCCCGGTGCTCGCATTTATCTTGTGTTAATTTCAGTATTTTCCGGCGCTGTGCGTTTAGTGGGAGTAGACGTTCCACTCAACTACGAGGCACCTATGGTGACTTCGTAAAATCTCAAGATCATATATGCTGGCCCACTCTCTCGAAGGTGCTCATAGGGGTAGGGTCTGCGTGTGTGCGCTTACAGCGGTGAGTGCTTGCGCGTATATATGAGCCCTTGCGTCTGTACCGTGTTAAACAAATACATGTCATGATTATACGATCACTGGCTCACCTGTACAACTCCGTATTTTGTTGATGACACAATCAATGACCAGTTAAACGTTCCACGCGGCGCAAGTAGTGTTGCACCATCGGGGTGCATAACTGTGGGAGCCACCTGTCAACCCGTATATGAAAGAAATAAAATGGTAGTTTGAGTCTGTACTGTGTTAATAAAATAGGAGTACATTTTAGGGTGATCATACGGTCACTGGCTCACCATGCAGCTCCGTAATTTGTTGATAACATGATCAATTGACCAGTCAAACGGTCCACATTCAGCAGCGCACATTACCATAGGGCCCACCCATTAGCGCGTATATGAAGGACATAAATGGTAATAAATTAGTGGTCGGTGGGTATTCGAAGTCGTGAGACCTCTGGTTGGGGGGCGGGCATTGATTTGGCAGTAGGTTGGGGATCGCCAGAGTAAA